>NW_004443967.1:6239075-6298011 GCF_000243295.1 Trichechus manatus latirostris | reverse complement strand
ATGGGAAAAACTTTCACAGAGAAGACGACCCTTGAATTAGAAATTCTCTTGGTGGAAAAATGGAGGGATGTGTGTGTGCGTTTGTGTGTGTGTGTGTGTGTGTGTGTGTGTGTGTGTGTGTGTGTATGGGGGGACGACGATTCAAGTTAGGGGACTAATCAAACCAAAATCATTACTGTTGAGTTGATTCTGACTCATCGCGACCCTATAGGACAGAGGAGAACTGCCCCATAGGGTTTCCAAGGCTGTAAATCTTTACTGAAGCAGACTGCCACATCCTTCTTCTGCAGAGCAGTTGATGGGTTTGAATTGCCATCCTTTCGGTTAGCAGCCAAGCACTTAACCACTGCACCACTAGGGCTTCTTAAGTGGCGGGACTAGTATGAATAGAGCTATGGTGCATTTATAACAAGCAGTGTTTTAAAAGGCAGTTTGAAATCCAGAGCTATGAGCCATTTAACATATCCCTAAACTCATCAACAGGAGTCCCTGAGTATTGCACACAGTTAACGTGCTTGGCTGTCAACAGAAAGGTTAGAAGTTAAAGTCTATCCAGAGGCACCTTGAAAGAAAGGTCTGGCGATCTACTTCCAAAAAATCAGCCACTGAAAACCCTATGGAGCACCGTTCTACTCTGACACACATGGTGTTACCATGAGTTGGAATTGATTCGTTGGTAACTGCAAAAAAAAATTTTTGCAGATAACATCAAATGGGGTATAGGGGACGAGAATGGCCTTTAGAAGGAGAGGATTAAACTTCAGAATGGCCTCGAAACATCAGAGATATTAGCTGTTATTCCCTTTTTTGTGCAACAAACAAACAAACAAAAAACCCAGTGGACATAAATGCAAAATGCAGAATGGCAGAAAAGGTGAACAGAAGGACGGAGGAGTCCTACTGACCTGTAAGTGGGAAGGTAGCCAGCAGTTCAGGGCAGTTGGTTTTAAAAGAGAAGGCTAGGCATGGGGAAGCGAACAATGAGCATAAAGCCTGGGAGCACCACTGGGTTCTAGCACTGGCTCGGCCATGGATTAAGTGTTGGACTTTGAGGAAGTCTCTTCAGGTGAACCTCCTCCCTTTCCTCCTCTGGCAAATGAAGGGGCAGAAGCCCCTCTAAAGTCCTTTTCTATTCTACAGTTCTCTGGGTCAGTGATACTTGGGAAGATTGAAGAACATTTTCAGAGTCAGGATACGACCCAAGCTGGGAGACATGGGCTCCATAGGGCCAGGGTGGAAGCACTGGGAGTACTGCATTGAACCTGAACTGCAGACTGGAAGTTGATTTCAAAACTGCCTTCTACCACGTGACTGGTTATTATGGGGAGCACAATCAGCTGTTCTCTATTTCTGGAGCCACGCGAACAAGATGAAAGAGAACAAAAGAAAATGAGATCAAATTGCAGTGAAGACTGTTAAATAACAGAATGAATGAGTCCTGGAAGTCATGGGCATGCCTTTTGGAGAAGTCTTTAGAAACAGTCTGTCTGTCCAAGATGATTCTGGGCAGGGTCACCAGCTGTGGCTACAGGCAGTTGGATGGGCCAGCTGTCATTTCAGTACCCTTCCTATCTCTGTGTTTCTGCAGTTGTATGACATTATGCATAAATATTATAATACCAAATCACCCCATTTATACATTTTATGTATCTATTAATATGGACAATAGCTTCCTTTCCATTTTACCAGTAAAGTTTTGAATGCAAATGTAACTCCGGCTCTCCCCATTACAGCTCTACGTTCAGAGCTAATTGCCTCGCAGAACACTTAAGGAGTCATTTTTCATTATGATGGTGAGCAAGGGGAAGGCAGATGGCCCAGTCATGTTATTGATTTGATGATCCTTGCCTGGCTTGTGGAATAAATGGAACTGAATGTATGGTCACTGCATCCAGACTTTCAGGGGCTTCCAGGTTCAGTTCAAATTATGTCAGACAGCAGGTTCAGGAGACAAGAATCCACTTATTCCCCAAGGATTCTAAATGATGATCTCAGGAACCATGTAGGGCTCCCCAAACCACCTTTTTGGAGTCCTGTAGACCAGTTTAAGTTTCCCAGCTCCTAAGGAAGAGGATGTGCTCTCAAGTTTTGCCAGGGCTTTAGTAGCTCTGAATATGCAGCCCATCAGTCAAGGATGTCTGCTCAACTTCCACGGACTACGCTCACTTGCATATAACAAGGTGGGTAAAAGGAGATAAATCACTCACTTTCAGAGGGCCGTTAACTCTTTCCCTAAAAGAAAGATCACTCTCACTCTAAAGAGTTAAAATAATTATAATCAACATTTACCTTTTTTAGAATTAATTACCACCGCTGATGCTTGTTCTTCCACTGGGTCTTTCGTTAATAATGAAGACATTCAAACTCAAAAATACCTTTGGTGGATACTCTAGCACCATTTTACAGTAAATGGTAAGCCTTGAGATTAAGTAAGTCATGTCAAGTATGGAATTTTTATCAAAACTTGAATATACTCCCACTGAATTTGCTAAGAGACCATTGGCCATTTGAGCTGGCCCCCAGAAAAAAAAGTTTATGGGAGAAGAAGGAATTCCCAGGACCCCTGACCCACATTTTCTTAGCTTTTTACCAGTTTGCTGGCAAGGAGGACATATTTTCCTAAGCTACTTAATGGGTTCTTCTTGGGTGTAGGGAGTTCCCTTCTGTCTGCCATTTCTGGCCCCTGTGTGGCCGAAGGTATGCAGTACTGCCTGCTGGTAGGAGGTGGATTATTATTATTTTGTTCTGGTTTGATTTTGTAGCATGGCATAATAAACATGAGGGAGGGTAAAGGCCCTCCCTGTGTGAGAGATTCAGAGACCTAGGTTCTAGTCCCTGCTCAGCTGCAAACGCATGCGACCCTAGACAAGTCTCTCCCCATCTCTGACTCTCTAGGTTTCTCTCGGACAAAATGGGGACTAGAACTAGGTGATTTCTAGGGTCATTTTTAAAACTCCAAAAATTCTACAATTTTCTGACACTCAGGATTACTCATCCATCCTACTCCTTGTTAAATGCAGTAGGACAGCCTTTCGCTAAGTTCCCTCAAACTTATGTCAGGCAAGACTAATTCATGACCAATTAAAAGTAAAATTTCTGACTAATCAGCACTTTCATATAGACCATGGTATCAGTTATCGCAAGAAATACTGCGGGGTTGATTTACCCCTTACGTTTTACTCACACCAACACAATTCTTTTGTTTTTGTGTTGCTTCAAGGGCAGCTTGCTTGTTCCAAGTAAATCTTGATTTTCCTTTGGCTTTGTAAGTTGATTTGTTGAGTTGCTTACTTTTTCCTATTTTTCTCTTTGACCACAGTAGTTATTTACCAGTCAATTCTAGAAATACCTGAAAGGTCTGAGGGATTGGTAGGGGCTGGGGTGGAGGGGAGGAGAAAATAAAAATGTGCTGCCCACACTTTCAGTGCTTGTGGTCTCATTTTTCATGTCCAAAAATTCTGATTTCTTTATGTGAGTTTGTTTCCAATTGCTCCTACCCTACAAGTATTTGAATTAATTTTTAGGGTATTTCAACCACTTCTGCAGCCTGTTTAATTAGCCATGCTCACTATTCTTCAAGCTTCCCCATCCTTATTTTCTTCCTTGTTTCCTTTAGACATTAATCATTTTTTTTCAAATTAACAGTGGAACAAAGATTAATTTAAAAATCTCAACTGGGAGAATCATGGCCATGTCACTTCACAGTGACACTGGTTGGTAAAAGAAGAAGCTTGTGTTATCCCAAAAGGCAAATGGCTGGTAGCCTTGGCAACAGCACTGCCCCCCACCAAAAAAAAAAAAGATTTGGAAAGAGCACTTCGGCATAAGACTTTTCTGGTTTTAAATTATAGCTCCATCATGTATTTAATATATGGTTGTAGGCAAGTTACTTAACCTTCATGAGTTCATTTTCCCCATCTGTGAAAGGAAAGTGATAAGATATACCCTGTAGGTATATACCCATCTATCAGTTGCCATACTATCATAGCTTGTGCACTGCTATGATGTTAAAAGCTATGCCACTGGTTTTTCAAATACCAGCAGGGTCACCCATGGTGGACCTTCAGTGAAGCTTCTAGACTAAGACAGACTAGGAAGAAAGGCCTGGTGATCTACTTCTAAAAATCAGCCAATGAAAATCCTATAGATCACAACAGAATATTGTCCACTATAGTGCTGAAGTATGAGCCCCCTAGGTTAGAAGGCACTTAAAATACACAATGGCCACAACAATGTACTCAAGCATACCAGTGACTGTGAAGATAGCACAGGACTCGGCCATATTTCATTCAGTTGTACATGGGGTCACCATGAGTCGGAGCCAATTCAATGGTACTAACTACAACAGGGTTATGAGAATTCAAAGAATAAAACACTAAGCACAGAACAGAATCACAAGAAAAGGCCTGTGTTAATGATAATAAGTAGAACAACAACAAATACTTTCAATTTGCCAGAAATATTTTGTGAGCTTACCTTTCCTGAATTTAATTATTATGTGGACATTTATTCCATAAATTTATTTTCCTGGTCATAAAGAATAGAACCTAGTTGTGCTCTTTCAAACTTAAATGAAACAGCTTTAAAAAATTATTGTCCAAGGAAGAAATAAAAGTTCAAATCATGAAAACAGAATAACTTTATGATAGGTTTAACATATGCTACATTGGAAATATACTCTGTGTTTTATTGTCTTCTCTCACCTTTCACTAATCTGATTTTCTTCGAATCTTAAATCTAAACTAGTAAGCTTTAATAGATATATTCCACCAAAGGTATGGCATTGGGCTTGACTTTAGTTCCCAAGATATGTAGCTTGAATTTTACATGAATCATAAAAGCATAAAATCTAGTCTATCAAAAATTATGGGCCCAAAGTGAAACTTTACCTAGTAAAGCTTACATTTCTATAGTATGTATCTTTTCCATATCTTTTTTGGTGAAGAGGTTCTTTCATGTAAGGATAGGTAATTTTATTCATTAACTAAATATTTATCGAACAACTACTAACTACGAGGAACCTGTTAGCAGCAAGGGATTTAAAGATAAAATAAGACAGACCTCTGCCCTCAGAGAGCTTACTACCTGAGGAGAAAGTTAAGAAAATATCCAAATGACTTTGATATATGTTAGAAGGTAGTAAAGA
Organism: Trichechus manatus latirostris; assembly: GCF_000243295.1. Classification (NCBI taxonomy): domain Eukaryota; kingdom Metazoa; phylum Chordata; class Mammalia; order Sirenia; family Trichechidae; genus Trichechus; species Trichechus manatus. The sequence continues at coordinate 6,292,865 of NW_004443967.1, read as the reverse complement.
AATGAACCAACAAATTCTATGGGATTTCAAGGAGAATGAAGTCCAGTTTGTGTGGTGGGAAGTGAAAAGGCTTGATGTAAGAAGTGGCATTTGAACTGGGCTTGGAAAACTGGCAGCTAAGAGGAGAGGGCATCTCAGGTACAAAAACAACAATGAGTATGACACAGAGAACACACATACACTCATAGAATTGTAAGAGGAAAAGTAGGTGTGCAATTACAGGCCCGGCAACAATCGTAAGGCTATTCTATCTAGTCGTCACTCTTACAGATGAGGAAACTAAGGATCTAAGAGGTTAAAACAATTGCCCCAGGGCCCCTGGCTGGCCAGTGGTGCGGTGCAGGTAGGCATAGGCAAGGCCTCTGTGGGTGCTAAACCTGGAAGTGAGGTTGAGGAGAGGTCAGGGAGGGCCTTGCATCCCAGAGTAAACATCTGGACTTAACTTCATTAGGCAGTGAAAACGCTGAGAAAGTTTACAAGGAAGGGAGTGATAGGATTTGAGTGGTGCTTTCCTTTGGCAGCAAGCAGCTCAGCTGAGAGGTAACCAGTGTCTGAACAAAAAAATGGAGGGAGTAAGAATGGAAAGAGGAAATGCCTGCTCTCTGTATGGGGTAAAATCTACAGGGCCTCCTGAATGTAAAGGGAGACAGAGAGGAAAGAATGAACACTAACTCCAAGATTTCAAACCTAAGCCACTCTGAAATGGACTTAACAAAAACAGTGAATTTGGGGGAAGAGCTAATCTGGAAAGTATGGAGTAGTGGAAGGGGAGAGGGAAGGAAGGGTAACTTTACATCTGTTGTTGTGTGCCATCGAGGCGATTCCGACTCATAGCAACCCTACAGGACAGAGCAGAACTGTCCCATAGGGTTTCCAAGGTTGTAATCTTTACAGAAGCAGACTGCCACATCTTTCTCCCGCGGAGCTGCTGGGTGAATTCCAACTGCCAACATTTCAGTTAGCAGTCGACTGCTTTACCACCGCACCCCCAGGAAACCTTACTTTATATCTAGATGGTAGGAAATCCAGGTAGAGATGCAGCAGGTGAGAAGTATTAGCTGGAGACCATAGAGTTGGGAGTTAGCTACAGAGGAGCTCCCCAAGTGAGTGGAGTGGGTATGATCCTACAGGGAGAGAGTGGAGAGGATGAGAGTTTAGCTGAGGATCAACCTTGGGGAATGCCTACCTGTTCTTAGGGCAGAGGAAGTAGACAATGAACACAGGAGGTGCTCTACCTCCATTATCTCTAGCTAAATTCTATGTAATGTACCTGAGATAAATCAAGGCACAAAATACCAGTGGAGGAAGAACGTTTCCAGAGGTCCAGGAGATGAGCTGGGGAATATTCAACAGTGAAACCCTACAAAGATATCATTTTGTCTTTGTACAAGTGAGAACTGAGGAAAGGGGATCTTAATGGCTGTGATTATCACTTTGTTACTTCTATAGAAAAATATTAAACTCAGCAAATGCACATCAGTTTTATTTCCCCTCTCTCAAAGGTCTGTCTACTCTTTCTTCACAGTACTTAATATAATTGGTAATTATGGGTTCATTTGCAAGATTATTTGTACCATGTTTCTCTCCATATAGGCTGTAACCTCTATGAGGGCAAGAAATGTACGAGCTGAAGTTCTCTTCCTCTGACTGCATGCCACTCATTGCTAGTACACACACCCATTAGCAGATGTGTCACGGCACGCATATATTCCCATTTCACCAAATTTCTGGAATTAAATTACTAAGAAAGATAAATCTATCCTCCTGCCCCTTCAGCCTAATGCTTAGCAGAGCCTTCTAGGTCATTGCTATTTGACTTTGGATTTAAAGTGTTCTCAGGAATAAGGGCTCTCCAAAGCATGTCTAGTCCCTTTATCCAGAGAAGCACAGTGAGGGGGAGAGTCACAGAGCTGGGAGTTCAGAGGGACCCCAGTTGGACCTCTGTTTCCCTCACTCAGTAGCTGTGTTGGCCCTGGGAAAGTTATTTAACATCTCTTGAGTTTCATTATTTTATCTGTAAAAGTGGGATAATAGTAGATACTTCAAAGACTCATTAAAAGGATTAAACCAAAGCAAAAGTGTATATAGAAAGAACCTATTAGAATGCTCAGAATTACTAGTTCTCTTTCTCCCTCCCTTTTTATTTAATTAAAAACCAACGTTCTCTTTCTAACGTCATCACAAATGGGTCAGGCATCTAGGACACTGCGGGTAGATCCTCATTTTTAACATTATATAATGTTTATGGATTGTTCAAAATAATCTGATCATCCTGCTACAACTTCTAAAGAAGGCTAAAGAAGAAAATTTTAAAACCTTAGACTATCTAGGAGTCTTCTTTTTGGTAATGTTAGACTCAATGGTACATGAGGCAAGATCATGACAAAATTGTGCTTTTAGTTGAAGGATGTAGTTTCTTTTTGGCAGTGGACGCTTGAGTCACTGAGATTTTTAATCCAGTGAGGAAAGTTAATCTGCTTCTCATCAGAAAGAATCGACAAACTATGAAATCCATAATCCTCCATCACAAAGTGACAGCAATTGTTATCATTTTCAATTTATGCTTTTGAAGTGCTCTGTTTATTTTGTCCGTGTTTTATCTTAATGAGAGTCTACAATGCTTTGGGACCCTGCTGTCCAGGATGATTGGAGACATACTCAGTTGTTCATAGTGTCACGCAGCAGCGTTACTTAATGTGCTCTGTTTTCATTGGGATGTCAGTCTTTCAACCACTCTGAGATCAGAAGACAAAGTGGCTGCACAGCGAACATAACGTCTACAGCATAAATCCCACATATAACCCAACAGAATCTGGCTGGCAGTAGTTATTAGCAGAAAATACAGGAATGAAACGGCACATTTTATGGGGTTGGGGGACCCGTAAAAAAAAACCCATTGCCGCCGAGTCGATTCTAACTCATAGTGACCCTATAGGACAGAGTAGAACGGCCCCATATGGTTTCCAAGGAACCTCAACTCCAGGAATGCCAAAAAGCATGTTTAATATTGTTTGCTTTTACTCTTCTGATCATCTAGAGGAAGAATTGTTCACAAGTGCCTAACTCATTATGTTAAAAAAAAAGTTGATGCATGGAGTAATCAAGAGGATGAATGTGTAAAGTTTTCCTTTTGATGTGTGTAAGATGAGGGCTGTGGTAGGGACTTCGCACATTTCAGGGAGACACTAAAAGGGGTGTCTAATCATCACTGCTAAACATTACTGAAATAGTTGTTGGTGGAAAGGGAATAAAATAAAGTCCAAAGACAATACCATATTTTAAATTTAAAAAGAAAAATCACTAGCTTCCACTGAAAAGAGATGGCCAAATTAGCACCTGCGTGTTACTGAATCACTCATATGTTAGCGGTGAAATTGAGTTTCTGTGAGAAACCACCTTGTTCATAGGATGCTACTGCCTTCCCTATATCCCCACATGTACCCGTCACTTAAACACTTTTATTCATGGCAATGAAGAGCAGATAATGAAAAGCATCACACAACATGTGGACCCTACAGTGCACAAAAGGGCCTGATAAAAGATTTTAAGGTTCTGCAAAGTTTTTTTATTTTTATTTTTCCCTGCACCAAAGCAGCCAGAAGATAGTATCATTGATATATGCCATCCCTAACAGGCAAGAGAACTTTTAGTCTAATAATAAATGCTAATTTAATCACTGAACAGACATGCTAACCTTTGGAGACAACAAAGCCCAAGAACCAAAAGAAGGCTCCTGGTGCCCTGTCCGTCCCACAGTGGGAATGGGCTCAGGAGTCTGTCCATGCAGCCTCTCCTCCACCTCCTCCTCCTCATCCCTAACCCTCTAACAAAACTGCTGGAGGCTCTTTAGAACATAGGGCCTCTAGGAGAACCATCTGGGAAACATGAATAAATTTTAATCTAACCACTCATTACACTGTAGTTAATTGAGGCTTATAGATGGAAGTGGTTGCCAAGGTTACATTTCCCAGCTCTCCTATCATCATCATCATCATCAAAAATCTTCATGAACTACTTTCTATGTGTAGGGAATTGTGATAAGCACAGACATATACACTGGCATCCAATAAAGATGTAAGTCAAACTCTAGCAATGAGATAACTGATCTCAACATTTCCTTCCAAACAGCAAGTACGGTTCCCAAATAATCATTAGAATGCATTTCCTCTCAAATTTTGGATGATACTATGTTAAGTTTTAATTGGCTGTGTATATGCCGAATATCTTGAAGAGTGAAAAAAATAGACATTTAGTTTACATACGGGTGTCAGTATCTGCCTTGTTCAGGGAAGACCTAGATGATAACATTAAAAATTTTCTCTGTAGATACTGCCATTGTTTTTTTTTTTTTTTTGTAGTGAAGTCAGGAGCTTTTTATTTTATTGTTTCCCAACATTTTATTATGAAAAAAATTCAAACATATAGCAAAGTTGAAATAATTTTATAAGAACACCACTTTTCCCACTATCTAGATTCTACCATTAACATTTTACTTAACTTGTTTTACAACATGTTTGTCTATCTAGCCATCCTACTACCCATCCATCAATGTATCATATGTTTTTGATGCATTTCAAAGTAGACTGCAGACTGCAGATAATACTGTATTTTGAAGTAGAATCAAAGAGTCTTCCTGCTCCTATAAGTGTACCTAGAAAAAAGTTAATCTTTTTTTTTTTTAACAAAGCTCATCCTAAATTATGCACACAGATACTCACGATAGTTCAATCTGCATGCTCAGTAAAAAGGTATGGTAAATTAAAAGCTTTTATCTACCAGTTCTCATCCAAATTTTCAGTTCTCCTTAAAATGTTTGGCTTTGTGAAGACATGGGATGTCGATCATAGAGAAATAAGCTCTCTGCTACAGATCATCAGGAAAAATTACCTGGAATGTTAGTGATTAGTGTTTTTTACTCTTTTGCTCTATACACTAGCACTCTCCCCACCCCCCACCCCCCACATTATTCCTTGAGTGTAGAAATACAGTGCTTTCTATGCCTCAATTCCTTCATTTATAAAGTGAGCCTGTCATGAAGATCAGATGTGCGAAACAGGAAAACACTTTGTAAGGAGTGAAGCACTAGGTACATCTAAGATAGCATTATCATCAGTAATCATAATGCATCCGCAATAAAACACAGCTGAGGTAATGGTCCACATAGCTACTGGGTCTTTTAAATCAGTCAAAACAGATTTCAAAGGTTAAAGGGACAGAATATTGGCAGTTGCCTTCACTCTGCCCATCAGTAAGTCATCTTGTCAAGGATCTAGAATAACTTTGGTGTATATCACATAGACTTGTTTTCATTAGTGAAGTGTTTGTTTTGGAAATCATCCCAGCTTTAAAACAATACTTCCATTAGCTGGGCATAGCATCTATAATTATCCATCCTATCTGACCAGTGCAAAACGATTCTATTACTACATCCCATTTACCTTGGTGGTACAGGCAGAAGAGTGAGGCATTCTCTCAATGTATGAGAAGGTGCAGAGAATGTTTACTTCTTTGGATAAACACCTATGAAGGAACTCTGGGTAGAAATTTCTGCAACAAGATTATCCTCAGGTTCTATAAATGTTGAGTCTGAAGGCGATGGAGACCCTCTGTCCCAGAATGGGGGAAAAAAATCTCTTAAGTGAATTATCTTAAGTTTATAAGGTATAAAGTAGCAGGTCTTCCATTTTTGTGTTTGGGTGAACACAAACCAGGAAAGAGAGGAGCAAGGTCAAAGCCACCTAGGTAAGCAAGTGAAGATTAAATAAGCAGGGAGGCGAGTTCATCACCATTTCCTGTTAATTGGTAAAATGCCCAATCTCTAGCACTTTATTTTATGCTGAAGGGGTACTGAAGAGAAAAACAGATTTGCAATCACCCTTGCCCTCAAAAGCATCCCTTCCATTAAGAGCTGGACAGAGAAAACAATCAGGGGACAGAAGAATGAGAAAATGTAAGTAGAAGGACTATATATGTCAAAAGAGAGATTTAAGTGCAAGGAGTTAAGTACAAGTTACACTCAGCATTGAGCATGTTTACAATGTGGACACTATCACAGCAATCAGAAGACTTCTAAGAGGATACATAGAGTTACCCAAAATTTAAAACATGTGTTCAATGTAGGACAAAGAGAATCAGAGGCAAAGGCTGGCTGTTCCCCTGGCCTATGAACTCCACCATCTGGTCTGAGAGCAAGAACATATCTTGAATATATTGAGATTGCTGCATCAAGCTGTCATCCTCTGATGCCACTAACCATTCAAAACACACAACTAATTCCCTTAGCTTGGTTCCATATACACAAAGCCAACTTCTGGTTATATTTATAATTTGGCTTTCCATATGACGCGCATACTGAAAGAAAAGAAGCTGGTCAGAGAGGCGAGAACTTGTTTCCCTGCTGGTGAGATTTCTCATTGTAATCATAACAGTGAATTGGAGTGCGTGTAAGTGAATACACATACATGTGTATACTATTCTATACATACACACAAATGCACACATGCACATTCAATATACGATTATAAGAGAAACACCAGCAAGTTTGATTTTATGGCAATGCACATACGTAGATATTTAAGTAAAGATTTGTATTCTAATAAAATTTTACCATGTTCTAAATTAGAATCTTGTAAAAAGTCTTTACTGTTCAGTCAACATGTCCTGCTTAACTGCTGATGGCCTCTCATTCATCGTACCTGACTGCCCAGGGGGAGGGGCACCTGACGATCCCCGAGGGAGACAAAGAAACACAGTCAGAACAGCAGCTCTATTCCCAGCACAGGGCTCCACGGCTATCGGTTGGGGTGCCCCCTGAAAAAGAAAACCCATTTTAAGTTTGCATAATTGACATGGCACTGTTATTTTACTTTTCACCTTATCTAGGCTTCAGTCAGCTAGACTGTACATGCCTAGTGATGGGGGACATGCCGTATGTGTCATTTTAACACTAGCTCCTGACACAGTGGAGAGATGCACTCAACCTACATTTGAATAAATGGATGCATTGCACGGTACTGCGTGCAGTTTTTGAGCCACAAAGCTTTGCAACTTTGCATAAATAGTGAAATACATATTTAATAATAACCCACCAATGCACTTGTATAAATAATATGCCTTTAGGAATAAAACGGAGTAAATGAATAAACAACCATCATAATAGTAATTAGTACCATTTATTAAGTACCTACTACAGATTAGGTGTCATTCAAAGTGCTTTACATATATTAACTTATTTAAATCTTAGAAGAACCTTATAAGATGAGAACACTGAAGCAAGAGGTGAAATGATTTACTCAAATTCCCATAACTAAGAAGCGACAAGGTGAGGATTTAAACTTCAGCAGAGGGGTTTCAGAGTCTCTGTTGTTAACCACCATACAAGGCAACTTATGATATGAGTGCAAACATACAAACATGCACACACACACCCCCAAGGAATTTGTGTTTAAAAACAATGTCACCTTTCTTTTATTTTATTTTTACATTTCAAGTTAGTCTCCCATACAAAAATTTATACATACATTGTTATGTGACCCTAACTGCGCTCCCTATACTGTGACAGCACACTCCTCCTTTCCACCTCTGATTCCCCATGTCCATTCCACCAACTCCTAGCCCTCTCTGCCTTCCCATCTCACCTCCAGACAGAAGCTGCCTGTTTAGCCTCTTGTATCTACTTGAGCTAAGAGGCACACTCCTCGCAAGTATCTTTATGTTCCACAGTCCAGTCCATTCCCTGTCTGAAGAGTTGGCCTTGGAAATTGTTTTATTTCTGGGATGATAGAGAATCCCAGGGCCATGCTTTCTGGGGTTCTTCCAGTCTCAGTCAGACCATTAAGTCTGGTCTTCTTATTAGAATTTGAGTTCTGCACGCCACCTTTCTCCTGCTCCATCAGGGACTCTCTGTTGTGTTCCCTGTCAGGGTGGTCAATGGTGATAGCCGGGCACCATCTAATTCTTCTGGTCTCAGGCTGATGAAGTCTCTGGTTTATGTGGCCCTTTCTGTGTCTTGGGCTAATACTTTCCTTGTGTCTTTGGTGGGACAACACCACCTTTAACATAGTGAGAATATTATGTTAGCCTCAGGAAGGTGATTTTAGCTATACCACTCAAAGAACTACAGGTGAAATATGGTTGAAATATCAAAGCAACATCTCTGCATAAGGGCAAACTTAACCAGAAGAAAAAAACACTACTACTTTAATTATTATGACAAATGATTTGTTTAGTCTTTTTCACTGATAATATTTACACTTTTCAGAGGATATACAGACATATGTAGTCATTCACCTAGAATATTTTAGAATATTGCAGTTTCCAGAAAGTTTAACGAGGCATTAAAGATAAAATATGGCCCCTTTCATGTAAAACTTAGACTGAAATTTCTGGTGACAACGGTTTTATGTGGTTATAAAAGATTTCCCCTTTATAGCAACATAAATCTCAGGTTTTAAAATTATCCTCATACAGACACATATTGGGAGTTTTCAACATAAAGGTGAAAGTGGTCATGGTGGTAGAAGCAAAGGGCATAAAAATGTTCCAAGAAAATGCTGTGAGCTATGGTGCAATACTTGTATCAAGTTACATGATCTACAGTTTTACATTTTAAAGCTTACATTTAATTTAACAGACTTATTTTTTGAAAATGTTAAGTCAAAATCAGCGTAAGTACATAAATATTCTACAATGATGTAAATATTCAGAGAATGGGCTTGTCGCATTCCAAGCACAAAAGAAAAATACTATGAATATTTTGAATCATATTTATAAGCTACTAAAATTTATTTTAATTTAATAAATGCAAAGTATTTGTAAAGGTCAATTGGTTAAAACATATGAAGAGAAAATAAGACCAATTCAAGGTTTAAATGACGGTACTATATCAGAAATATCAAAATCCCTTTCACTGCCTCCAAGAAATAAATAATTTATCATTTCTACAATCAGGTAGGGTTTTCTTTTTTTATTTTTTTTATTATTATTATTTTACTGTTGTACTTTAAGTGAAAGTTTACAACTCAAGTTAGTCTCTCATACAAAAATTTATACATACATTGTTATGTGATCCTAATTGCTCTCCCTATACTGTGACAGCACATTGCTCCCTTCCACCCTTGATTTGCCGTGTCCATTCAACCAGCTCCTGACCCTCTCTGCCTTCTCATCTCACCTCTGGACAGGATGTGCCCGTTCAGTCTCATGTATCTCCTTGAGCTAAGAAGCACACTCTTCACAAGTATCATTTTATGTCCCATAGTCCAGTTTAATCTTTGAAGAGTTGGCCTCAGGAATGGTTTTAGTGCTGGGTGGACAGAGAGTCTGGTGGCCATGGTTTTGGGGTTCCTCCAGTCTCAGTCAGACCATTAAGTCTGGTCTTTTTACTGGAATTTGAATTCTGCAACCCACTTTTCTCCTGCTCTAACAGGGACTCTCTGTCGTGTTCCCTGTCAGGGCGGTCACTGGTGGTAGCCAGGCACCATCTAGTTCTTCTGGTCTCAGGCTGATGAAGTCTCTGGTTTATGTGGCCCTTTCTGTCTCTTGGGCTAATGCTTTCCTTGTGACTTTGGTGTTCTTCATTCTTCTTTACTCCAGGTGGGTTGGGACCAACTGGTCGCTCACTAGCTTTTAAGACCCCAGACACCACTCACCAAAGTAAGATGCAGAACATTTTCTTAATAAACTTTGTTATGCCAGTTGACCTAGATGTCCCCTGAAAGCATGGTCGCCAGACCTCCACCTCTGCTACTCTGTCCCTCGAAGCGTTTGGTTGTATTCAGGATACTTCTTAGCTTTGGTTTAGTCCAGTTGTGCTGACGTCCCCTGTAGTGTGTGCTGTCCTTCCTTTTACCTAAGGTAATTCTTGTCTATTATCTAGTTAGTGAATAACCATCTCCCTCCCTCCCCACCCTCTTAACTGTCAAAGAACGTTTTCTTCTGTGTTTAAACCTTTTCTTGAGTTCTTATAATAGTGATCTTATACAACATTTGTCCTTTTGTGACTGACCAAATTCACTCAGCATAATGCCTTCCAGATTCCTCCATGTTATAAGATGTTTCACTGCTTCATTGCTGTTCTTTATCATTGCATAGTATTCCTTTGTGTGAATAGACCATAATTTGTTTATCCATTCTTCTGGTGATGGGCATCTAGGTTGTTTCCATCTTTTTGCTATTGTGAACAGTGCTGCAATGAACATGGGTGTGCATATATCTATTCATGTGACGGCTCTTATTTATCTAGGATATATTCCAAGGAGTGGGATTGCTGGATCATATGGTACTTCTATTTCTAGCTTTTTAAGCAAGCACCAAATCGATTTCCAAAGTGGTTGTACCATTTTACATTCCCACCAACAGCGTATTAGTGTTTCAGTCTCTCCACAACTTCTCCAACATTTATTATTTTGTGTTTTTAGATTAAGGCTAGCCTTGTTGGGGTGAGATGGTGTCTCAGTCATCTAGTGCTGCTCTAACAGAGATACCACAATTGGATGGTTTCAACAAAGAAAAGTCCATTCTCTCACAATCCAGTAGGCTACAAGTCCAAATTCAGGGCATCAGCTCCAGGGGAACGCCTTCTCCATCAGCTCTGGAGGAAAGTCCATGTCATCAGTCTTCCTTTGGTCTGGGAGCTTCTTTGCACAGGAACCTCAGGTCCAAAGGACGAGCTCTGCTCCCAGCACTGCTTTCTTGGTGGTATGAGGTTCCCATGTGTCTCTGCTCACCTCTCTCTTTTATATCTCAAAAGAGATTGCATTAAGACACTGATTTTGTCAACCTCATCAGTATAACCTCATCACGGTGATAGAATTTACAACACATGAGGAGATCACATATAATCTCATCATAGTGGTAGAGTTCACAACACATAAGGACATCACATCAGATAACACAATCTTACAATACTAGGAATCATGACCTAGCCAAGTTGCTATCCACATTTTTTGGGGGACACAATTCAATCCATGACAGATGGTGTCATGGTTTGAATTATATCCCCCCAAAAATGTGTATATCAGTTTGGCTGGGCCATGATTCCTGGTACTGAGTGATTTTCCTGTATGTTGTAAAACCTGCCTCTGTGATGTTAATGAGGGAGGATGGGTGGCAGTTGTGTTAGTAAGGCAGGACCTGATCTACAAGACTGGATTGTGTCCTGAGGCAATTGCTTGAGATACAAAAGACAGAAGTGAGCAGTGAGACAGGGAGACCTCATACCATCAAGAAATCAGTGCCAGGAGCAGAGCCCGTCCTTTGGACAGGTGTCCCTGCACCAAGAAGCTCCTAATCTGGGGGAACACTGATGAGAAGGTCGAGAGAGAGAAAGCCTTCCCCTGGAGCTGACACCCTGAATTTGGCCTTTTAGCCTACTTTACTGTAAGGAAATAAATTTCTCTTTGTTAAAGCCATCCGCTTGTGGTATTTCTGTTGTAGCAGCACTAGATGACTAAGACAGATGGTATCTCATTGTAGTTTTGATTTGCATTTCTCTAATGGCTAATGATCCTCAGCATTTCCTCATGTGTCTGTTAGCAATCTGAATATCTTCTTTGGCGAAGTGTCTGTTCATATCCTTTACCCATTTTTCAATTGAGTTATTTGTCTTTTTGTTGTTGAGATTTGGCAGTACATTACAGATTTTAGAGATTAGGTGCTGATCAGATTTGTCATAGCCAAAAATTTTTTCCCAGTCTGTACACTGTCTTTTTGCTTTTTTGGTGAAGTCTTTTGATGAGCGTAAGTGTTTGATTTTTAGGAGCTCCCAATTATCTAGTTTCTCTTCTGGTGTTTGTGCATTGTTACTTATGGTTCGTATTATGTTCGTATTCTGGGCTCCTAGCATTGTCCCTAGTTTTTCTTCCATGATCTTTATCATTTTCAATTTTATATTTAGGTCTTTGATCCGTTTTGAGTTAGTTTTTGTGCATGGTGTGAGGTATGGGTCTTGTTTCAGTTTTTTGCAGATGGATATCCAGTTATGTCAGCACCATTTGTTAAAGAGACTGTCTTATCCCCAGTTAATGGACTTTGGGCCTTTGTCAAATATCCGCTGCTCATAGGTGGATGCATTTATGTCTGTATTCTCAGTTCTGTTCCATTAGTCTATGTATCTGTTGTTGTAACAGTACCAGGCTGTTTTGACTACCGTGGCAGTATAATAATTTCTAAAATCAGGTAGTGTGAGACCTCCCACTTTGTTCTTCTTCTTGAGTAATGCTTTACTTATCCAGGGCCTCTTCCCTTTCCAAATGAAGATGGTGATTTGTTTCTCCATCTCATTAAAAAAGGCTGTTGGAATTTGGATCGGGATTGCATTGTATCTGTAGATCGCTTTGGGTAGACAGGTAAGGTTTTCTTTATTGTTTTGCTTTCAAGCTCTCAATGCAATAACTGGTACTATTCAGAATATCCAAAATCACATTAAAAAAATTTAATTGGCAAAACTAGAACAGTAGAATTTTATGACTACTAAAGAAAAAGTTGAGAAACAGTGGTTCTTGGTTTAGGGGACTTAAATAATTGACGATTTGGCAGTGTATCAGTTGATGGTGGTGTCAAGTTTATTGCCTGCCTTTTTTTTTAACACTAGGAGAAAATGTTTTGAAACATCAAATGTTGGTGCCAAAAGCAGCAACTGCGAGAAAAACCAGTAAAAACTAACTGTAAATTTCAGGTAGAAAAGGGCCTAATTATTTAATCCTTTAAATTTCAGAGGCTCAGTAACAGATAAGGACAGTGTAGTAGAATATCTTGACCATAGAAAAGGAATTATGCCTCCATAAAAGCTACTTTTGGAAGGTCTTCCTTAAAATAATTCTCTCACTCTTTCTACTACTGCTATTATACAGAACACATTCAGAAATTTCCTTATATTGATAAGCTATACGAAAGGAGATTATAATCATTCTATTTTAAAATCAAATTGGCTTACAACTGTGTCTATTTTTAGCTCTAAGAATTTTCATAAAAGGATATTAGCAAAAATATGAATTATTCATTATGTTTAAAATATTAGTGACTAACACAGCTCTTTGACACCTCTGGCAGGAATTCACATAATTTTTAAAATTATTTCTAAAGAGTTTGTGGCAAATCTTACTTTCAATACAGACTTTTAAATAAAAAAGAGAAAAAATACTTTATAGCACTTGAATTTTGCAACAAAAAACTAAAAACCCTACAAACGATAATAGTTTTGATATCTGAGGTTTGCCAGTGGTTTGCATTCAATACGTAAGCCTGAATCAAAATCATTTCACAATAACATAACATGTTCACTGAACTATACAATTTATCATGCATTTTCCATGGTTGCCTTTGAAAGAGATAAGGCCTGGGTTGGTTTGCCCACAGCACTCAGCAACTGTGAGTTACTTCTCAGCATTGTCATATTCGTTGTACTTCAAGAAGCGGGTGTTAGACCATGCCAGAAAACATCGCTGACAGTTATGTAATTAGCAGTCCTTGTTTATTAAGCACACAGCACTTTTACAAAAGACTTATTTTGTTCACTCTAGTGTTTTTGCAACTCTTATTTTCAAGTTCTCGTTTTGGGGGCCAAAAATTCTATGTTAAACTGTAGATGAGACTTTCCATTTTCCAGCCATTAAAGATAAGCAACTTACCAGAGAAGCTTGTGGAATCTTAAGGCATTTTCAAGATTACAGTACTTAAAACTCATAGTGACATGTTCTAAAAGTGAGGCCAGCCATTTGAGCCCAGGATCTATCCTGGGAACCTCTGGTCACAAGACTCACTGGACATTTAGCAATGGGTAAATATCCTATCTCCCCACTGGAGCATGCTATCTGAGGGCTGATCTGTTTTTTTTTATTTGTCTCTATAGCTCCTGTATGCACTATTCTCTTTGAAATGCTTAAGCATTTCAAAGTATTGATGTTTATTATGCCCCCCATTAGGTTTATGGAGCCCTGGTGGCACAGTCGTTAAGAGCTTGGCTGCTAACCCAAAGGTTGGCAGTTCAAATCCACCAGTTGCACCTTGGAAACCTTATGGGGCAGTTCTACTCTATCCTATAGGGTTGCTATGAGCCGGAATCAACTCGATGGCAATGAGTTTGGTTTTTTTAATTAAGTTTCTGCTCCTCCAAGACAAGCATCATGTTGGATCCTTCTCTGTTTTACCTATAGCGTCTACAAAAGTGCATTGCATATGGTAGGTGAATGAGTGAGATTGTGACAGATGTCACACAGTAAGATAAGTGGTAAGGTAAAACTCAGTTCCTATTGAAATTATGACTATTAAGGGATAATATAATGAAGGGATAATAAAACATACTATGTAAGACAAAATAAATAAACATTAATAAAGGAAAAATGATCATAGCTGACATTATTATTTACTCCGTGGCAAGTGCTGTGCTAAGAATTTTACATGCATTACTGCGTGTACTCTACACAGTAGCCCTATGAGGAGGATACTTCTATCTTCCCATTTTAAACAGATGAAGATATTGAAGTTCACAGAGGTCAGATAATATTCTCAGGGTAACACAGGTAGTAAGGGGGAAGATCCAGGATTGGAACTCAGATCTGTCTGATTCTAGAATCTAGGTTCTTCACCAGTGTGCAAAACTTCTAAAAAATATAGTTTAAGAAGCCAAGGATAATCTCATTCCCTCAATTTGGCTATTAATAGTAGAAATCAACTCAGGATATTGGCTATAAAAATTATGTACCTACACCTGCTCCATATCTGACTAGGGTTCAGAAGACCTGAGCTCTAGAACCAGCTCTGCTATAATCTAGTTGTATGAGCTGGGCATGATGCTAAGTCAGTTTCCCCAAATGGAAAATGAACGGGTAGGTTGGATGACTTTTAGGATCCTTTTCCTTTTTAACATTCTGTGACTATAAAATATGGACAACCTCCAGGATGTGTAACATACCGATGTCTAATACTTCATCTAAGTACAGTGAAGTTTGACATTTCCAATCCTTAGTAATTTTTTTTCCTGTTCAGGCACTTTAAGTGGCACATCTAATTTTTAAAGAACATTATTATACCATATGATGAATACATCACATAAGACTAAATGGCCACCATTGCATGCCAAAAAAGCAATTAGAAAATTGAATCAAGGAATTAAGGATTAATGTGGATATGTTCTACCTGTCAGCAGTAATAAATGTTTTGACAAGAACAGAATAAAGTCTGACAGTATGCACAAATACTAATCTGATATATGAGTGAAATATTAAAAATGCAAACAACTGCACATTAATCACTCTGAATTCCCTACTAAAACACTTTTCATGCTATTCTTATCAGAATCCATCTATAAATAAAACGTAGTCTTTTTCACAGCTTGCACGACTTGGTATTTGCAGTTTAATCAGTGTTTATATTGATATGAAATTTAGTTTTTAGTCACATTAGTAAACTATAATTAATTTACTGAGCATCAAAATAAGTCAGCCCAATGGCTCACAGCTAATCAAGTATGTTGATTCCATAGGATCAACAAATACCAATATTCCAGATCTCAAAAACAGATCCTCTTCTTTCATTGTTTAGACCTTGGAAAAAATGAAGGTGAAAATTATATTTTTTCCTTATTTACTTTTTGCTTTGCAAGGGATGATAAAGGGGAAAAGAATATTAGCTGGTTTTATTCGGTAGGAGAAGAATTCGTATTTATATAAGAAATTAAGCTGATGGACACTTTCAGAAACAAGGTTAAACTGCATTGGAAGCAAATTCAAAGAGCATAAAGCATTACATATGGGAAAAGGTAAAGGAATAAAACAGAATATTCTCAGAAACAGGATGCTGCTCCTGAAGTTCTGAAGGTACTCCAATGGTAAACTTCATTTTCATATGGTATCAAGTATTTTTTTCTTTTTTGAAATGCCTCCATGTTCGATCTGTTTCATATCTCTCTCTTACTACACACACACACACACACACACACACTGATTTAAGGTGCATATCTGTAGTGTAAACATCTGGTTTAACTGAGTTTTGCTGTTATTCGAATTGCATGGCTGTGGTTTGGGAAGTGAAGAGGCTGAGATATGACAGCAGCAGTTTCTCTGCCTATCTTTTCCCAGGTGTTTAGGCCCAGAAAGTAACATGCGGGACACTATCATCTCTTTTGAGATATTACATATCATGCTTTGCCCTGAGTTGATCAATAAATATGAATATTAATAGGAGGTGACTTTGAATAGATTATCTTCAAAAGTTGATTGCTGATATTATTTTTTAAAATTTGAAATAGAATATCTATTAAATAATCACTGTAATTAGATTTTTAACAATCTGTAGTTGTCTCCGTAGCTCGATGCAAAAAGCAGCCTAACCATCCTACTTTATGTATAAAGTTCAATAGTAGGCCATTTTTTCTTACCTCAAAAAGTGTGTGAAAGACAAATGTACCTGCCAAATCAATTGACTTCTCATCTGGCTTATGCTCAGCCCTGTGTTTTGTTCAGGCCATTCCATCCTCCTAAACTACTTGCCCAGGTCTACCATTGCTGCATGATCAGGCTCCCCCTCCCAGGTCATCCTGGGCCACTCCAGAGCCACATTTTTCTACTGTCTCTCAGTTATTAGAAGTAAATCATTTTTCCTCTTATAACCATTGAGAGGAAGTATAATGCAATGGTTAAGAAAACAGCCGCCCAGGTTCAAGGGCCTGCTCTCTCATCCATCTAAGCGTGACTTTGGTCAAATCATTCAACCTCTCTGTACCTCAATTTTCTCTTTGTAAAATGGAGCTAAAAAAAAAACCTTCCTCATAGTGTTGTTATGAGGATGAAAGCAGTGTGTGTGTGTGTGTGTGTGTGTGTGTGTGTGTAGCTTTATTCCTAAGCACCAATATATATATACGTGTACATATATATATATAATGTATATAAAAACCCGTTGCTGTCCAGTCGATTCCAACTCATAGTGACCCTATAGGACAGAGTAGAACTTCCCCATAGGGTTTCCAAGGAGCAGCTGGTGGATTCGAACTGCCAAGCTTTTGGTTAGCAGCTGTAGCTCTTAACCACTGTGCCACCAGGGCTCCAGAATGTGTATAGATATACATATATATATATATATATATATAATATATATAGAATGTGTGTGTATGTATATATATAATGCGTGTATATATATGTAGCTTACAACAATACCGGGAACACATTAACTACTTAGTAAATATCAGCTGGAGTTCCTGAGTGGTACAGTTAACACACTCACCTACTAACAGAAAGGTTGGTAGTTCAAGTCCACCCAGAGGGACCTTGGAAAAAAGGCCTAGTGATCTACTTTTGACAAGTCAACCACTGAAAACCCTGTGGAGCACAGTTTTACTCCGATACATGTGGGGTTGCCATGAGTCAGAATCAATTTAACAGTAACTTGTTTTTTTTAATATAGGCTGTTATTATTATGCCATTTTGCCCAATTCCACTTTGCTCTGGAATTGTTCTCTGTTCCTTCAGAAGAATATACTCAACTCTAAAGTAAGCTCCTTGAGGGCAGGGACTATATTTTAAACATCTCTGTCAATGACTTGAAATGAGTTAATTAAGAAATTCAGCCTCCAGGAGAGAATTATTGCTGGCTTATAAGATGCACAGAGCCCTGGGGCGGGGGAGGGAGGGCCTGGGAGAGCGGATGAGAAACGGTCCTGGGGAAGGGCTTTCCTTGAGCGGTGCTATGTGAGAAGAGGATGGCTTGGAGGTCACCCAGTTAGGGGGAAGCATGGGGTTTTCTGGCAGAAGGAAGAGCATGAACACAGAGGTGTGAGGCACATGCCTTGTTTGGGAGATTGCTGGAAGTCTGGTGTGAATAGAGTCTGGGAAGTGACAAGCAAAGATGATCAAGAAGAGGCCAGACCAGAAGGCCAGTGAACTCCAGGAAATCCAGGTCCCTTGTCGGCCCATTTACACTCTTCCTAGACATGACTAGGATTCTCACCACCTTGTCAGATGCTCAGATGAGACCTGACAAGTGCAGCGCACAGTGAGTCTCTGTGTAACCTTCATCAACACGTGGTGCAAACTATCCCCAGGAGACGCCAGCAAACTTTTCCTTACCAGGGACTCACAGTGCTCTTTTTTAAACAATTGGTCAAATCTGTTATACGGAGTGCACATTAAATTAAAACATTTATTTCTAGAACTTTCATCATAAAACTAAATCGAGAAGCACTGTGAAAACTAGTTGTCAGCAGAAAGAACAAAAGTGCAGATTTGGCAATATTCTTAATGAGGAATCAAATGTTAATAGACCCAGAATAATAAATGACTTTCTACTATGATTATTATACCAATCACAGACTATCATAAGTAACAGAAGTATGGACAAAACTCTGAACGAAAGAGCTTATTTGACTTGTTACAGACACATGTATGTAATTACCATGTAGTGAAACCTACCTGGATCTCTGAGAACAAATCGTTCTGGATGGCAGGGTTTTCACAGAAAGCTGAACATTAACCCCACAAGGACCAAGACTTTGCTATTTTAGGGTATTTTGAATAATTAAAATAAAATTGCTGAAAATAAATATCTCCCTGCTTTTCAACCAGATGATAGTAAACATAATTTAATTCTGTCTTGATGTTTCATCATCACCATTATGAATATCAGTTCTCATGATATGTAGAAAGTACATGGAGTTGCAAATGTAGGTATGAATAAGTATGTCACAACTATGGCCTTAAGGATTTCTTTTCTTTCTTCTTCTTCTTCTTTTTTTTTTTTTTGAGAACCCTCCCATGCCAGTTTTCTTGTTGCTGATTTGTCTCTTTATATAAAAATAACATAAAGATTGTAAAGCTGCCAGTGGGTAACATGGCAAAACCCATCAACGATGTCAAGATTGGAGCAGCCTTCTCAAGTGGTTTTTCATCTTCCACAATATCTTCATCCCTTTTGCTATCAGTGTGTTATGACTTGTCGGCCTCCTTCAAAGTACTCTCTGATTTCTCCATCACCAATCCCATGGACAACAGATATTCCTGCCAGTATGTAACAATCCTCTTGTGTCTCTGAAGTTTGTGGGCAGAGTAGCCTTTCTAATTTCATGAATTTTGACAATGAAGTTTGGGAGTAATCTTACTATGAAGGCTAGATATTTCTTCATCAGGCTCAAATGACCTGACTGCAAATGAAACTCCAAGCCTCAATTTTCTTTGAGCACTCTCCAATATCTAATTTGTTACAGAATCCCAAATTCAAGCATCTTGAAAATGTGTGTGCAATTGCCTCCATGAACAACTGCCTCCTCTGCCATGAGACCAGAAGAACTAAATGGTGTCTGGCTACCATTACTGAACATTTTGATCGAAGATTCTATAGAAGACTCTTGATCAAAAGGGGGAAAATGCAGAATATAATTTCAAATTCTCATGAAATCCAGACTTTCTGGAACCATGGAGGCTGGATGAACCCCTAAAACTATTGTCCTGAGATAATCTTTAAACCTTAAACCAAAAATACTTGAAGTCTTCTTAAAACAAAACAATAGTTTAGCTTAATTAGTAAAGAATGTCTATCTTGAACATTACGCTTTTTTAAAATCTATCTTATGGGATCAAACTGACAACAGTAACTTGAAAGATTAGATAGAAACCTTAGGGGGCAGTGACATTATGTTAATGGACGAGGAACAACTCAGAAAAGGAGGGTGAAAATGGTTGCACAACTCAAAGAACGTAATCAATGTTACTGAATTGTACATGTAGAAATGGCTGAACTGGTGTATATTTTGCTGTGTATATTCTCAACAACAACAACCAAAAATCATTAAAAAAAAAAAAAAAGTGTGTCTTTGATAGCTTGAACAGTGCTATAAGATAGAACAGCTTCTTCATGAAACCTCATGTCCAATAACCCTGCAGAGTCAGATTCATAGAATCACACAAGATCCATGTGGCAGTGTGGGCAGGCAGGCAGGAGATAAAAGCACCACCTCCGGCAAAAGCAGAGTTGCTCTCTGTTGACATGCTGTTGCCAAAGGGCAGGGTCACCCTTGGAATCTTCTAAGCAATACCTGGCTCTCAGCACTCTCGCAGCGATACATGGCTTTACTACCAGCTTTTTGTCACAGGCTTTCCAAATGATAGTTATCACAGTAACCACAGGTACTACTTGTTGGGTGTCTACCGCTATGTTTCAGGATATACAGACAAATAATAAAATAGAGGAAGTCAAAGAGCAGACACAGGGAATGGGGTCAAGGGCACACATGGTAGGCTAGACATCCATGGTAGGAAAAGCAACTGCAGTGGCTCAAGTTCTTTAACATCTTCATGTAATATGGTGCTATGGTGGTTCTCCTTTGGCATGCAGTAGTAGAAGCAATTCCTACTGAATTTTAGTAAATGCAAACAACTTTTAGTAAATACACATTTTATCTGTCCCTGAGCTTTGGTTGGAAGTACCTAATGGAGAAGACAAACAGAGTCAGGCAGTGAAGCCAAGTACAATGGGCCTCTTGCTAAAATGAAAGAGGGGGACAGATATGTGCTGATAAGAAAAAGGTATAATAAGTACAAAAAGCAATATACAAAACAATGACTATGCCTGTTCTTAGGTATATTAAGTTAAAAGATGTGTATACACATAAACTTGTATGTTGTTGTTGGATGACTTGACAGAGTAGAACTGCCCCTATGCACAGAAAATTTTCAAAGAAGAATCAAAAAACTGGTAATAGTGATTATCACATGGGCAGAGGAGGCTCTGCCATGAAAAACTTGCTTTTTACCGAATCCCCTTTTGAAGTGTTTAAATTTTTAAAAACCATTACATGTATTCGTTTTTCAATAAACAGTTCAGTGATTTTAAAAAACAAACAAGCAAACAAGACTTATTAGGCTTTAAATTGAAGATCCGCTGTTTCATATGGTGCCTCCTTACTACTTCCTTCCGCGTTCTCCAACTCTGTTTTGGTGGTCCATCGTAGGATAGTAAGGGGGGCTTATGATGTGTCAAGATCTTTTCTTATTTTTCCCTCTTAGGTGCTTCCATTTCCTTAGATTCAGGCCAAAGTTTGGGACCAGTTTCTAGTGTATGTGCATTAAATTTGGAACCAAGTTGTAAGTTTAGACATTAGCCTATTGTAGAGAGGATAATAATTGATTAATGCAAGTGGTGGAAAGTTCAGAGGCTAAGCCATTAAAAAGATACATCTTCTACTGAAAGCTTTCTGCTTACGTAGCAAAGAGAAAAGTATTTTACGGACGGACATGCTTAGAAATGGTTCCTAGGTGTGCTCTGTGTGTGGCCTGGCTGCCCACTAGCTCTCTTACCATGATTTTCTATATTAAAGTTTCCTTAATTTTGTAATAAAGTAGAAGGCCAGTGGGGGCGGGGGCGGGGGGAGCGGTGGGAAAATAGAGAGGAAAGAAGATGTGAGGCAGAGGACGCTTTTGGCAGGACCATGGCAGTCCTTACCAGTGATCCCAGTCATTCCCAGGCTCTCTGGAACCCACAGGACAGGACTTGCTGCCCCTGCCTATGACCTGAGATGTGTGCGGTCCTGTGTGTAGCCAAACGTAATATATTTGCACAGCATCCCTTTTGGCCTTGTCCTCAAAACATAGGACCATATGAACTTAACACCTCATCAGAGCTGGCTTTAGAAAGTGCAGTGTGTCAGAGTGAATAAAATCTCTCTCCAAATCGGTTTTTTCCCCAAAGCTCCTTTTTCAGAATGACTAAAAAGCAATGGTTGGAGTCTGTGTAATTATACGTCCCCTGGTTTTACTCATGCTGCTTTACCAACTCCCCTCTTGGTCCTACTAATTATCTAATTGATTAAGCCTTAAAGGAGACTTCTGTCACTGGGTGTGGCCTACTGCACACATTTGGCTCACTATGTTTTCTTTAAAAGGGACAGCAGATTAATTAAAAGCAGCACATCACAAATAGAGGTATCAACAGGGAAGCAAATCTTGGTTGTTTCCTTGCATGGTCTCCCTAGTCACAAGCCAACTCGTAACAGACTGGCCAGAGAGTGTTAATCGGTGGCCATATTTTTCTGTTGTCTTGGAAATGATCACGAAGCATAATACTGAAACTGTGACCAAGCCTAATTCCGCAGAACATTTCCCCTGTTTCAGGGGCCTTCAAATTACTTTCATTTGAGGAATAAGCCACATATCATCTAGTATGGCAAATGCAACTCACACAAAAGTCAATGGGAAAATTCACTTAGTTATGGGAGTTCTGTGATCATCAAAAAGGGATGACATTCATAAAATAGGAAATCGTTATAATGAGTGCTCCTTAGAATGTAGACATAGTCTAGATCATAGGTCAGGTTCTCTAGGGAACAGACCATGAGACTCTAAGCTTTGTGTGTAGGAGGTTACTGGGAAGTGCCCTCAGGCATAACTGTGGAGTGAGGGAAGCAGAGCCGGGCAGAAGGAGAAGTAGATCTGTGATGCAGTTGTAACAGAGTCCTCAGTCTGAGTGAGATGGCTCTTCAGAGTTGTCTCAAATTGAGACAAGGGGTTCAGGTCGTGGAACCTCCCCATGGATGCAGGCTGCCCTGAGGGAGAGGTCATAACCTTGGGTGAGGCAGTTTTCTTCAGCAGAGAGCAATTCCTGGAGAGCTGCGAAAATGAGAGGCTTAGCCCTGAAGGGGGGACCTGGGCAGCACACCACATCACCACTACAGTATTCATAATTCTAAAAAAACCTTCCTTATTAGCTAAGAAAGCAACTTTAGGTAGGCCTATGGTATAAAAACAAACAAATGAAAAAACAACAACAACGACTTGTTGCTGTCAAGTTGATTCTGACTCATAGTGACCCTGTAGGACAGAGTAGAACTGGCCCATAGGGTTTCCAAAGCTATTATCTTTACAGAAGCAGGCTGTCACATTTTTCTCCCGTGGAGCAGCTGGTGGGTTCGAACAGCCGACCTTTCAGTTAGCAGCTGAGCCCTTAACCGCTGCACCATCAGGGCTCTTTACGGTGTAGGTCAGGCTATTGGACATCTTTACTTTTTTTTTTCCTCACAGGGTTTTGTGAAGCTGCAATATAATGGCCATCACTAAGCGTCCCATGAGAATGCTTGATCTTCAGGACCATAGCCTTTCTCTTTAATTTTCCTACCTTGGCTAGTAACTCCCTGACAGCAATTCTTCTCTTCAGAAAAGGGCAAAACTCCATGGCTGGGTTAATAGTCTAAAGAACTGAGTAAGCATTATTCAATAATATTTTATTCTTCACACTTTTTATTCAGATGACTCAATGTATCTTATTTTTTGTTAAGTCATGAAGCTTCCAGAGAAAGAGGTCATCCTTATTTTACATGCAGGCACCGTGGAAGATGGGACGATTAAGTAATCTCACAAGGTTCTGTAAGGAATCAAAAAGAATGGCAGAGAAGATACCAATTTCTTCGCTTTGCTGCTAAGTCATATTCTCTTTCAAGAAACTACTAACTTATATGGCTTTTTTCCTAATAATAATAGTGGAAGCCATTATTTATTGAGCACTTACCATGTGCTGGACTGTTGGGCAGAGGGAATAATTGAACCAAAAAACAATTACTGGATATTGGGCTAAGTACTAATACACAATCTAAGTATTAGCAAGATTACAATATTTTCTGACCCCAGAACATGATAAAATCATATTTGGATGTAAAAACTACTGCCACAAAGAAAACGAAATGCTTTGAGGGGAATATTTTCATCAATACTTTTAAGATGAAGACTGGCTGCTATCATAATAAGGCAAGAAAGTGCTCACCTGGGTGAAATTCATAACCCTGAGGATGGAGGAATGGTAGAAAGTACTAGGGTGAGGTATAAGGTAACAACACTGTAGTACTACAGTGTAGACATCCCACTAGGGAAAGGAATAAGGTTGATGCTTCCCCCACACAGATTCCAAACCTGGCACTAGCTACATGTCTGCTGGCAGTCTCATTCTGTTTAAAGCAAGTAGGAACTGATCATATTACCTAACTTAACTAGCTGACAGCTTCATTTCTCAGGATGTAAAAGAGTAAAGAAACAGATATTATGGTATGGTTCTACCAGCAGAGAACTGCATAAAAATATGATAAAAAAAACTTCCGAAGAGTGATCATGCTATTTTAGAATTTACAATACTGGAAAAAAAATAATTCAGTCATCCTACAGGTACTTTTTAAGTACATCATTTGAGCCAGGGCTGTTGTAGGCACTAGGCATAAAGCAGTGTACAAGATAGTTAGGGTCCTTCCCTTCATGGAGGGGAAATGGTGATTAAAAAAGAAATAAATATGTAACAATACTGAGGAGGGATGAGTGTTAAGCATCATATTAGAGCAGGTTAGGAGGAATCAAGAGTGATGAGGAGTGCTACTTTAGAGAGGAGGTGAAATTTGAGCATGACCTGAATGAAGTGAGGTGAGCCATGTGAAGATCTAGAAGAGTGTTCCAAGGAGAAGTAGTGACAAATGCAAAGGTCCTGAGGGAGGACTGGAAATGGTGCATTCAAGCACCAGCATGACCAGCTGACTTGAGGAATGTAGAAGGATTTATCAAAGTTGTGGTCATCAGGTTAAGACACAGGGGTGTGTGTGGGTGTTTCAGCCTCATTTTGACGATTGGGTGCAAGATTGGAGCAGACAGAGAGTTGCGTGAGTTGGGCTTAACCAAGGCTATAGCTCTTCCAGGTAAGTATGAGAAAACATAAGAAGGAGGGAGAGAGAAGCAAGGGTGTTCACGGTGTATACATACAAGGAAATAGAAGTTGGGTAAGGACAAAAGAAGATAAGGGAGGTGATCACCATTAAAAAAGGTAGGGTTGGAGGGGAGGTCTCAAAGGAGATCAGAGAATTTTTGGAGTAGAGATTAATAGAGTAAGTGAGCTGGAAACACTGGGGAAGGAATCAGAAATGGGATGTATGCAATCAAGTATTTGGAAGTAGTGATGGCACAAGCGTCAAAGGAGCTAGAGGAGCACATACCCCATGCCTAGGTCTAATGGCATAGGACTGCAGGAACCTCCACTGGAGAGAACTGCAGAAGGTTCCTCAGGGAACAGTCAGGTTTAAATTAAAGCAATTAGGTTAGAAAAGGAGCGGTCCTGAGCCTTATGAAAGTCAAACAAGTATGTTGTTGTTATTGTTATTAGGTGCCCTGGAGTTGGTTCTGATCCATAATGACCCTATGTACAACAGAACAAAACACTGCCTGGTCTTGAGCCATCCTCACAATCGTTATGTTTCAGAACATTGTTGCAGCCACCTTGTCAATCCATTTCCTTGAGGGTCTTCCTCTTTTTCGCTGACACTCTTCTTTACTAAGCATGATGGCCTTCTCCACAGACTGCACCCTCCTGATAACATGTCCAAAGTACGTAAGACGTTGTCTCTCCATCCTTGCCCTTCTAACGAACATTCTGACTGTACTTCTTCCAAGACAGATTTGTTCATTCTTCTGTCAGTCCATGGTATATTCAACATTCTGCACCAACACCATAATTCAGAGGTATCCATTCTTCTTCAGTCTTCCTTATTCATTGTCCAGCTTTCGCATGCTTATGCGGTGCCTGAAAATACCATAGCTTGGGTCAGGTGCAACTTAGTCTTCAAAATGACATCTTGGCTTTTTAACACTTTAAAGAGGTCTTTTGCAGCAGATTTGCCCAGTGCAATAGGTCTTTTGTTTTCTTGACCGCTGCTTCCATGGGCATTGATTGTGGATCCAAGTAAAATGAAATCCTTGACAACTTCAATATTTTCTCTGTATATCATGATTTTGCTTACTGGTTCAGTTGTGAGGATTTTTGCTTTCTTTATGTTGAGGTGTAATCCATACTGAAGGCTGTAGTCTTTGATCTTCATCAATAAGTGCTACAAGTCTTCTTTGCTTTCAGCAAGCAAGGTTGCGTCATCTGCATATTGCAGGTTGTTAATGTCTTCCTCCAATCCTGATGCCGTGTTCTTCTTCATATAGTCCAGCTTCTTGGATTATTTGCTCAGCATACAGATTGAATAAGTATGGTGGAAAGGATACAACCCTGAGACACATCTTTCCTGATTTTAAACCATGCAGTATCCCCTTGTTCTGTTAGAATGACTGCCTCTTGGTCTATGTAAAGGCTCCTCATGAGCACAATTAAGTGTTCTGGAATCCCCACTCTTTGAAAAGTTATCCATAATTCGTTATGTTCCACATAGTCAAATGCCTTTGCATAGTCAATAAAACATGGTTAAACATCTTTCTGGTATTCTCTGCTTTCAGCCAAGATCCATCTGACATCAGCAATGATATTCTTCGTTCTACATCCTCTTCTGAATCTGGCTGCTTGAATTTCTGGCAGTTCCCTGTCAATGCACTGCCGCAGCCATTTTTAAATTATCTTCAGCAAAATTTTATTTGCCCGTGATATTAATGATATCATTCGATAATTTCCGTGTTCTGCTGGATCACCTTTCTTTGGAATGGGCACAAATGTGGATCTCTTCCAGTTGGTTGGTCAAGTAGCAGTCTTCCAAATTTCTTGGCACAGATGAGTGAGTGCTTCCAGTGTTGCATACGTTTGTTGAAACATCTCAATTAGTATTCTGTGAATTCTTGGAGCCTTGTATTTTTGCCAATGTCTTCAGTGCATCTTGGACTTCTTCCTTTCAATACCATAGGTTCTTGATTATATGCTACCTCCTGTAATGGTAGTATGTTATTTCAGACAAGAATACTAGAACTTAAGAAAGTGGGTTTTTAAAAATTCAGAAAAATAATCCCATTGCTAGAGAATCTAAAATAATATGGCTCAAGGGACAGGAATCTTTAAAATATGAAATCTAAAATACAATTAAAAGATCAAAGATGGAAAATCATGGCTGCAAAGGAGTTTCTGATGGGATGGAGGTGGGATAAGCCAGAATATAGAACTACAGACACAATGGGCCTACTCGGTGAGTAAGTTCTTAGAAGTGGACTGAGGATATAGGAAATGTAGGCTAAGATGGACAGCCGGCTACTGTGAGCATAGTAACAGCACTTTATTTAACTGTAAGTAGAAAGATGGTCAGTCACAGGCGAGTCCATTGTGGTGTTAGACTGAAGTGCTCCAGTGGTTGGGAAGAAAACAGCCACGGACAATCAATCCACAGAAAGCTTTGCTCCATAGCATCCCTGACATCTTGACCACAGTGGTGACTTCCCAGACTGTGAACGTAGTGGAAGGGTAGGTCATTGCTGCTTATGAGGCAGACCTTTCTACTATAACTTAAAAAAATTGACATATTTTATATTAGGATTTAAAGAAATTAAAATATGTAGCTGTCTTAGTTACCTAGTGCTGCTATAACAGAAATACCAGAAGTGGGTGGTTTTAACAAACAGAAATTTATCTTCTCACTGTTAATGAGGTTAGAAGTCTGAATTCAGGGCACCAGCTCTGGGGGAAGGCTCTCTCTCTCTGCCGGCTCTGGGAGAAGGCCCTTGTTTCTTCAGCTTCTATTCCTTAGCTCCTTGGTGATCTTCATGTAGTGAGGCATCTATCTTCCCCCATTTCTGATTGCTTCTCTACGCCTAATCTGCTCTGTTTATATCTCAAGATAGACTGACTAAAGACGCACCCTACACTAATATGGTCCAATAACACAACAAAGAAAACTCTATTCCCAAATGGGATTATAACCACAGGTATATTAGGATTTACAACACATATTTTGGGGGGACAAAATACAATCCATAATGGGGGTAAAATTAAGTAGGCAGTTGGTATAGAATAGTGATTAAAAGCATATGGGCTCTGGAACAACACTGTTGTTGTTGTTAGTTGCCAAAAGTTGAGTCAATTCCCACTCACAGCAACCCCATGTGTGTAGAGCAGAACTGCTCCATAGTTTCCAAGGCTGTGACCTTTCAGAAGCAGACCTCCGGGATTGTCTTCTGAGGCCCCTCTGGGTGGGTTCATACTGCCAAACTCTCAGCTAGCAGTCAAGCACTTAACAATTTGTGCCACCCAAGGACTCCAGGGAACAATATTACCTACATTCAAATCCTAATAATTAAAATATCTACTTCACAGGGTTGTTATGAGAAGTTAATTACTTGATTGTTATAAATCATATGCAATACTACCTGGCATACGACAAATGTTCAATAAATGTTAGCTGTTGTTATTTTGTTGCATTATTTTTAATGGTCTGTTTAACTTACATTTTTATTATAAGAATAACTCTTGTAACTTAGCCTAAGTCTTCTGATTTGACACAGACTAGCCCAAGGACTGACATGAGGCTCTGGTGTGACACAGACTTTGGAGAAGCTCTTGCAAGAAGGCTCTAGATTCAGCATACTGTACTATGGAAGCAAAACTGAGTCTGAGTCCTGGCTCCACCACTTACAAATTGTGTGACTTGAGGCAAGTAAACTAACCTTTCTAGGGCTCAAGTTACTTCAGCTATAAAATGAGAATAATAATGGTACCTATAACTCATAGGATGTTTGCAATGAGTAAAACCAAAAGCACTTGTTATACTGTGTGGCATAGGGGAGGCATGCAATCAACGGTGGCTGCATTATTATTTACCCCTTGTTTTCTCCTTAATTAGAGATACCTTTAACCTGCCTCCTTATAACAATTTAGCACCATAAATTCTTAGTTTGCAATTTCAATTTCCTTTTTTCTCTTTTCTTACTTGTCTTGAAAGAATTAAAAAAAAGAAAAGAAAAAGGATTCTCACTAAAATGAAATACTGCGGCATAAAAATACTTGTGATGGTCATTTTCCATTTAGAAGGGAATTACCTTGCTACTTAACTGCATCTCTCAACCATAGATCTTTGTACGTTGAAACTATAATTCATGTTATTGTCAGAGCTGGGGCAGGGGCAGCCAGGGGTCAGTGATAAGATGAGAGTCTGAAGCAGAGACCAAGCATCAAGAATGGGTGGATTTAAAGCAAGCAGAGACAACGTAAGTATAAAGAGTAAGGGATGGATACAGACGGTTGTGGGTATAGAAGTGATTTAAATGATAATAATAGCTATTTTTGTGAATGCCCAATGTTTAGCTTGCCTCTGCAAGATAAGTGGAAGAGTCAGGGCTTGAACCAAGGCCTGTATGACTCTAAAGCCTTGACTCTTTCCCCGTCTCCATACTCGTATCTAGAAGCTATGAGCTACCACAGGAAACAGACCCATGGCAGTTTTAATCCAAGGCTCAGATTCCAGAGATTTTAGGAGATTGAAGGAATGAGTCACAGGCAAAAAGAATGGCAAGTTACGAGGAAATATAGCAGGAACCTCAAAACAGAAAGTGTTTTCTATACCTCCTTCAGCACCGTCTCTGGTTCCTGGTGGCAGGAGCCAATCTTCCCAACTGGGCGTTGGAGCATCTGCAGGTGGAAGAGGTGACTGGCAGCCCCCGACCAAGGGGAGGTCCACAGAGGCAGGAGTCATCAGCACCAGCTACTGGTGAGAAAATCCTACATCCCTCCCTAATTTACCCTGGCTCCCCAGAAGCTCTCTGACCCAGACTACATTATTAACATGAAAAGGATTATGCTCCTTTCTACAGAACCTAAACAGGTTTTAAGACAGAAATAAAAACTAATTTCTCCAATCTTAGCAACTACAAACCCTCAAATTTTCCATCATCTTAGCTTTTATTTCCCTTCATTTACCTCATAAAAGGGAAGTTAGGACCTATTAATCTCTGTAAATAGCTCTATTTTTCTGAAATCACCTCAGAAGAAGACTATTTGAATAAGATAAAATTGCTATCTGTCAGAGAATTTAATCATGTTATTTCTCTTTGGTATTAGTTGTAAAGTTTCTTAATGCCTTTAGTTAATAGCAGGTAGCTACAGCAAGTTCTAAGCGTCTCTTTTGGTGAAAACAATCTCTACCGATTTTTTTGGGGTCACCATGAGTTAGGGGCCTAGTCAACCGCAGCTAACAACAACAACAGACAGCTGGCAAACCTGAGGACCTGAGAGTTAAGAGATTTGTTTAAGGACGGAAGGCAGCTGGGTTATGTTGGTAGATGTAAGGTTTGATTCTGACTCCTGAACTCTTTCCCCTACTTCATAGTACAGATACACACCTTGCCAACTGGATTACTTTCCACACATACCCCTTCAGCCCCACCCCACTGTCATTTCTAGCAGAGGAATTTTCTTATGTGATCATGTCGTCCCGGGGTTGTATCACGCTCAGTCATTTCTACTTATCTATGAGATGCTTATTTCTATTTATTAAATAATAGTGATAAATATAATCTGTGGTAAAAAAGTCTAGATCTCAAATTCTCTTTCCTCTAATAATCCTATGTTGTTATTGTTGGATGCCGTCGAGTCGGTTCCAACTCATAGTGACCCCATGTAAGTAAATATGAAAGACATAAGATTGAGAGGTTGAAGGGAGACACACTATAAGAAAGGAGGCTAAGAGGTGCGAGGAGGGGAGAAGACACACTAGCCGCCTTGGTCTTCCACACTCCCTTTCTCCCCCAGTAGCAGTTAGTGATGGTACTTAAAAAATTCTCTGAGAAGCTATCGAACCACAGCAAGAAAAGGGAAACAAACAAGCAAATCCAAACAAACAAACCAATCCAAATGTGTTTCCTGGCAAACAAGGGGGTGGGGGTAAGAAAATGGCTTTTCTTGATTGTCTTCATAAAATAAGCCAGTGGAGAATCTGTGAAGAAATGGAGTGGGGGAAAGGAGCAATATGCAAGACAGTGTATGTGGCTAAGTGCTAGTTAGCTCACAGCCACGGAATAAAAAGGCAATTTCTGAACTGTGTTCTACAGTTTTTCCATCTGCTTATTCTCTTAAATGAACAAGAAAAAAGTCACTCAGACAATGAGAACTCAACTGATGGACAGGAATTAGCTGACATCAGATGGCTGTCAAGAAGCCATCTTAGCACAACTAGCCAAAACATCTAGGTTTCCATGGGAAATGACCAAGAAGCTTTGGCCAAGATTCCCTAAGGAGAAAATCTTCCCAACTGTGGCAGCTTCTTCTATATGTTTCCAAGTGTTCCTGGTTCCATCTCAAATCATCAGTGCAAAAGTGTTACACCTCCAAGTCTTTGTTCGCAACTCAATAGATTTTCAGATACTGCTATATTTTCTGACAAAGGGTCTGCATTTGTCTCACTTGAATTTTAGGAATTTATGAACACAAACACAATTGGAACTATTATCATCACAACTCATCCCACTCAAGCAGATGGTCAGGCTAAAACCCCTAAAGCTTATTGCTGCAAAGTCTCGGTAACAAGACAGTCATTCAATAAATGTTTATTGACCATGACCTGTGTGCAAGATACTGTAGCCACGCCAGATTTCTTATTACTTGGTGTGCTGCTCCATATAATGAGCAGGTTGGTCTTGCTGAATTCCTAATAAGGAGACTCCTCAAATCTTACCTCAACCACTTCCAAAATCTTAAGGAGCAAACAAGAATTTTTTTCTAGTTATAACTCTATCTCTACATATTCTTAAGTTATTTGGCAAGACAGATTTTGCTATGAAACCTTCTGTTCATTTGTGTATCCACACACCAAATATTTACCGAGATCCTATACTGTACCAGGCACTGTACATATGCAGCTAGAGCTGCAGGCCTTGAGTAGAATTAGGTCTGGGGAGTTTTGCAGTAATAAAGGATTATCTTGTTGCAGGTCTGCTGGTTAAGTAATAATAGCTAATAGTTAATAGCACACACTGTAGAATGGGGTCAGGCCCTATATTAAGTGTTTTACAAAGCACAGACCAAGATGAATTCCTATCATGTAACTAAAATTATGGAAATTAGTCTTGGAAAGTCCAGCAAAAGTGGGAGCCAGGGTAGCTTGGCTGTGTTGGTAAATGTCTAAGGAACTATTTCCGAGAAATCTGACAAGAGGCTGAACCTGAAAAGCATATCTTCTAGGGCCACCTAGTGTTGAGCTTTCTTCTGCTTAACTTCTTAGGGAGCCCCCAGAACCATAAACAAAAAGAAAACTAAAAAATAATCCCCTGGCCCAGCAACCACCAAAGTAGGACTCCTTGGCGTAAAATAGAGGAGGCCTTGGAAAAGGGTATCCGTTTTTGGGCTTAGAAGAATATGCTAGCTCAGGAAGGGGAAGGGCTTACATGTATCAGGGAACACCGCTGTCAGCTCTTGTTGCAAGTAGCAGTACTTTTTAAATATTTTTCCAAAAAAAAAGAACTAACCTACTGAAATCTCCTAAAGAACAGATTGCAAAAGGGTAAATCAACATGAATTTATCATATAACAGAATACCAACCCAAAACCCGTTGCCATCAAGCCAATTCCAACTCATAGCAACCCTATAGGACAGAGTAGAACTGCCCCATAGGGTTTCCGAGGAGCAAGTGGTAGATTCGAACTGCCACACTTTTGGTCAGCAGCCAAGCTCCTTAACCACCGCACCACAAGGGCTCCATATAACAGAATAAACCTTCCTAAAATTTCTTTTTATCCACCTAAGTGTCTCACCTGCTCTCTGCCCCTCAGTCTCTTTGCTTTCTTGGTTTCCTTCTCACATTGGGCGCCACAACCTGCTACTCCCGATGCCCTCAACCTCTGTGTGATTCATCACGTTCCTTCCTTCCCTGGAGCAGGGAAGGTTTGTAGGAATAAAGGACCGTCTTACTGTAGGTCTGGTCATTGTTTGCCTCTGTGTTTCCTCACATGCTGTGTGGGACATCACTCTCAAGCTCAAAATATTTTATATATCATCACTCATTGCTTCTGCTCATGTGATATTTACAGAGGGAATTTCTAGAAAGAGGAAAAGTGAAGAAAAAGATGATTATAACCCAACGCCTATCTGCTAAACTTGGGATTCATTATTTTCAGTCCAGGGTCCTCTCCCCTAAAAATGCTGTCAACATATATACATATAAAAGTATGAGGTTTATAAACATATAAAGATAAAATATAAACACTGAGATTTATAATCATGTTAGGAATTTAGAGAGGGCTAATACTGTGACATTACAGTTTTTTTAAAAAAGGAATTTAGTAATACTCTTAAACTTTCCCAAATCCCTTAGATGTGTCCTACACAGACAGATAAACACATACGTATTTCACTACTGGCACAGACTAGATTGAGGTGAAATCTGGCAGCCATTTAATCAAGTATTGTGAAGGTCAGATTAGCAAGTAACTTCTCCCACAGACAGGTTGCTGAAACAGTAATAAAATTTAGGGAGGTAAATTTAATGACTGTAATTTGAGCTTGTCTAAAGAACACAGAAATGTAAAACGTTAAGAAAACCCAGAGGAATTAGAAAACAACAAAAACAGGTAGGCAGCTGCCACCATGCTGCGCACCAGAGAGAGACACAAACATCGTAACGGTAGCTCTCCATCTCTAGAAACTTTTCCATGCAATTGAAATGTCCTTTAGAGTTAAATAACTGACAAGCCATGAAGAATCTCTGCTTTATTTCCTTGATTTCCATTTTCCACAGTGCCTTTCCACAGCCTTAACAGCTGCGTGCAGTCTGTTGTTCCAAGCCTCGTGCCAGGCTCGATGTTTCCTGAATCATTCACTCCATTGTTTCTGCATGAGTCGGGACCTTTGTCAAAGTGTCTACCCTCTGCTCCATTTGGGTTGCTGCAGTTCTCTCTGGTCCACTTCCCTTGGGTGCTGAGCGAGAAACAGCTCTGGTGGTACTGCCTTCAGAGACAGCCCCACGGGAAGATTCTTTAGCCATGATTTCATTGTGACCACTGCTGAAGGCTAGTCTGAGCATCATGTTTGATCACCTGCATGCTCACTGAATCCAATGTAGTTCCCTTGTGTCGGGAATTGATGGCTGTCTTTGTTCTTATGTCATCTCTTACCTACGCCAACATGTGGCACGTGGAAGCCATTCTGTTGGTGAGGGAGCTCTCATCTCTTCCCTGATTTAATATCTATCCCAGGCAGTAGTTTGGTACAGCTGTTAGGATGTTGTCAGAATTCTTTTGTCCATAAGAAGAGCAAAACCCACACCACATTGTGCAATGTGTTCATTCCCTTGGCTAATCATCAACATTAACATCAACCACTACCCTGCCTCTGACCTCAGAGGGCCTCCGACTGATGGAACAAAACACTGGAAATACAGTCTCTGAGACAGCACAGAGCCTGCCAGCATTCTTTGCTCAACTGGCGTGTGTAAGATTAGATAACATTAATTTTAGGCACTAATAAGCATATTTTAAACTGTGAGATCCCAGAGCACAAGCCAACGTTATGACTTTTCTATCTAAAAACAGTTTGTAGGGGTAGAGCCTATACAATTGGCAGCATGAGCTCTAATACTTTAGCTGCTTGCCCTGTGGGCTTAGTTGTTCACACTTTAATAAAGCAATGGATTGGAGTCATTCTATCAGATTCTCAGACTTTGGGGGTCCCTCAGCTGCAAGGACACTTTCTTCTGGAGCTCTGACTTTGGGCATGATCATGTTCGGTTAAATAACACAAGAGTAGGGCAACTCTGATGCTCATGCCACCCAGTTTTTCAAAGAGATCTGTCTGTGGGAATAGTAGCTCCTGATGTATAACATTTAAATACAGGCTGCCAGTGCCCAGCAACTTAAGATAAATTCAGCGGCCAATAGAACAGAAAAAGTAGGATAGTACATGGTGGGTCCATTTCTGAAATGCAGTGGAGACACAACCATGGCTAGCATGACCGTCTCTAGTTTCCCCAGGAAACAGCTCTCCAAGGAGCTGGTTTTTATCAGATGTGTATTTTCTATGTTAGTCCAACCTTGCAAAAGGCATCAAGACATATAACAATAAATAACCAAAAGCAAAATCAACATAAGTTAAATATCATGTACATATATAATAAATTCTGTTTACTGCACTCATTCATTCAGCAAACATATTGAGAACTATCTGTTTGCTGGATGCTGTAAGAGGCACCTAGCTTACTAGGCTGAGTAGTTCCAGCAGGAAGGACACCTAAAGAAACAAAGAGTCACAACACAATCAAAAAAATAGCTGCACAAACCTGCACAGGCTGGTGAGCTGTGCATGCTTGTCTGCTAGAGCTGGGGGACCTTCCCAGAGAAGATAGCATTTCACCTAAGAGCTGGGTCTTAAAAGACTAGTGTTTATTTATTAGTATGTGTGAGGTCCTGAGAACTTGGCATGCAGTTTGACATGGTTAAACCTAGAGGTCATTGATAGGAAAAAGGTGAGAGGTAAGGCTGAAAAGGCAGTGTGGACAGATCTCAAAGGGACTTCTATGCCAATTGCCAGGTGTCATGGATTGAATTGTGTCCCCCAACAATGTATGTATCAATTTGACTGGGCCATGATTCCTAGTATTGTGTGATTGTCCACCATTTTGTCATCTGATGTGATTTTTCTATGTGTTGTAAATCCTATCTCTATGATGTTAATGAGATGGGATAGGCGGCAGTTGTGTTAATGAGGCAGTACTCAATCTACAAGATTGGATTGTATCTTGATCCAGTCTCTTTTGACATATAAAAGAGAGAAGCAAGCAGAGAGACAGGGGGACCTCGTACCACCAAGAAAGCAGTGCCAGGAGCAGAGCGCGTCCTTTGGACCTGAGGTTCCTGCACTGAGAAGCTCCTAGACCAGGGGAAGATTGATAATAAGGACCATCTTCCAGAGCTGACAGAGAGAGAAAGTGTTCCTCTGGAGCGGACACCCTGAATTTGGACTTCTAGCCTACCAGACTGTGAGAGAATAAACTTCTGCTTGTTAAAGCCATCCACTTGTGGTATTTCTGTTACAGCAGCACTAGATGACTAAAGCACCAGGCCAAGGATTTAAAACTTTAAATATATTTCAGAAAATGGGAAGCTGTTTCAGGGTGGGGGAGTAGATTTTACGTATTGATGTTAAAAAAAAAAGTTGCTGTTGAGTTGATTCTGACTCATGGCGAACCCACGTGTTTCAGAGTAAACTGTGCTCCATAGGGTTTCAAAGGCTGTGACCTTAACTTTTGGAAACAGATCACCAAGCCTTTCTTCTGAGGTGCCTTTAGGATGGATTCCAACCATCAATTCTTCTGTTAGTAGACAAGCGCTTAACCATTTGTGCCACCCAAGAACTCCAAAGTATAGGTATTTAAAAAAAAAAAAAATCCTATTGCTGTCGAGTCGATTCTGACTCATAGCGACCCTATAGGCCAGAGTAAAACTGCCCCATAGTGTTTCCAAGAAGTGGCTGGTGGATTTGAACGGCTGACCTTTTGGTTAGCAGCTGAGCTCTTAACCACTGTGCTACCAGGGAATGCTAATAATGGCTAACATATGTAGAAAGTTTACTATATGCTAGGTACTTTTCTAAGCATACTGCAAGTGTAAATGTATTTAATCTTTACAATTACCTATGAGGTAGGTGCTTCTACTCCCGCATTAGAAAATGAGGACGTTGAGGCTTAGAGCGGAAGGCTGAAGTGACAAAGGTAGTATATGACAGAGCCAGGCCAGTCTGACTGCAGTGTATACCCTCACCATGGTTCTACTCTGCCTCTCAGATGAGGGTCTGGAGACAGAGCTCTAGAGGTGCTATGAAGTTTGGAGTGGAGAGAGGAAACACTGGGACCAGAGCTCTTTGCCTCTGACATACTGTGCTAATTGGATGTGATATAGTTCAGACCTATATGCCTTTGTTTAAAAACAAAACAAAACCCCACTCTCAGAGGTCAGTTGTTAACTCATGGAAACCCAAGTCCTCGATGTGAATGGCAAAAAACACGTAGGATGATTTTCCCCAAAGATAGATCCATGTCCTTTCTGTATTCTGATGAAGGGACTACTTAAAGCATTATAGTCTTGGGGTACACAAGTAATGGGGCTCCCTGCAATAAACATGGTGGAAAGCTAGAGAAGCATCCTGCCAGAGCAGTCAGCCAATATTCGATTGTAACAAAATCGTACGAATCAGTCAGTACTAGAGATAATCTGATGGGCATGAAGATGATATTTACTTATGTGTGACAGAAGGAGACGAGGAGGAGAATGAATACCATGTTCCAATAATTTATGGAATTTCTGTCAACATTCAAACCACCGCGATTTTCAGAGTGAGATTTAAGAGAAAGGACTGTATCTTCTTTAACCTTGAAAGGGGATTTACATAACTGATAAAAAGAGAGATTATTTTTCTCATATTGGGCCGTATTCTGAAGGAGTTTCCACGTGTGGATTTTGGGGCTATAGTAATCTAGTGTTAGAGCATCTTCTGTTATCAGTGCCTGATAAAACATCTCACTGCCCCTTCCCCATTTATAGTCCTATCCCTTCACTTTCACCAGATATTAGGATTTTTTAAAACTTATTATTTTCTGGAAATAGAATTCAACTTTACAACTGAAAAGAGGAGGAGTAGAAAAAAGGCAGCTGATGAGATAAAGCAATAGTTAGTGTTGTGTTTAGTGTTTGGTGGCAAGGGCCACTTGGGGTGGAAGAACATAATAGACGCTATATGTCTTGAGCAATATGAATCTGTCCTAAGTATTTGATAAAATAAACTTAATTTGGCACATAAAGTATATACGTGATGGGTGTGGGGTGCTACTGAGAGAGCAGTAGAGGCAGAGATACAGAGACAAAAGCACTATTTGGTAGTACGGAAGAAAGGGCCTGAACTAAGTACAATGTTGGAGGTGGACATCATAAAAAAGGGATGAATTCTAGAGAGTTTTTGGTGGTATAATTCACAGGACTAGAGGATCATTGAAGAAATTACATTAGGAGTAAGGGAGACAGAATACTCAAGAAAGCCTCTTAATTTACTAAACAGATATTTATTGAGTGCCTAAATTTATTAAGAACGAGGGGTACAGACCTGGTCAAACACATTCGCTGTCCTCATGGAACTTAGTAGTGAAAATACTCTAGGTAGATAGTGATGCTATTAACTTAGAAAAAGAATATAAATGGAGGAGGGGGGCAGGTCTGAATAACAGGTATTAAAGCTAATGAGTTCAATTTTGAACATGCTGAGTTTCAGGTGCCAAAGGCACCCCGAGATGGAGATGTCTAGCAAGCTGTTAGCGAATGGGTTTGCAGATCAAGAGAACTGGCATCACAGGCCTACGGAAAGTGGCTGAAGTCTGGTGAGTAGATGAGATCACCTACAGAGAACAGATAGAGTAGAAAGAGGGCCTAGGAAGGAAGTCTGAGTGACAGCAATATTTAACAGAAAGGAAGAGCAAGCACTGGTGGAGAGGCCAGATAAGGTAGATAAAATCTGGATTGAATAAAATCATGACATTAAAGGGGAGAGTTTTGTTTTCTGTAATTGCCTGCTTTCTTTGAACCCTTCACGAGACAGGAAGATGTGCGTGGGCAAGAACCCTTGCTATCTTGTTCACCTTGTCTTCCCAATAGCTAGCATGGAATCTGGCAAATGTGATACTTACTATATACTCTCAAATTACTTAATGGAGGAGTAACCAGCAGTACAAAATGCTGCAGCCAAGTCACGTAAGTTAAGGACTGGAAAATAGATGCTGGATTTGCCAGTTAGGAGATTCCTGGTAGTGTCAGGAAAGTACAAGTGAAGTGGCTGGAAGAAAGGAAGTGTAATAAATATCACTGGCTTTTAAAATATTAGAAATGTAAAGAACTATTAAAAAGGGCATAGCAAACACATGATTTCTCGACAATAATCTTTTTTTGACAAGTTTAACGAAAATGGAGTCACATTATGTTAATTACTTGCTGACTGCCAGATTGACATGAAAACAGAATACAGAATAAGATACTTACAATAAAAGTACAAAAATAAAACAAAATAATAGGGCATTGAGCCATCAATGGGATGCCAAGTTATTTTCAAATCCTGAAGAGTACAATAAAACAAATAAACTCCAACTGTTGCTTAACCTGAAACTAGCGTAGAAACATAACAGGCAAGATTTGCTTGCTGTGTGGCTTCATGAACCAAATGGAGATCTACTCCAGAAACCTCTAGTAGTTCCATGTATCTGGTTCTTATTCACAGAAACTAAAACTAGTAAGTGAAATGACTGACTGTCAAAAAACAAACAAAAACAAAACCAACAACAACAAAAAACTCTGAATCAAATAAATCCTGGACTTTAGCTTGGACTAAAGAAAATTTGTTTCTAAACAAGCACTTAGCAGCCTTGGAAAGCAATAAAATCAAAGGCAATTTGCACAGACTAATGGAGCAGCCAAAAGAGGAGGAAAGGAAAATGGGTACTACGTAAGGGAGGAAAAGTTTTGTTTTGGAGTTTTGTTGTAACATAGGCTCTCCCTGATGATAAAACACTTACTAATGACACCTAAAATTTTCTGTTGGAGCCAGATAACTTCAAGTTTGTGTGATTGTACATTAAAACAGAAAGCAATACAACATAAACTCAAAACTGTGTTAAAAATTTTGTTTTTTGTAGTAGCCTATGTCACAGGGTTAAATGTTCTCAATTAAAAAAAGAAAAGAAAACAAAACAAAACAAGATTTTTTCATGGGCCATTTAGCTTAGACATTTAATGCAAAGTGCTAATTCAGCTCATGAAACATCTTGAAAGTTTTTCTTTCTCTTCCCTTCTTCTTCTACAAGAGGTGATTTTATTTTCCTCCTTTATTAAAAAGGTAAAAGAAGGAAAACAGATCAATAAGGTCAACCTGAACACAATCAGCCTTAGTACTTATCAGTGGGCACACATGTGGCTCACTCTCCTTTCACATCTTTTTGTCATATATGTACACGTCTGTATTAGATGTACATGTACATCATACATGTACATGGCTGTCTGTATTAGATGTACATGTACATCATATATGTACACGTCTGTCTATTAGATGTGTACATAGATGACGAAAGGATGTGAAAGGAGAGTGAGCCACGTGTGTGTGCCCACTGATAGGTACTAAGGCTGATTGTGTTCAGATTGAAATTATTGATCTGTTTTCCTTCTTTTACCTTTTTAATAAAGTAGGAAAACAAAATCACCTCTTGTAGAAGAAGAAGGGAAGAGAAAGAAAAACTTTCAAGATGTTTCATGAGCTGAATTAGCACTTAGCATTAAATGTCTAAGCTAAATGGCCCATGAAAAAATGTTTTCTTGTTTTGTTTTGTTTTCTGTTTTTAATTAGGGAAACCTGGGTGGCGTAGTGGTTAAGAGCTACAGCTGCTAACCAAAAGGTCGGCAGTTTGAATCCACCAGTCGCTCCCTGGAAACCCTATGGGGCAGTTCTACTCTGTCATAAAGGGTCGCTATGAGTTAAACTTCACTGGATGGCAACAGGTTTTTTTTTTTTTTTGGTTTTAATCTTTATTAGATTGTAAATAACTTTGAGGTCAAAGGCTGTGCCTCATTCATTTTTGCCTGAGCCCTAGCACCATATTTTATACTTAGTGCTCAAAGTTGTTGTTCTTGATTGCTGTGAAGTAAGCTCTAACTCCTGGCCACCTTACCTATAACAGAACAAAGGGCTGCCTGGTCCTGTGCCATCTTTATGATCATCAGTATGTTTGAGTCCACTGTTCTTGCTACTGTGTCAATCCATCTCATTGAGGGTTTCACTCTTTTTTGCTGACCCTCTACTCTATCAAACATGATGCCCTTTCCTAGCAATTGGTCTCTTCTAATGATTTGTTCAAATAAATAGTGGTTAAATAAATCAGTGATGATCTTTCTGGTGCTTGCAGCCCTCAGATAACTTGTTGTTCTGTTGATAGGTGGCGTTGAGTTGGCTCCAACTTATAGTGACCCTATGTACAACAGAACAAAACACTGCCCAGTCCTGCACCATCCTTACAGTCGTTGTTATGCTTGAGCTCATGGTTGCAGCCACTGTATCAGTCCATCTCATTGAGGGTCTTCCTCTTTTTCGCTGACACTCTACTCTACCAAGCATGATGTCCTTCTCCAGGGACTAATTCCTCCTGATAACATGTCCAAAGTATTTGAGACGTAATCTCGCCATCCTTTCTTCTAAGGAGCATTCTGGTTATACTTCTTCCAAGACAGATTTGTTTGTTCTTCTGGTATATTCAATATTCTTCACCAACACAATTCAAAGGCGTCAATTCTTCTTTGGTCTTCCTTATTCATTGTCCAGCTTTTACATGCATATGAGGTGACTGAAAATATCATGGCTTGAGACAGACGCACCTTAGTCTTCAAGGTGACATCTTTGCTTTTTAACACTTAGTCTCATAGAACCCATACTGGGAATCTAAATCATCTTTATTATCACTTCATAAACAATTTCGTTTTTTTTTTTTTTTTAACCAATAATAGTCCAGGATAATCTTATCTGCTCCTCAATTCAAGAGTCAAGAAAAAGCCTAGACCAGAAGGTGAGCTTAAACTATTGGCTTTAATGCCATTGTCTTTAGAAACCCTCCTGTTGTCCACTTGCTCTATAGTCAAAGCCGTACAAGTAAACGTCTAGATGAAGGCATGGGGATACTGAAGGGGTAGTAAGCTTATACATAGTATCTAAAAATGAACTACAAGCTCTTTATTTTCAATCTGGCCTGAGATTTGTGTTTAGAGAATCAATTTCCTTGTAAACTATCCAGCAATGCAATAGGAGAAGGAAAAGGGTTTGTATTTGATGTAATATGGAAGTAAGGTTTGGAAATACCTAATATAATCCACATGCAACCCCAGACAGGATTCAATTGTAACTGTGAATAAGAAAGTGGAGTAGTATATATATTATGGATGAGAGTTACTCATTTTCTTCCTTCTATCCTCCACGGTGAGGACATATGATACTGATGAAAGAGCACAGATGTTATATCCAGAAAGACCTGGATTTGAAATCTTGCTCTTCTACTGGCTATCTCAGTAACCCTGGGCAAGTTACCCAACATCTTCCATGGTGGTTGTGCTAGTTGGATGAAAAATGCCTTATAGAGTGCTGGAACTTAACAGGCAGTGCTATTTTCTTCCTTCTTTCCCTACAACATATGAAGTACTAATAATGTTAAATCCATAAAAATTCATCCATCGTGTGGCTCAGTGTCTAAGCATTTGTTGAATGAATGAA
This sequence comes from Trichechus manatus latirostris, assembly GCF_000243295.1. Taxonomy (NCBI): domain Eukaryota; kingdom Metazoa; phylum Chordata; class Mammalia; order Sirenia; family Trichechidae; genus Trichechus; species Trichechus manatus. Next base: position 6,250,897 of record NW_004443967.1, on the reverse strand, counting down.
AAACCTACATCTGATTCCTATGCTGCTGCAATGTTTGAGTTAATTTCCCGTCGTTTAGCATCACTCATGGGGGGCAACAGTCACTAAGTGATACAATATATGTAGCCACGCTTCCCTTGCAGAACAGAGTGGTAGACTGTGAGAAACTGCATTTGGCAGATCACGTTGTGTGACTACAGATGCAAAGAATCTGAACAACTTGGCAGGTAGAGCTAAATGTGAAGTGATTAAAGGCTGTGCTCACTCAATTTTAGTGATAACATGGATTTTGTTTGTTTGTTTTGTTTTCTGTTTTCTACTGCATACTGGAGAGGGGCTTCTTTTTGCTTAAAACTGTCTCAGTTGGTCCCAAGACTGTAATTCACTGAACCTGTTTCTGGACAGTGCTCCCAGCAAACATAATTAGTCTCACTCTACATGCTTATGTGAGACAAGATGGAAAGGTCATGGAATTGGCTTAGCTTCCTGTTTATTCTCTTTTTACCCAGCAATGGGAGGCTTAAACATGATTTTTTAAAGAATTACAAAGCAGGAAATCACTGAGAAGATCAAATGTACAGCTATTCAGTGTTCTAGCACTTTTTCTTTTTCCAGCCTTTCTGAGATAGATATGAATTTAGAAACTTCTTTCACTAATACCACTTATTCTTGGCACACATTTCTATTTACATATACATCTATTTTGTTTTGCAAATCCTGACTAATAAGGGAATAAAGAAAAAAGATAGGTTAAAGGAAAAAAAAAAAAAAAACCTCTCTGTTCTGAAGTCAACCTCCACTTGAAGATAGTCCACTAACACTGGCCTCGAGATCGGAGGTAATTTTGCAGTTAGAATGGTAAAACTTTTTGGGTATTTGCCAAGCTTCACAAAACTTATGATTTGAGAAAAGTACTAAAGAAAATACAGTTAAAAAAAAGAACTCATGGATTCAGCATATTCTATATTAAGATTTATGATTTGGACAATCCAATCAGTGTCTGGATCTTTGGTGGTGTAATTCAATAGCAACTTCATTTTTAGGTATTTTAAATAAAATTAAAATACATGAACAGAGTTTATCATTTTCAAATGATAAAGCTGTATTTTCTACAACGTAGGATTCTCACAGTTTAGAAGGAGGTTCTCAGCCTGTAGTTTAGGCTTGTGAGTATATTTGATTAGAAGCGAGAACAAGATAAACCTGAAATGAGTATAGGAATGGACTATGGAGTCCATAGTCCCATGAAGATTAACTAGGGACTGTTTTGGGGGGGGGGGTTTGTTTTTGTGGGTGTGTGTTTATTTGTCAATTCACATAAAAATTATGTAGGCAGGTAATCTTGGAAATTTGCTTGTCCAGTTTTCTTCTAACCTGATCATGTATGAAAGGCGTAATTAATATATGTACCACGCTTTGCTGTTTGAAAAAGTTGCCCCCTCCCCAATGATTATGGCATTTAGATTGCTCAATAACTCTGTAAGATTTGATTATTTGCCTCAGATTTTAAACCTAGTAGGCATTACAGTTGGAACTTAAATCTAGGCCCTAGGACTAATTTCTCGTGGGCTGTCTGATGAAGGTGGATGGTAAGACAGGCAATGTGAAAATGAAAGGGCTTTTGTCTCTGGGCCTACTAGCGCTGCCTACTCCTCTTCCTCTTTCTGCCTTACCCTCTTGCTCTAGCTTTTAAAGGCATGTTAAACAATTACAGCAAAGGATTCATCCTGCCTAGTCTGCCAGCTGCTCCTTTAGACACTTGGATCTCAAGTGGCTAATAGTTCACTATCATACATGTCTCCATACCTGAAACGCTTCTGCAAATCAGGGGACCTGTTTTCAAAAACTAAACTTTACATTTTTATTTTAATAAGATCCACTGGGTAGATTAAAAAAATTCAGATGATTAAAATAAGCATCTAATTTAATTAAAAAAGAAACCAAATGTACTTTTTTCTAATAATTCTGTTTTCTAATATTCTGATCTTCACTCAATGATAAATTCTGAAAAATCTCTTTAAAATTAAAAATTTTTAATGAAAAAAAAATATTTTGTGGTGTGTAAGTTACCATTGCTAACCAAATCAACATCATATTTTTCCCCGATGTGGCTGATATTATGATGACTCAGGTAGGATTGAAAAAGGTATTAACTGATTCACTAATTATACTTCCCATAAATTGAAGCAGAGGAATATTTAGAAGGCTGAACTTTGGTTTTTTTTACATGATATAATTTTCTCTTCTTTCCATAAAACAAAGCATAACTGTAGCTTCCTACCATCAAGATAATGAAAATGAGATTCACAGTTATAGGTCAAATGAAAAAATAAATAACCCTTATCTTATAAGATTTTCCTTTTCAGGGCACACTTGGTTGTCAAAGGATTCTAAGAATGTCTGATTCGAGTTAATTAAGGGAGAACGAAAAAATATACTTGAAATGAAGATAAAATGTCTGCTATAATTGTTTTCTATAAATCGACAAACCACATTTTTAGTCAATACCTATTACCATAATTTGTCTTGTAAGAATTTTTTTAAACCACATACTGTTCTTTAGACATCTATCTATTATTTAGTACGATTTTACCATCACTGCTATCTTGATGTATTAATGGTGAAGAATTTTGTTGTAGAAATTTTTAAAAATCAATTTAGAAAAGGTTACTTAAATGCCTTGTGATAATCTAATACAAAAAGAATGTTGTTTCATAAGGGTACAAGCAGAACCAGCAGCTATCCTATTGCAATAGCATAAAATCAGGTTTTGGTACTTTGCCAGTGATACAATTCAGGCCACTATGAATGCAAAACAACAGCACTGAATTTTCACCAACTCAGCTTCAGTTTTCTAAACTTATACACAAGCTTCTTTAGTTTGATGAGTACAGAAATTATCTGAAAGAGAACCTTCCTTTGGGCTCCACTCTCTAAATAACAATAAAACAAAATTGCCTAACTCCATTGTAGTCGAACACATTATATGTAAGGAAAAGATATCCCTGCAAGGATGGGAAAGGTTTCTCTTGTGAATATAACCGAGATGACCTCAGACAGGATGGGCAAAAGAACCTTGTAGAGGCACTCCAAAAGAAGATTCTCTCAGTTGACGGAGTGGCAGGCTGGCATAGCAATCTGGCGAGGAAGTTCTCCTCTTGAAGAGGAAGATGCTCTGATTCATGCTCTATCATAATCCCTCCCACACAGAGCTTAAACCAAACAATCTATACTTGTATAACAAACTTTAGGGTAGCTGAAGCAAAGACAGGCAGACCTGAAATACTAAAAAAAACAAAGGTCACAAAGATTTTCTCTTGTTACCTTCTAGAAATTTTATTACTGTAGCTCTTACATTCAGGTCTATAGTGCATTTTGAGTTTTTTGTTTGTTTGTTTTAAATATAGTTATAGGTAAGGGCCAAACCTAGACCTGAAATATGAAAAAAGCCTTTTAAAGAAATCTCATCTTTGTTGTGGTTGTTGTTGTTAGCTGTCTTTAAGTCGATTCCAGCTCATGGTAACCACATATGAGCAGAGTAGAACGTCTCTAAATCTGTATCGGGATCTAATGGATGAGCAAGAATTAGTTAAGTGAGTTTGAGGCACTAGGGAAGTCTGGGCAGGGTGATCTAGGCAGAAAGAATGGCTTGTGGAAATAGGAGGCTAGTGAGAATGTGCCCATTCAAGGAATTAGATAGAATAAGCTTATACTAAGTACGTGTAGACTGGGAGAAAAATATCGAAATACATACAAGATGATAGAAATCGGACTAGAACCACACAAGGACCTTGTAAACAAATAAGATGATAGATTTTAACCCAATCATATTGATAATTACATGAAATGTAAATGGTCTAAATATACAGTGAAACCTGTGAGAGCCGGAACTTGATGAGACTGCGTTGTTTTTCCGGGTCTCCCAAGTTTTCCGCCTTTGACAGTGTACAGTCTTAACACTTCTCTATTGCTCTCTATTAGTGGAAAATATTTGAGTTTTCCTTCTCTGGTAGGTTGCTGCCAAACACGGGTTCCAGGTTTCGCAGGTTTTACTGTACAAATTAAAAGGTAGAAACTGTCATATTGATAAAAAAGCAAGACCCAATTATAGTTGACTCTAAGAAATCCATATAAATATACAAATAGGTTAAAAGTAGAGAGATGAAATAAAATATATCACACAAACATTAACAAAAGCAAGCTGAGTGGTTATACTAATACCAAAAAGAGTAGACTTCAGACCAAGGAATATTACCAGCAAAAAGAGGGACATTATTAATGGTAAAGAAGTCAATTAATCAAGAAGACATACCAAAACAAAACCCAAACTCACTGCCATCGAGTCAATTCTGACTCATAATGACCCTATAGGACAGAGCAGAACTGCCCTGTAGAGTTTCCAAGGCTATAAATCTTTACAGAAGCAGACTACCACATCTTTCTACTGCAGAGCAGCTGGTGGGTTCAAACTGCCAAACTTTTGGTTAGCAGATGACTGCTTTAATCACTGCGCCACCAGGGCTCCTTCAAGAAGACATAGCAGTCCTAAAGGTATATGTGCTTAATAACAGAGCATCACAATTCATGAAGCAAAAACTAATAGAATTTAAAGGAGAAATAAACAAGACCACGATTGTGGTTGGCGATTTCAACATTTCTCATTCAGTAACTGACAGATCAGTAAGAATACAGAATTAAGGATGTAAGATACTTGAATAATACTCAATCAAACTAAACTAATTGACAATTCTAGAACTCCACACAAGAGCAAATATATAGTCTATTCAAGTGTACATGGATCTTTTACCAAGACAGAACATATTCTGAGCCATAAAATAAATCTCGACAGATTTAAAAGGATTGAAATGGTACAGAAATATTCCCTGATCACAGTGAATTAAACCAGAAATCAATATCATAAAGATATCTGAAAAATCACCAAATCTTTGAAAATTAAACAATACAGTTCTAAATAACTCAAGTATCAAAGAGGAGGAAGCGCTGGTGGCATAGTGGTTAAGAGCTTGGCTGCTACCCAAGAGGTTGGCAGTTTGAATCCACCAGCTGCTCCTTGGAAACCCTATGGGGCAGTCCTACTCCGTCCTATAGGGTTGCTATGAGTCAGAATCAACTCAAAGGCAATGGGTTTTTTATGGGTTATCAAAGAGGAAATCACAAGGAAAATTGGAAAATGGTTTGAATTGAATGAAAATAAAAACACAACGTGTCAAAATTTGTGGAACGCCACTAAGGCAGTGCTTACAGGGTAATTTATAGCATCAAATGCTTACAGTAGGAAAGAAGAAAGGTCTCAAATCAATTATTCAAGCTTCAGTGGTAAATTGGCTCTCATCAGTTCTATTCAATAATGGACCAGCGGTCCTAGCCAGTGCAATAGGCAGACTGATTGGAAAGAAACAAGTAAAACTGTGTTTATTTGCAGATGACATGAAAATGTCATAGAAAATTCCAAGGAATATACAAAAAATCTGCTAGAACTAATAACTGAGTTTAGTAAGGTCACAAGATAAAAAAAAAAGTAAATATAAAAAATTAATTGTGTTTTGGTATTCAATAGCAACAAAAAATTCAAACTTAAAAATGGCCCCCTTTACAATAGCATCAAAAAAGGAAATAGGGACAAATTTAACAAAATACTTTACCACAAAACATGGTTGAGTGAAGTTAAAGAAGACCTAAATAAACAGAGAGATATTACTATGTTCATAGATTAGAAGACACAAGATTGTTAAAAAGTCACTTCTCCCCAAATTGATCCATAGGTTCCACCCAATTCCAATCATAATCCCAGCTGGCTGGTTTTTTTTTTCCAGAAAATTGAAAAACTGATTCTAAAATTTATATGGAAATGCAGAAGACCTAGAATCACCGCAGCAATTCTGAAAGAGAAGTACAAATTGGAGGCCCCATACTATATTTTCAGATTTACTATAAAGTCAAAGTATTCAAGACACAGTAAGGTTGGTATAAAGATAGATATATGTCAATGGAACAGAATATAGTAAAGAAATAGAACCACATATATATAAATATTCAAATGATTTACAACAAAGTAACCAAAGTAGTTCAATAGGGGCAGGGAAAGTGCTGGAACAATTATATGCCCATATGGGAAAAAAACAAAAAGAACTTTGGCCTTACCTCTAGCTATGTTTAGAACAAACAAACTCAAAATGCAATATAGACCTAAACGTAAGAGTTAAAAGAATAAAATTTCTAGCAGGTAACACAAGAAAATCTTTGTGACCTCAGGTTAGGCCAAGATTTCTTAAATTTGATATTAACACAATTCATGAGGAAAAAAAAATCAATAAATTGAACTTCATCAAATTGAAAATATCTGCTCTTCAAAGGACAGACATCCTTAAGAAAATGAAAAGGCAAGTTACAAACTGGGAGGAAATATTTGCTAAATACAGTAAGTCCCCGGGTTAGGAACATCTGACTTACGAACAACTTGTACTTAAGAATAGATTGCCATAAAGCCTATTGAATTAAAAATTGGAGTTAAATACAATGGTTCGTGATAAAGAAAGCACCCACTACTTTGTGACACTCATGAAAACACTGCGTGGCTTCAGCAGTTCCTTGGCTCAAGGAAGGAGAACACCACCCACCTTTTTAAGCCAGATCACGTTGCTGTTAACACCGTGCTGAGTATATAACTTAGTATTTGGCTTAAATTTTCCACTTATTTATCCTTGTAATCATGCCTCCAAAGCATAAATCCGATACAAGTGCTGGTGATGCATCAAAGAAGAGGGAAATGATCATGATTGCAAATAAAGTGGAAATAATAAAGCGATCAGAAAGAGGTGAAATGTCACTGGTCATTGGAAAAGTGTTAGGCTACAGTCGGTCAATGATGGAAACAATTTTAAGAGATAAAGTGAGAATACTGGAGCGCGTGAAAGTCTCTGCCCGATGCATGCTACAATTATTACTAAGCAACGCAGTGGTTTAATTACTGAAATGGAAAGGCTATTGATAATTTTGTTAGATGATCAAAATCAGCGTAATATGCCTATTGTTGTTGTTGTCAGGTGCCGTTGAGTCTGTTCTGACTCACAGTGACCCTAAAGGACAGAGTAGAACTACCCCATGGGATTTCCAAGGAACAGCTGGTGGATTTGAACTGCCCACTTTTTGGTTAGCAGCCAAGGTCTTACCCACTTCGCTACCAGGGCTCCTCATATACCTATTAGCCTTACTTTAGTGCAAGAAGAGGCTTGAAGCGTTTTCAATTATTTTAAAGCTGAATGTGCAGCAAGTGAACGGGATTGCGATGAAGAATTTGTTGCGAGTAGGGGTTGGTTCAATCGTTTCAAAGTGAGGGCAAATTTACATAACATCAAAGTGTAAGGTGATGTAGCAAGTACTAACATAAATGCTGCGGGTGATTTTCCTGAAATGTTTAAAAAAATTATTGAAGAGGGAAGTTATTTGCCAGATCAAATATTTAATGTAGATGAGATTGGCTACTTTTGGGAGAAAAATGCCTGAAAGGACCTACATTTTAAAAGAGGAAAAAAAATGGATGAGGAAACAAGGCATCAAAGGATGTTGTTGTTGTTAGGTGCCATCAAGTCAGTTCTGACTCAGAGCAACCCTATGTACAACAGAATGAAACACTGCCCAGTCCTGCACCATCCTCACAGTTGTTGTTATGCTTGAGCCCACTGTTGCAGCCACTGTGTCAATTCATCTTGTTGAGGGTCTTCCTCTTTTTCGCTGACCATCTACTTTACCAAGCATGATGTCCTTCTGCAGGGACTGATCCCGCCTGATAATATGTACAAAGTATGTGAGACAAAGTCTTGCTATGCTGGCTTCTAAGCAGCATTCTGGCTGTACTTCTTCTAAGACAGATTTGTTCGTTCTTCTGGCAGTCCACGGTATATTCAATATTCTTCACCAACACTGTAATTCAGAGCCATCAATTCTTCTTCAGTCTTCCTTATTCATTGTCCAGGATAGGCTAATGTTATTGCTTGGGGGTAACACATCCAGGGATTTCAAGCTCGAGTCTTTGCTTGTGTATCGCTCCCTAAATCCGAGGGCCTTCACTGTATCATTAAGGTATCTCTTCCTGTTATTTGGAAAGTAAATGCAAAGTCTTGGGTTACAATTAGGGCTGGATTACCCAACGAGCAAAGTATGGACGGGCTTACCTGTGCATACTACTGTAGTGTATACTTCTTCCTTGTGCATACTTCTGTAGTGAACAATTTCACCTGTTTTCCACCATTTCAAAAATGTGGCGAAACCCATGTGAAACACAAGTAAATACAAGTAAGCCCCTGGTACCTTGCTTAATGTACCAGTGTGTACCTTGCTTACTGGTTAATCTGCCCCTAGTTACAATTGCCATCTTTGAAGATTGGTTCTTAAACCATTTTGTCCTTGCTGTTGAATATTATTGCTTGGCCAATAAAATTCCTTCAAGATTCTCCTGGTGTTTGACAATGCATCCGGCCATCCAAAGCACTTTAGATGACCTTTACTCCAATATAAAGGTCATATTTTCACCCCTCAACACCACACTGCTACTTCAGCCAATGGCTCAGGTAGTCACAGCCTCCTTTAAGGCCTACTGTTTATGGTGGACCTTCTCACAAGCAGTTAGGACTACCCAAGATGATGTGATGAGATTCAGGGAGTTCTGGAGGAATTATAACATCTATAATGCCATCAGAAATATTGCTGATTCTTGGGATGAAGTGAAGCAGTCAAATATGAAAGGAGTGTAGAACAAATTGTGCCCCCAATTCACGCATGCTTTTCAGGAGTTTACAGCTAATGAAATTGCCAAAGCCAGGCAAGCTGTGGTTGATACTGGTACATCAACTGCAGTTAGATATCAGTGAAAATGATGTCATAGAGTTCCTCGACTCCCATGCTGAAGAACTAACCAGTGAAGACCTCATGGAACTACAGCAGCAGATGATAGCATTTGAGGAAGAAGACTGGGACCTAAAAACTCCAGAACCGAAAACGTTTTTGATGGAAGAGTTAGCTGAAGCCTTTAGTCTCATTGAAGCAGTGATGGCAAAGTTAGAGGAGCAAGGTCCTAATACAGAGTGGTTCATCAAGGTTGACCATACAGTTACCAAGGGCCTCAGCAGCCACAAGGCCATTTATTATGAGAAAAAGAAAAGCTGTGTAGAAACCTCCCTTGATGCCTACTTTAAGAGACTGACTTCAAGAAGTAAACTCCCCCTCTCCAGAAGCAGAATCAAACCCTGACTCTCCAGCACCAGGTCCATCCTCTCCAGCACCAGGCCCATGATCTTCAACAGTAGCCATCTGTCCATCATCTTCTTCTGCAACATCCAATTATTAATCTTATCATAATGTTATCTCATGTATGTCCATACTGGTATGCAAGACATTGATGGAACTCGAGTGTTAACCTTTAATCATGATCCTTTTTTTCTATCTAAACTGTTTTAAGTGATGTTTCTTTAATGTTTTTTATACTACCTTATATCTACACACATACACAGAGATTCTCTCTCTCTCTTCAGTACAGTACCCTTTTATTATTATTGTATTATTATTATTATTATTACATATTGTATTATTATGTTTAAGATGTTTTAGTGTATTTGGAAGTGTTTCTTAAGTGTTTTATAGGCATAGAAAGGTAAAATATATACTATATACCAAGACAAACATTTGACTAACTAATGCTAAATAAGAACTGTATGTACCTGTTGCAACTTACCTACAAATTCAAATTAAAGATAGATATAGGAATGGATCTTGTTCATAACCTGGGGACTGCCTGTACATATAAGAGAAATGATTTGTACCCAAAACATATTTTTAAAAATCTTACAATTCTTAAAACTTAATTGTAAGACGAACAATCCAATTAAAACTGGGCAACAAAATTGAACAGATACTTCCCCAAAAGAAGTTATATAAATGGCCAAAAGCACATGAAAAGATACTGAATGTTAGTAGTAGTATTACCGTGAAAAGATACCACTGGGAAAATGTTGCCAATTTCATTTTCAACATGAAAACACGACAAGTTAGTAACATTTTCCAAAAGCTGTCCTTCTCTGTGTAGTTCAATTAAACCAGCACTAGGAAGGAAAAAAATCCAGATGTATTGGTTAGCAAATATATTTTAGTGATTTAATATGTTTCTATCACTCATTAGTATTACTTAATGAAAAGGAATAACTGAATTATTCATATAGCAAAGATATATCATACAAGATGGAGTGATAAAAGGTACTACACCAACCAAAATTCAAAACACAACAAACTAACAAATAATAAACCCTCAAACCAAGGGAACCTGTAAACATGAGAGACACCTTTAATTAACATGGGGAATTAAAAGCAACTTTTATAAGGCAATCGTACTTGGTAACAGGACATGCTTAGATGAGCATACACGCACACAATAATAAAGAACAAAAAGCTATTTCAAGTATGTCACTGACTAGGCATTTACATTCAGTTCAAATGAAGCCAAAACTAAAATTCGTTAATATTATTAACTAGATAAACAATATAGTCAAAGCAGTATAGTCCTTAATTCTATGTTTTATTATGTCTTCATTTAAATTGCAATCTGTGTTGATTGTAGAACCAATATAAACATAACTATGAACAGATAACCACACTCTGAAAACCTGCCACCCTTACTGACGTGGTTGAGTTGCTGACCTAAGTGCCAGTAATGAACGTCCCAGCTGCTGTGTTTCTCGGAAAGCCAGGTCAATTGGCAAGATTCTTCCAAATAGCTTTCCAAGAGAATTTCTGGAATTTCAGGAAGAAGAATCCTTTTAGTCAGTAGAAAAATTTATCAGATGCTCGGGATTTGGAACTCATAACATTGACTTAAAAGCATGTAAACACAGCTACAATGTACGCTTTGGAACCCATTGCCATCAACTGGATTCTGACTCATAGCAACTGTACAGGACTGAGTAGAACTGCCCTATAGGGTTTCCAAGACTGTAATCTTTACGGAAGCTGACTGCAGCTGGTGGGTTCAAACCACCGACCTTTCAGTTAGCAGCCGAGCTTAACCACTGCACCACCAGGGCTTTTTGTACCCTTTGGCTTTCCAGATAAATCACTTATAAAATAGGCATATTAATGTTGAAAGACTCAGAAAAACAACAAAATTTGGGAGCATTTTAAAATCTTAAATTTGTTTTCTCAAAAGTAGGCTCCAGTGGTTGTACAAAGAGATAAGTAAAGAAATGATTTTTCTTGAATTTTAATATTTTAAAACATTAATTGAATTTACTTAAATACACTTAAGTATTGGCGGATTGCAGTTAATACCTCTGGTAGCACTTACTATGTGCTACAGGTGCTACCCATAATAATTCAATTAATCCTCACCTCAACCTTTTGCGATAGATATTACATCACCATTTTAAACATAAAGAAATAGAGATAAAAAAGGTTAAGTAGATTGTCCAAAATCCCACTGGCAGTGAATGGCAGAGCAAGAATTCAAACTCAGTCTGTTTCTAGAATCTACATTCTTAACCATTAAGCTATACTGCCTTGCATTATTTTATATACTAACCAATTAATTAATGCCTTTTATATTATACTGAGAGGAGCCCTGGTGGTGCAGTGGTTAATTGCTCAGCTGCAAGTGAAATGTGGGCAGTTTGAACCCACCAGCTACTCTCCGGGAGAAAAATATGGTAGTCTGCTTCTGTAAAGATTTACGGCCTTGATTGGACAAAGTCCAACACCCATTCCTGATAAAAACCCTCAATAAAATAGATATAGAAGGGAAATTTCTCAACATAATAAAGGGCATCTATGCAAAACCAACA
>NW_004443967.1:6195590-6236177 GCF_000243295.1 Trichechus manatus latirostris | reverse complement strand
GAGAGGGTTGACATGTTGTGGGGTTGTTAACCAATGTCATAAAACAATATGTATACTACTGTTGCATGAGAAACTATTTGTTCTGTAAACCTTCACCTAAAGTGCAATTAAAAAAAAAAGTTTAAAAATAAATAAATAAAAAGATTTACGGCCTTTGAAGCACTATGGGACAGTTCTACTCTGTCCTACAGGGTTGCTATGAGTCAGAATCGACTCGATGGCAGTGGGTTTGGTGTTTGGTTTTTATATTGTATTGAGGTTCACCACTTTTTAAAAAATATATATATATATATAATATTATATTGAAGTTGGCCTTGTTTCTTTTTTCAAATTTGCCTTAAGAATTAAGAAACTTGATAGAATTAAAAAAAAAAAAAAAAAAAGCTGTGCAGCTTAATTTGTTTTGATGAATTTAGTGACTCCCAACTGTAGCATGTATTTATTCTTGCTGGCCACCCTTTCTTTCATTTTATTAATTTCCTACAGGAAATTGCAAGTTAATAGAAAAAGCAGCACTGGAACTGCCTCACATCCTATAGTTACTAATTAAAGGAATGTCCGGTTCAGTAACTTTGGACACTAAAAATATAGAGTTAAACAAAGCTGACTGCCTCTTGAAATGAAATTTCGACTTCAATAGTCTGTCTAAAAAATTTATGCATTAAAAGCCACATCTTCCCTTAAAGAATTTCTCCACAAAATTTTTAGTGGGTAAAGCAACTCAGTATCTGACCATTCCTCACTAAGACTTCAGAAGTGAAAATCTTCGAAGAAACACTGAAATAAATGACTTAAGTTTAAATAAGTTTCCTTTAAAGGCAGTTAGTCACATCATTCCACTCTAGTCTCATCTACAGGTTATTACCCACAATCGATAAAGGAAGAAACTGTATAGACTATCTTATTAATTTTATATAATGGTTAGTGAACTTTAAAATACTATACTATAAAACTTTTAAATGCTTCTGATGGCTTTAGATCACACAGAATAATTTCTCGTTTGATGTGGCATAAAGTGTTAGGTAAGTGGATACCATGCTGGGAAAATGCACTTAATTTCGGAATGCGAAAATCCATTCCATTGTAGAGTTTTCTTCTATGATATTAGGTTATTATTGGGTGATGTTTAGAAGCTAGTTCAAAGTCCCTAACTGACAAACATGCCAGATACGTCTTTAAGCCACACAATGCCACTGGTGTGCACGAGTGTCACACACACAGCCACCCCCACTGCTGAAGAAACCAGCATCCGGTCAAGTTAAAGTTGCTTTTTGGTTCTGGCATATTATACAGAACCAAATTCCCTGAAAGGAGCTCTGGTGGTGCAGTGGTGAAAGTGCTTAGCTGCTAACCAAAAAGTTGGCTGTTCAAACCCACCAGCAGCTTCGCGACTCAGCGACAATGGGTTTTAAATTCCCTGATATCTTCTCACCAAACTCCTAGCACAATCGAGTCAAGTGGGTGATGTTGCAGTGGAGTGAAAGAGATGGAAAGAAATAGTAAGCAGTAAATGTTTGATTTAGTACAGCTAAAACATGAGTGGTAGGAAGTTCCCAACTATCTAACCATTGTTTTATGTGTTTATGAAAACTACCTTACAAAATCATAAATGGTAACAAAGGAGAGGGAATGGACCCTGTAAGGAGTTAACTCCAAGAATGAAAGAGAGAAAAAAGTCATTCATGACACTGGTTTAAAAAAAAAAAAAAGGAACATCTTGAAAGTAACACGATTTGGTTTAATAGCAGAGGGAAGCAGCCAAGAACAACCTCAGAATCTTTGAGGATTCCCGAAGCTTTCTGTTGTCAAGTGAATAAACCAGTACCTGTTGCCATGGAGTCAACTCCAATTCATGGCGACTCTTTGTGTGTCAGAGTAGAACTGTGCTCCGTAGGGTTTTTTGGTTTTTTTTTTTTTTCTTTTTTGGTTTTAATGAAGAGAAGTTTATTGCCTCACAGTCAAAGTAGGCTAAAAGTCCAAATTCAGGGCGTCAGCTCCAGGGGAAGGCTTTTTCTCTCTGTCGGCCTTCTTCTCTTCAGTGTTCCCCCGGACTAGGAGCTTCTCTGCGCAGGGACCCCGGTCCAAAGGACGCGCTCTGCTTCTGGCACTGCTTTCTTGATGGTATGAAGTCCCCCTGTCTCACTGCTCACTTCTGTCTTTTATATCTCAAGAGATTGACTCAGGACACAATCCAGTCTTGTAGATCAGGTCCTGCCTTACTAACACAACTGCCACCCATCCTCCCTCATTAACATCATAGAGGCAGGTTTACAACATACAGGAAAATCACACAGTACCAGGAATCATGGCGTAGCCAAACTGATACACACATTTTTAGGGGGACATAATTCAAACCATGACATTCCACCCTTTGGCCCCCCAAAAATCACATCCTTGCAACATGGAAAATATATTCACCCCATCATATCATAGCAAAAGTCTTAACTCCAAGTCCAAAATCCAAAAATTCCTCTTCATCTGTGAAATCTAGAATACAAGTTATCTGCTTCCAAAGGTACAATGGCAGAACAGGCACAAGCCAGACATTTCCATTACAAATGGAAGAAACTAGAGGAAAAGAAGTGATAACAGGTACCAAGCAAGTCAGCAGAACACATTACATTAGCCCTCAAGGCTTTGAAAATAATTCTCTGTTCTCTGAGACAATTTACACAATGGCCCTGCCCTCCAGACTGTAGGTATTGGCCACAGTCTCTGGATTTTGAGTGGCGACCCCTTGGCCCTGGGCTTCAGCTCTGCCTTCCAGGCCCACTGGGACGGCAACTCTGCTCCCTTGGCTTTAGGTGCACCATTCTCCTAGTCCATCTGAGTGACAACTCCACCCTTAGAAACACCAGAGGCCATGGCTCCATCCTTTGAAACCCCTGAGGTCATGGCCATACCTTTTGAGACTGAAGCAACTCGGCTTCTTGAGTCCCTTGTCTCTTCAGCTTCTGCTTCCTATGGCCTCTCGGCCCTCGGGCCTCACGCCTGCATCTGCCCTGCTGGGGCAAGCGTTCCAAAGCTCAGTAGCTCCACCGGTAAGTGCCCGGAGGCACCCCACTCCGCCAGAAAGCCTCCTGCTCACAGGCATTCAGCTCTCTCGCTCTGTGGGTCGGCTCCAGCACCGTCTTTCACCGGTCTCCTGGTTCCGCTGCTGTTGGTCCTCTGCTGCTGCTGCTTCTCTGCTGCTGTTGGTCCTCTGTCACTGCCGCATGTCAATCCATTTAGTTTTAAAACCGCTTCCACATTTTAGGTATCTGTTAGAGCAGCACCCCACTCTCTCGGTACCAAATTCTGTCTTAGTTATCTAGTGCTGCTACAACAGAAATACCACAAGTGGATGGTTTTAATGAAGAGAAGTTTATTTCCTCATAGTCAAAGTAGGCCAAAAGTCCAAATTCAGGGCATCAGCTCCAGGGGAAGACTTTTTCTCTCTGTCGGCCTTCTTCTCTTCAGTGTTCCCCCAGACTAGGAGTTTCTCTGCTCAGGGACCCTGGTCCAAAGGACGCGCTCTGCTCCTGACACTGCTTTCTTGATGGTATGAGGTCCCCTCCATAGGGTTTTTGATGGCTGATGTTTTGGAAGTAGATAGCCAGGTTTTTCTTCCAAGGTACCTCTGGGTGAACTAGAACCTCTAACCTTCTGGTTAGTAGCTGAAAGCACACCATCCAGGGACTCTTGTCAAGTCAAAAGAATGAGTAATGGAAATGCTGATAAGAACAGACAGGATCATTGGGCTGAATAACAAAGGAGCATATTTTTCTACTATTAGGAGGGAGATGAGGAATGTTTGGAAATGGAATGTGGACAATCTTAAAAAATACCTCCTAGATTTTTACATATTTTCCTAGGAGGTATACTGCACTCAACTCCCTCTTTACCCACCTGACAAACACAAATACACATACACACAGTTTGCAAATTATTCTTTAGATTTAACCTATACTTTATTACACTGACCTATAGATGTATTCTTCTATTTTTTATTTTATTGTGTCTTAGGTACACAGCAAATCAGGTTCCCATATAAAAATGTTTATACAAATTGTTCCATGACATTAGTTACAGTTCTCACAATGTGTCAGCATTCTCATTCTTTCCATTCTGTTTCCATTGATCTAGCTTCCCTTCCCCTCCTTGCCTTCTCATCTTTGCTTCTTTGCTTTTGGGTAAATGTTGACCATTTGGCCTCATGTAGTTGATTGTTTAAGGCAGCATGTAACTCATGGGTGATATTGTTTATTTTATAAGCCCACCTATTATTTGGCTTAAAGGTGACCTCTAGGAGTAGCTTCAGTGCCAAGTTCAAAGGGTATCTTAGGAGGTTCCACCAGTCTCTATCAGTTCAGTCGGTCTGGCGTTTTTTAGAAATTTGTATTTGGTTCTACATTTTTCTCCCAGGACCTTCTATTGTGTCCCTAGTCAGAACGGTTGGTAGGGGTAGCTGGGCACCATCTAGTCCTTCTGGTCTCAGGTTAGAAGAGGCCATGGTTCATGTGGGCTATTAGTCCTATAGACCAGTTTCTTCTTTGAGTCTTTAGTTTCCTTCGTTCTCTTTTGCTCCAGATGAGTAGAGACCAAGAGCTGTATCGTAGATGGCCGCTCTCAAGCTTTTAAGACCCCAGGCACTACTCAGCAAACTAAGGTGTAGAACATTAACTTTATGAACTAGGTTTGCCAATTGACTAAGTTGTCCAGCCAGACTATAGTCCTAAGCCTTTTAACCCTATAAACCAATCTCGCGAGTTGTTTGGATATGTCTAGAAGTCTCTGTAACTGTGCCCCCATATGCTTTATTATATATATTGCTATATATCAGCACACACAAACATGCATATAGATATGCCTATAGATACACCTATACATGCATATGCATGTACTCGCTTATGCCTTCCTATACACATATATTAGATGTATTCTTTAAAACCAATTGAGATATGTTCTTAAGAAGTTGTAGAGAATAAATTACTTGCATATTGAATAATATTTTCAAGTTGACTCCCTGATCATTTTAGTATGTTTTCCGCTTGGGTGATGTAGGGAAGGGAGGAAATTTACCTCCAATATAAATTGTCATGAAGCCTTGCTGGCACAGTGGTTAAGAGCTTGGCTGCTAACCAAAAGGTCGGCAGTTTGAATCCACCAGCTGCTCCTTGGAAATTCTGTGGGGCAGTTCTGCTCTGTCGTATAGGGTTTCCTATGAGTTAGAATTGACTCGACAGCAACTTTTTTTTTTTTAAATATGTATACTGTCACAACCCACTCAAAAAATCCTGGCTTCCATTTTAAGGTTCCTTGAGTCTTTGTTGTTTGTGATATGCATGGATTTATGTATTTTGTATGTCTTGGGGAGGTGTTAGTCAAAGGGACAATCAAGATGAGTAAATTTGAAAGGCGGTATATCGAAGTACTTCAGAACCCAGCTATGGAGTAGTAGAGAAACCTGGGTTCACATCCTGGACACACCTTTTACTCCCTGTGTGCCTTGGACAAGCTATTTAACCTCTCAAACCTCAGTTTTTCTCCTTTCTAATAATAACAAGAGCTCCTATATGGATTAAAGAAGGTAAGTATGTGATATGCTCACCACAGTACCTGCACATAGTAAAAATTAACTAAATGTCAGCTATATGAAGCTAACACATTCATTTAAAATGTACAATTATTAATTATAAAAATAATGTATTTCCTAGTTCATAGACATCTCATGATGTTTATACTTATTGAAATGTCCACAGTCCTCTGTACCAAAAAGATGGCCATGACTGCAGGGAAAAAAAAGATTAAAATAGAGGAAATGAATGTGTACATAACAAATACACCTGTTCTGCATTTGCTCTTGAAAGAGTCTATTTCTGTATTAATAATTATGGTTACTATCTCCATAAAAGAAACAAAAGTAGGGAAAAATGGTCTATACCGAAAATTTCAATAGGATTCAACCTGCAGTAAAAAATGTGCTTAGTCAGAAAGATATGCATAAAACCTGTTTGTTTAAAATGTGAAAAAAAATAATGTCAGAGCAAAGCCCTTTCCATACTTCCAGTGAAAACTACATATTAGGAGAAACTAAGAACAGAACGTGATTCTATTTGTTCTCATTAACAGTTTACAGAAGTGATGTTTTATCGGCAAGCTCACATAAAATCAGAAAGGTAGTCAATGTAAAACTGTAGTACTTGCTCATATTTCAGGGGAGGGTTAATTTACTTTTTTCTTTAATGATTGCTGGTAGATCTGTGTCATTGCAGCATATTATATCCTTCAGAAAAAAAATATGATAGACCATTTAAAAATATTAACATATAAATTTCATTGTAAGAGGATTAGGACGAAAGTAATCCTGCCAAATTAATTTAGGTAAGTATACTAGGTAAATAAATCAGCACCCTTTTAGTTCTAAAAAGCACTCCAAGCAATTTCAGGTCATTAAAAATACTTTTAGCTGCAACATTTTGCCTCTTAGTGCAGTCTTAATGGTTACATGACAACGCGTTCTACTACTGAGTGTATGGCTTTTATTACATGTTCTGATAGCAAGAGCAATTTAGAAAACCTCAAAGAAGACAAAAATCACCAGTTATTTTTGAACAACTCTTCTAAAATTGTTGAATCAAAAATCACATAAATGTTGTAAGCTCTTATAAAATCTAATTTTATTCAGTCTTTTCCCCAAACATTCAATGGAAATGAACTCTTCCTAAATGGACATATAATATAGGTAAGAAATTGCAAAGGAATAAGAAGTCCCTGGATAGTGTTCTGGAAAAGTTTTACCAATTTATCTGATTTGCTGATTAATGAACTAGTCTTATAGGCTTGTGACTTAATTTCTCTTAAGTCTACAAACGTCTCATACAGATTAATGCCATTATGTTTCATATCTATTTAGATTAAAAGCCAAGTCCCACAAGGCAAGAGACAGTCAATTATTTTCATTTTGTACTGTTATTATGAAATATTGCTGTTTTTAAAAGGTACTTCTGGAGAATGAGAATTGTTCACCAACATATTTTAAAGTGAATTTCAGGTGTCTGAATGCCAGAGAGAAAATAATGTAATCTTGAAATATAACTTCAAATGAATTGTATTTATAATGATTTTGTGATTTTATTTTCCCACTAAGTTTTCTCTGACAAAAATGATTCTCCTTTCCATTTCTGTGCTTACTGTTGTAAGCTTCTGGCAGTTGGCATGCTTTCTTCTCAAATAAAAACATGATGAACCTACAGATTCTATAGGATAAAGCTGAGAACACTCTTTTCTCAGCAGAATAAGACCTTTAGTTTAATTTCATAAGCTTGAGGGGAAATGACTCCAATCACTTTCAATGTTGAGTGGTGGCGCTAGCAAAATACCATCAAAATAGGGTGTTTTATAGCGTGTTGATAAGGTAAAGTGAGTTTATTGCTTACTCCCGTGTTATGGGTTGAATTGTATCCCCCAAAAGATATGTGGAAACCATGGTGGTGTACAGGTTAAGAGCTAAGGCTGCTGACCAAAAGGTTGGCAGTTCGAATCCACCAGGTGCTCCCTGGAAACCGTATGGGCAGTTCTACTCTGTCCTATAGGGTCGCTATGAGTCGGAATTGACTCAACTGCAGGGGGCTTGGTTTTTAGGTTTGGAAAAGATATGCTGAAGTCCCAACCCCCGGTACCTGTGAATGCGACTTTATTTGGAAATACAGTCTTTTCAGATGTAATTAGTGAAGGTAACATGAGGTCCTAGTGGAGTAGAGCGGCCCTAATCCATTATAACTGGTGTCTTTATAAGAAGAGGAGAAGGGACACTGAGATGGAGAGACACAGAGGGAAGACAGCCATGTGAAGACTGGAGTTATTCTGCCACAGCCCAAGGAATGCCTGAGACCACCAAAAGCTCAAAGACACAAGGAAAGATTCCTCCCTTTGAGCCTTCAGAGAGGGCATGCCCTACTGACACCTTGATTTCAGACGTCTAGGCTCCAAAATTTTGAGAGGATAAATTTCTGTTGTTTTAAGCCATGCAATTTGTAGTGCTTTGTTACAGCAGCTATAGGAAACTAATACACTACCATAAGGCAGATGGGTTACAATTTTAGTAGCCTCTCTGATGGGGAGGGCAAAGGCAGGATATTTAAGAAGTTTGTGGGGGTAGGGAGAGTCTGGTTTAAGGCATGTTTTTCAGTGGGGGAGGGTTTGAGAATGGTTAAGTATTCGGATATAAAAGTTTAGGATTGATGGACTCACAAATCAAGGGTTTCAAAGTGAATTTTGTATAGTAAATAGTGATTTGGTGCTATTTATTGAAAGTTGAGTGGTTTAATACTCCGATTTTCAAAAGTTGTTGAAAGGACAATAAAGTTAATAGCAATTTGTATCTTCCTGGGAAGGAGTTTCTTGGAATAGTAAACTCTTGCTGAAGAAGACAGTAAAAGAGTAAAGTCATGTTAATGAAGACAGCTAAAAAGTAAAGTCATGTTTAATGTAGACACTAAACTGTGTGGGTGTAAACGGATTTGGCTCTTAACCGATACAATCCGTGAACAATATCCCCCATCCACAAGTTAAATAATTAAAGAGTTTAGAAAAGTGAACAATGGTTTACTATGCAATTTGCATTTCAAAGATAATAATATTCCAACACCCTTACTTCAAATAAAGGATAGAATGGTTTATTAAACGTAATTGGAAACAGAATAATTTATTGCAATTTCAGAAACTTCTGTACCTACATTTTATTTCTCTCTTCCTCTTACTGAGCTTTACTCTCTCTCCTTATTTGTTTCCTCCCTGGCAAGGTATCCTACCCCACCTTAAAGTTTTCCAAATGACCATAAAGAGTTCCTAGAGGACTCATATTTTCTCAAGGTCAAAACAGATAATCTTTTAAAGTCAGACAAGACAGGAGGTTGACTAGCTGACCATTACCAGAAGGCTGAGCTGGTAACTAATGGAATTCAGACAGTTAAAGCAAGAGAGAAAGGGTTTACCCTTAGCAGACATAAGGACCAGACTAGGGCTACAGATGGGAAGCCTTAGGTTGAGGTTCAGACAATGGCCAGTTAGACAAAAGATCTACCATCTTGGCCAAGAACTGGAAAACTAGGATATGAACCTGTCTCTTAAGACAGTTCTGGTTCAGCCAGAGGCCTTTCACTTCCTTATTACAAGAAAATAAAAAGTCATTGTGGGAGTCTGTAGTGTAGAAGATAACACAAAAACCAAACCCGTTGCCGTCAAGTCGATTCTGACTCGTAGCGAGCCTACAGGACAGAGTAGAACTGGCCCATAGGGTTTCCAAGCAGCGGCTGGTGGATTCAGACTCCTGACCTTTTGCTTAGCAGGGGAAAAAACAAGAGATAAAGGACAAAGTTGGAAGCCTCCCTTCCTGGGCTGAATCAGAACTTTGAGGTTGAAAAAAAGAAAGATGGCAACAGATTTCACCACTTTTCTCCTATATTTCAAACATGTCTTTCTCTCCTTCTCTTTCTGTTTCTTTCCCTGTTTTTTTCTCTGTTTTCCTTCCTTTAGCTGACCATTAAACCAGAAGTAGAGAGGAATTATGAAACAAGGATGAACATTAAAACCAGGCAGTCTTGAATTCAATTCTTAGGTCTGCCACTTAACCGTTCAATCCTGGGCAAGGGATTTTTCTTCCCATCAGGTTCTTTACCAATAGGAGAAAAATAAGTCAATACGACCTTACAGGTTACTGTGAGGATTAGAGATAAAGCATGTAAACTGGCTGGCACAGTATCTAGTAAATAGTAAGTACTTAGAAAACGGTGCAGTAAAACCCTGCCGTAAGGCAACAACTGATGTCCAAAAAATTCAGCTGTGTAAAATGTGGGGTTGTGTTATTACCAGAGTAATGAAATGATCAAAGTGAGCCTGTGAAGCTGCCTGGGAATTCAGAGTCTGGCGGTTTGATTCAAATTCCATGTACTCTGGGCTGAGGTTTGGTGCCACCTAGTGGTGACTGTTTGCTCTAGTTTAAAAATTGATGGGGACAATTCTGGGACCTGTAGCTGGCTGGGACTTCTGGGACAGCAGCAGCGATTCCAAAAGTCTCTTGGCTAGTTGATGCACATTTTGTTAGCCTGACCCAGAGAGAATGGCCTGCGAGAACAGTAGGGACCTATCCTCCACCTCCTAACTTCGTGAGATGGAATTGCCTGTTTTCACTCTGTCCAGTATCACCATAGCATTCATGTTCCCTCTCCTACCTGAGGAACTTTGAGAAAAGGGATCAGGTGGAAGACAGGGGCCACTTGCCGATTATGCTGTTGGAATTCAAGTTACTCTAATTTTCATTATTTCCAGGTGCTTTATTGCCGAGTATTACTACTATTATAATTAATAATATTAATGACGTTAATAATGTTAAAGTCAACAAACATATATTAAATACATATTATGTGCAAAGAAAACAGGTAGTTATTATGATGTAAGCATGAATAAGACAGAATCTCTGATTTAAAGAAAGCTTATTATCCAGCGGGCAGAAAGATATTTAAATAAAACAAAACTCAGGTTTTAAAAATATCCTAAAAGCATAGCACAAATCACATGCGTTGGGAATACCCATAAGAAGTCAATACTTCTGGAGAGATCAGGACACATTTCAGGGAAAAGATGGCAGTAGAGCTGAGGGCTGAATCATGAGTAAGTTTCAATAGTTGTGAGACTGAATGAACATATTCCAGGCTGAGTAAAGGCATGAAGGTGTAAATATACAGGCGATGCTGCATAACAGGAAGTAAACATTTTGCCTGGCATGTAGGCAGATCTACGGTACTCTGGAGACAACATGCTGTCCTACACTTTCCTATTTTGGTGTGGTGTGTTTCCTTTTGCTTAGAATGTACTTTCCTGCCTTGTCTGACCAGAGAACTCAAGATTTATCTTTCAAATTCTGTCCAGGCAGGAGGATGGCTTTTCCTATTCTTTAGGGGTGATGACTTGATCACTCTTTCAAGGCTGAATCAAAGGGGGATAGAATAGGAAGACTGGTTACCCAGTAAACAGAAGTGGCAGTGGTGCAAATACATAGCTTCTTGGGCATCTATGGAAGTCTATATTCTTTGGGAATCTCACTCCTGTCACCAAGGAAAAAACTTGCTCCTCATTCCCTTCCAAAAACTTGAAGCGTTACTAAATCATTTCTCCTGCTCAAAGAGAAAAACAGTATGCTCTTTCTCAATCTCTCAACCTCTACCTCTCTATCTCCAATCATGGCTATACAATAAGAATAGATTCACATTAGACTTTACTTCAAAGTCCTTTTTTATTATCATATCTCTTTCCATCTAAGATGCCATTAATTTTAAGATGCACAACTGACTTTAAAACAGCACTTCAGGCATTGGTGATGAAAAAGGGGACCACTACATTACATATATATATGGTTTAAGATGGATTAAAAAAAAAAGAGAGAGAGAGAGACTCAAACTGTAATCAAAGATATCTGAAAGCAACAGGGCTGCTTTTCTGAGTGAGAGGACACAATCAGTTGTCTTTGAGACTTTAGCTCCAGTATCAGTAAGGAAGATGAGCAGCAATATAGTGAGCAGAGAGATTTGAGGCTGGATTAGAAGCCCCTGGTAATAGTTGATAGATGGCAGGAATCTCACCTGGGATAGTTAAATGGGGAAAGGAGAAGACGGAACAGATTCCAGAAACAAGATTAGTAACATGAGGAAAGGTAGAAAGTGAAGGGGAAAAGTCAAATGTGACTCCAAAAAGACTGAACTTTATCAACTGAAATATTTGTAGCATTGACTTGGGAGAGTTTGCTTTTGCCGTTCCTCTGCCTGCAATATTCTTCCCCAGATATACACATGGCTGGCTCCTTCACTTCTCTCAGGCCTTTGAATGTCACCTTCTTAGTGAAACCTCTCTTAACCTCCCTATTTAACACGGTCTAGCCCCTACATATCTAACCCCTACACTGAGGATACCCTCCAACTTTGCTTCACTGCTTTGTGTGCGTGTGTTTGTTTCGAGTCACAGGACACATCACTATCCAATAGTACTGCACACACACACACACTCCTTATTATCAGTGTCTTCCATTGGAATACAAGTTCCATGAAGCAGGGACTTTTTGACTTTTTTATTCACACTCAGATTCCCAGAGATGGTCCAGTGACTGGCCAGAGGAGAATCTTCGTAGCTGGTAGCTTTGTGGGCCTGACCGTGAGCTTGCCTGGTGAGTATCCTTGTGTCTGAGGAAGCATAAAGTTAAATGGCACTTAAAAACCACTATCTCGGGTCAAGAAGAGACCACAGAAGAAAGGGAAAAAAATTTTACATTTCAGTACTTTTAAGGGGTTGCCATGAGTTGTAATGAACTCCGAGGCAATTTTTAAGGGTATCTTTTCCCTACTTTTTGAACAAGGAGGGGCCCTGCATTTTCATTTAGCACGGGACCCCACAAAAATGGATGAAATAAATTCCCCAGGAATTGATACAAAAAATAAAACTTGTTCCTGCCAATACCAGGAACTAAAACCGAAGGCTGTATATTTCAAAATGAACTCTCAGTTTTTGTACTTTCTATGTAATGCTTCATTACAAACTTCATTTATTTTAATTCTCTGTCGATTTATCATGTTTCTTGGATTAGCTATAAGACCGAGCATATATAGAAGCTAATCCATTTATCTATATTGTGAAAATGGAGGAAATATGGCCTAATTTGAATCACTTACAATTTTTGAAACTAAGTAAGAATAAAAGCTGGGCATCTAACTAACATTGCTGTTCTTATAATAGAAGAATTTATGATTTCAAAATAAATCTATAGATTTGATTCATGTTATCAGCAAATTTTATATGGAAGTTTCAGTCCCTGTGAAAAAACAAGTTGCCTTTGTTGCACTCTTCCAGAATTATCCTCTTTGGAGAACAACTGGCAAAACTGCTTAGGATTCACCTTCCTCTCTATAATAATGCTCACAAGACTTTACTGAGATACCTGATAATAGCTAAAGGCTGGAACTACTTAAATTCTCAGCTTTCAACTTGGATAAGGTTAATTCAACAAGCATTTACTGAGTACCTACCTCTATGAGTCAGATACTTTGTTAAGCACTAAAGATAAAAAGATATAAAAATGTCCTCTCCCAAGGGCCTCAGTCTAGTAGGTGAGCTTTTCCCCTTTCCTTTTGCTTCCTTTCTGAATAATTCAGGCCTAAAGCCATTAGGTGGGGCAGGGCAAAGGTAAAATATGGTGTCCGTATGAGGGGGAAAAAGGGGAGTCATAGTGTCCCAGAACAGGGTGTCAGGCCCAAGCAGGGTAAGGAAGGCATCTGTACCCAAGAGGAGTGAAGAGGCATCCGTGAAGGAGGGGAGCTGGCATATGAACCTGAGAACCTGAGTAAGAAGATGAGGGTATCCACATGCAGGAGTGGCCTGGTGTAGAGATGTCCCAAACAGGGTGATACAGGCATCTCTGTGGAGTGGCAACCTAGCATGGGGTGCCAGAGCCTGAGCAGAATGAGGGAGGGTGTATTCCAATGGGGATTCAGAGCCTGAGTGGGGTAAGAAGTATGTCCATGCAGGGGGCAACCTTACATAGAGATTTGGGGCCCAGGAGCCCAGGTGCCTAGACAGAGGGAGGAGGGAGTCCATGTGCAGGAGTGGTCTGGCATATAGTGTCAGAGCCTTAGAAAGGGGAGGAGGGCATCTGTGTGGGCAGTGAGCAGTCCAGCATGGGATATTGGAGATTGAGTTGGGAGAGAAGGGAATCTGTACTAGGGAGGGGATGACAGCTAAGATGGGAGGTTGTTACATAAAGGGGAATTCCTTTTTTAAAGTAAATATATTAAGGATAATGGGAGCTGGGTTTATCACCTGGCTAGTGAAGGGAGTTATAAAAATGGAAAGGGAGAAATAAACCCTATGATACTGAATTGGAATTGTATCTACTAGTGTAAATTTATGGTTTTCAATATATAGAGAGAAAAATAAACATACACGTAGATGTATATACACATACATTATTTTCTAGCACTGTCCACTAAGAGGCCCGGGAGCAACAACACAAAACAGCAGTGAGCACACTTGATGCCAGATATTGACTTCTAAATACCATTCTCCACTAAAAGAAATGAAGGCTTCTTGGTAAAAGTACAAGATGAGATTAAAACATCTTGTTTTGCCAAAAAAAAACAATGAAATACTCAAATAATATGGGGACTTGTTAAAAGAACACAGAAGTCATCTTAAAGGAGCTCCCAATGTACAGATCTGGGACAATTTGCATATCAAAGTAATAATAGTAAGGAGTTTTTACACACTGAATAAAACAGGAAACCATGCCATATAAATAAGTAAATAATAAATTGAAAGTTTGATGGAAATAGTTTTAAAGTACCTGCCATAAAATGCTTAATAGTTCTAAAGGGAAAAAAAGAGTAACCTTACATTGAAGAAGCCTGGCAATCATCACCTTAGTAAAATGATTAAAATGAACATCATCAGTGAGGGGACAAACTGAAATTGTGTGCCACCTGATAAAATGCAATGAGAAGACCCTAGTGTCACTTCTATAATATTCCTTCTAAAGATCCATTATCTGAATATAATCAAAGGAAACAGCAGACAAACCTCAGCTGAACAACATTCTAAAATCCATTATAAAATATTTCTTCAAAAGCGTCAAGCTCATGAAAGTCAAGGAAAAACAGAAACTGTTTCAGACTGAAGAAAACTAAATGCAATGTATGGTTCTAAAGTGGAATCTTGCACTATAGTTTTGCTACAAATTACCTGGACGATTGGTGAAACTCAAAAGGAGTCTCAGGATGCAATGAAGTAACATATCAGTGTTATGTAGGAGAATGTCCTTCTTTTTAGGAAATAAATACTAAAATATTAGAAAGTAGGGGGTTCTCAGGCGGCAGTTTACTCTCAAATGGTATGAGAAAAAAAAGTTTTTTACATATTTGTAACTTTTCTGTAAATTTGTTTTTTTAAAAAAAGCAAAATGTGTCACAAGGCCTGAGCTTTCTTGTTTATCCAGAGAGGAGTGAATGCTAATCCCAAATCCAAGTGGTCCATCTTCTTCGGGACTGCCTCATAAACTGTTTGATGCACACTTCCCTATTTGGTCAACACTGGCTGAAAGTCAATACTATTACAATCAATATCATTATATTTTTTGTATTCTGTCAATAAAGCTTTTTTTCCTAAACAACTTTATTAAGATATAATTCACATACCATAAAATCCAGCTATTTAAAGTGCATGTGCGTAGGTCAGAGATTTTTGGTATATTCACAGAGTTGTGCAACCATTGCTACAATCTAATTTTAGAATGTTTTCAGGACCCCCAAAAGAAACCCCATATCCATTAGCAATCACTCCTCAATCCCACCCTCAATAATTTTATTTTTTAAATTTATTTAACTTATTACTGGTACAGAATGTAGTGGCACATGGTGGGTAGTCAATAAATATTTGATGAACGAATGAATTTCCAACTGATTGATACTACAGCTTTGTATGACTGCATCTTTATGGTTGTTTCCCATTTGCTAGATTTTTAGAGTTTCATGAAAAAACAAAGTGGTCCTCAAGCATCCTGTTACTAGACTAAATGAAGCTTTCAGCTTCTTAAAAGTTATTTTATGAAATCCATGGTAGTAGCAGTATCTTTATCATGGTTTAACAGAATATGGATGATGAGCTACTATTACATCAATATGTTTTGGAAAATGCTGAGGTCACTCTAACACAGAATATAATCATCATCATGCTTGAACGTAAAACCTTTGCCAGACTGGCAACCCACCATCAATTTCTATGACGATAGTTTAAATACAGTTCTTCAAATGTAGGATAATTTTACTACAAGACTGAGCTAAAGACAAATTTACAAAAGAGCATATTTCTTCATATATAAACTTGTGGAAAAGGAATCGGAGCAAAGAAAATGCATACCCATGCTACTACTTTTTTATATAAACTATATTTTATTTTCATTGAAGACTGAACACCAAGACCTTCTTTTCATGACCAAATGATGGCAAAGCTCTCAAAAATGGCCAAGTTATTATTCTGTGGTAATGATGAAAAGATGTTTAAGCCTCCTCTCCAAAGTATCTCCTCAGAATTTTACTACTTATATGGACACATTCTTTTATACCATTGCATTTCTTTTAAATGTCTGGCTGTAACAAGTCTGTCAAGGAACTGAATTAATTTGCCACAGAAAATAGGTATTATCTCTAGAAAGAACGATTTGGGTGTAAAGTAAATTTCTCAAACTAAAAACAGATACTTCAGTCATATTTTTTGGAGTAGAGTTTATGTGTGTGTGTGTTTGTGTGTGTTTGAGCCTATTTAAGTTTCAATTTATTAAGCAGAGGGTATAGTGATCTCAGTTATCACTTAAAATTTTGTTTTTTGAACAAAGAAATGCAAAAACCTGAAGCTAAAAAACGAGAAACATAAGCCAAAGTTATATATTTTCTCAGAAAACTTTCAATATTTCTTCTTTATAAGAAGAACTCCTAGGCTACATATAGCAATTCTGTTGCTCCACAACTTTTATTTCTAGGGAAGTGGCACCAGTGTAGAGAGAAAGCAGAACACTGATAAAATGCTACAAGGGAAGTTAATTTAGATAGCTACTGTTATACTGACTGCACATTGCTTTGGATATGTAAAATGGCAATATTCTCAATAGAAGATTTAGATGCTACACCTAATATATGTTGATAGTGTAGTGATTGCTGAATCTAAGAATTCATTTCAGGAGCCAGTGACACAGTGATTGCAGCTATTGTAGAAGTTAGATTATAGCTGAATGACACATCTAATTCTAACAACATAAAAAGAAAATGAGCGCCGTTCTCTGCTCTCTATAGTGTACAAAAGAAAGGTGGACACTGTTCCACTGAAAACTCTGTAGAAGAAAATTACAGCTAACTTCAACGAGATGAGGATGAAGGACACTAGCAAATAGGCTGAGGTCCCAATGATGATCAAGTTTCATTTGCATAACCTCCGATTACGAGTTTTGATTGTGTATGAAATGATTGGGAACATTATCAAAACAAAATGAGATCATCTGTGAAGCAGTATGCTTGCTGGAATCTTTGGAATAAACCTAAATGGAAATTCTAGCTTGTTCATGTGATAACCCTAAGCAAAGCAAGATCACTCTAAGTATTGGACCAAAGAACAGAGTTTCACTGTCGGGACAATGAGGTATAAGCTATTAGCCAGCTTTAGTGTACCTGGTACTATAATGGCTACCACATATTAGAAACTATAACCACTTCTGTTTGCTTCAGGAATGAAAGAAGTTACCTGCCATCTTGCTCAATAGTTACTTTGGATTCTGAGGGGTGAGTTATTTTCAGTAAAATTATATTACCTTGGCCAGTTGATTCTGACCTAAGCCTAAAGTGGAGATTGTACTGAAAAGGGAATTGAGGAAGAATTTGAAAATCTAGCAAGGGTAAATTAAATACCAGAGGTTGAGATCAATGCCAAGCTGAGGAAGAAAAGTTAGTTAAAGGGGGTGAAAGATATAGGAAAAAGCAAGTTGGCTGGGTTAAGGATGGGTTTGGGGCTACTTTGGAGTAGTTCTAGAAATTGATTTGTACGAAGAATTCCAAGTACCTTGGTCTTTTAACTATAGTAAATAAGTAAATTATGTTATTGTTAGTATATGCATAAATAAATGCTAAAACAATAAAGAAATGTAAGGAAAGGATGATCAAAAGAGTCAGGATAGTGGTTATTCCTGGGAAGAACACGTGGAGGCTGCTTCTTTCTTTTTTTAAAAAAAAAATTTTATTGTGTTTTCAGTGAAAAGTTTAAACAGAAAATTAGGTTCCCATTTAACAATTTCTACACAATTTGTTCAGTGACATTGGTGACATCGTACATATACAGTGTGTCAACTTTCCCAATATTTCTGTGGTGGCTGTTCTGTTTCCAGTAATCTAGTTCCCTGCCCCCTTGCCTTCCCGTCTTTGCTTTAGAGTAAGTGTTGACCGTTTGGTCTCACATAGGTGATTTTTTTAAAGGAGCAAAGTACTCACAGGTGATACTGTTTATTTTATGAGCCAATCTATTATTTAGGTAAAAGATGACCTCATGGAATACTTGTGGTGAAGCTTCTTATTTCTTAAGTCAGGTGGTAGTTACACAGGTATTTCCTTTACCCAGGTGCTGGTTCTAAACTGTACATACATATTTTGTACACTCTCCTGTATGAATGACATATTTCACAAATAAAAATGAGAAAAGCCTGTGTAAGATGATGATGGCTGTTACGGATAAAATAAAGCAGGGAAGGGAGGTGGACAGGGATGTGTGGGTGTGGGGAGGGGGAAATACAATTTTAAATAGGCCTAGTAGGCAAAGCCTCACTGGAAAGCGACATTTGAGCAAAGACTTAAAGGAGGTGAAGGACTAAGCTATGTGAATATCTGGGGGAGAAAGATTTCCAGGTAGAGGAAAGAGGAAGTTCAAAGGCTCTGAGGCTTTTCTTAAAATTACCATGGCCACTAGTTGCCTGACAGATTCTCAGGTTTCACTGATGTTTTTGGACTCCTCTGGGTTGTTCAATGTAAATCATACATAAAATGTACTCAGTTGGGAGATGGCAGAGTAAGAGAAAATGTGTCCAGTTCAAAATCCCCAACATTCCTTTCTTTAGTACTAACGAAAGTACTACAGGAAGTATGATGTATGTGTGGAGTGAGAAACTGCAAGTAATTTTTAATTTTTTTTCTACTTTAAGGTTACTAAAATAAAGTAGTAGATAGAAGAGAATGAAACTAGAAAAACAAAAGTACTACCTTAAGCATGGCGTTTCTAAAAATATATTCTTGCAAATTCTCTCTGACACAAACATATTCAGTTTCAAAGTTAAAAAAAAAAAGTCAAGTTACAAGTTTTTACAGCTTAAATAGGCAGAGAATTTCATTTTCTCTCTCTCTCCCCTCCCTGCTTGAGTAACGTATCTCTGGTTGACTATACGCTTAATTGAGCTATTGGTTTGCCACTGCTTAAGAAAAGGTTAAAATGCAACGGTAAAAGGAAGGCCTTGGGGATCAGGAGGAAAGATTTAGCATGTGGGTTTTCTGATATCTTAAAGGATCAGACCTTTCCTGTTGCAGATTTGGGAAACAGAAATAGGACTATCGGGTAGAAGTTACAGTGAGGGAGACTCCAATTCAAAGTAAGTAAGCGCTTTCAAACAATAAGAGTATTTTTTTGGGAAACTGACAAGTCTGCTTTGGGAGGTCACCGGATTCATTATGATGTAGAGGCTAGGTGATCACTTGTTAGGGATTGTCCTGCTCTGGTGAGACAGATAAAATAGATGACATCTCAGATCACAGAAAAATTCTATGGTTCCAAAATTGACTCGGAAAACACATAAATGCAGGCACACATGAAATGTCTTTGGAAAATGAAAGCAAAGAGAATACGCTTAATGGAATAAAAATATCTTTATTCCCTGGCTAACAAAACTGTTTTATACTACATTTTAAGCAAGTTCTGCTTATTTTTTATCTGTTGTGTAATTAATGCGTTTAATCCTTCTGTATTTTCCTTCAATCATCGCTAATTTAAAAAATAACCTCTTGGTTGTATTTTCATTGTGGATACACTTTTCCAGGTTTTAATCCTCAATTGGGCTGCAATGTTTAAACTGCTCAACCATAATTACAGATTTGCATTTGTTCTGACTTTTATTCAAGGTAAGTTTTTTTCCATAGTCTTAGACATTTTGCCCTGGTTTACGAGGCAGGAGGTCCTGATTAAACTGAATGACTAGGACTAGGCAAGAGGAATGATGGGAAAATACAGGGCAGGGCAAAGAAATATAAAAACAGGAAAAAATGACAGAGGTATTTTTCCCAGTTAAATCATTAATTCCCCTGGCATACTTGCTCTATTTTTGGAAACTTTGACCTTGTACTTCTTAGCTCTTCTGGACAACTATCTATGCACAACCCACACAACTGAACCCTTTTAGCAACAATATTTGGTGCTATGGAGGAGCTCTCCGGGGCTATTATCACTAGCGCCATCAAGCACACTATAATTTGTACTGTGTACACCCATTTTGAAATGTGTCAGGAGATGTGGTGATTCAGGCTTTTTCATTTTTTCTTGACAGCAGATTTAATATTTTCAGGTATTTAGGTAACGACTTTCTCAACAAGTTTTATTTTCTTGTTACATGAGAGCCAAGTTGTCTGACTTGCTATCAATCAAAACAAAATTTCCTATTTCTAGCCCTTCTCATTTACATGAACAACTGGCTTACAACTGGGTAACAAAGAACAAAGAGCACAATCAGAAGCTTAATCAGTCACAAAAGCTGCAGGGATGTCAACACCCTGCTAGCCACAGGAAGCTTTTTGCTAAGGGTGAATTCGCTTAAACATTGGTCTGAAGTTCTGTTACTGAAGAGTTGGTCAGGTATAGCTGAAAAGCAACCAGTAACAAAGCAATGTTCCTGCTAGGGTCCTTTATTAAAGCACCCACAAAACGGATGCTCGCAACACAGCATCACTAACTATCATACCCTAGAATGGATTTCACAACATGTTAGTTCCAGGAATGAAAGAACTTAGAAGATGGACGTGTTGCTGATTTGGATGTAAATGCATGGGTGTGTTTTTGGCAGGTTATTATCGGCAATGGGGAGACTTCCCCAAGTGCAAGCCTTTGCTGGAGCTAGATAGGCTTTGGACAGCCCCGTCATAGAAAGTTACTTATACACCCAGGTAGGTCTAGTATGTGATTTGTTTTACTGCCGGTCATTTTAATGTTGCCAGATGCAGTAAGTCTCCCGACACTTTCCAGAGACTGGTTTTCTGCCCAGAAGACACTGGTATCATTTTGATGGGTACAATGTTCATTCTTGTAATTAGTTGTGGGCACTACTAATTGCTTTTCTAATTACCTGCTTGAGAATGCCAATTATCTCCTTGCCCCTACAAAAGCATTTGCAATTGGCTAATTAGGCCTTCAAGTAGGCAACTAGAAATATAATTAACCATTTGAAAGAACAATTAGTTGTACCACCAATTTTGTACCCATAAAAGAAGCTTTGGGTGAATTTGTAATTTATAATGTGAAACGAAAGTTGAACAGAACTTGACTCCTTATAAAGAAATATGAGTGTTTACAGAAGGAGGGAATCTGAAATGGTATTCAGATGGGGACAAATGTGCCTCTTTTTAAAAGACATCATTGAAACAGTCTGCCAATTTAGGAAACAATCCTGTAAGGAAGTTCAAAGTTAATTTTGATAGCCAGGTTAGGTGTTATGCTTAGATCAAAGGGGAAGTATGTTACTCAAACTCGGTATCAACTCAGAAGATGTGCTTACTCACAGAACTACTGATAAACATAACTATTATATGTAAGACTGAAGTTGTCAAGGATTTCATTTTACTTGGATCCACAATCAACATCCATGGAAGCAGCAGTCAAGAAATCAAACAACGCACTGCACTGGGCAAATCTGCTGCAAAAGACCTCTTTAAAGTATTGAAAAGCAAAGATGGTGCCTGACCCAAGCCATGGTGTTTTCAATCACCTCATACGCATGCAAAAGCTGGACAATGAATAAGGAAGACCGAAGAAGAATTGACGCCTTTGAATTATGGTGTTGGCAAAGAATATTGAATATACCATGGACTGTGTCATGGATTGAATTATGTCCCCGGAAAAAAATGTGTGTATCAGTTTGGCTGGGCCATGATTCCTGGTACTGTGTGATTTTCCTATATGTTGTAAATCCTGCCTCTGTGATGTTAATGAGGGAGGATGAGTGGCAGTTGTGTTAGTAACGCAGGACTGGATCTACAAGATTGGAGTGTATCCTGAGGCAATCTCTTGAGATATAAAAGACAGAAGTGAGCAGTGAGACAGGGGGACCTCACACCATCAAGAATGCAGTGCCGGGGGCAAAGCTCAGTGCACAGTGAAGCTCCTAGTCTGGGGAAACACTGATGAGAAGGCAGAGAGAGAGAAAGCCTTCCCCTGGAGCTGACACCCTGAATTTGGACTTTTAGCCTACTTTACTATAAGGAAATAAACTTCTCTTTGTTAAAACCATCCACTTACGGTATTTCTGTTATAGCAGCACTAGATAAAACTAAGACAGACTGCCAGAAGAACTAACAAATCTGTCTTGGAAGAAGTACAGCTAGAGTGCTCCTTAGAAGCAAGGATGGCGAGACTACATCTCACATACTTTGGACATGTTATCAGGAGGGACCAGTCCCTGCAGAAGGACATCATGCTTGGTAAAGTAGAGGGTCAGCGAAAAAAAGGAAGACCTTCAATGAGATGGATTGACACAATGGCTGCAACAATGGGCTCAAGCATAACAACGATTGTGAGATGGCACAGGACCAGGCAGTGTTTCATTCTGTTGTACATGGGGTCGCTATGAGTCCAAACCGAGTCGATGGCACCTAACAATATTATATGTAAATCCAGGAGATTACTAGATTTTTGTTAGGATCATGGTGTATCTCATATCTTCCAAGAGAAAATGTGATATACCTCTATTAGTTTCCTAGCTGCTGTGACAACAGAAATTTATTCTCTCACAGTTCTGGAGGCCAAAATCAAGGGGATGGCAGGGCCAACCATGGTCCCTTTGGAGGCTCTAGGGGAGAATCTATTCCTTGCTTCTTCCAACTTCTGGTGGCCAACAGCATTCCTTAGCTTGTGATCATATCACTCCAATCTTTGCCTCTGTGGTCACATTGCCTTCTCTTTTGTCTATTGTCAAATCTCCCTCTGCCTCTTATAAGGACACTTGTGATTTCACTTAGGGCCCACCAAGATAACCTAGGATAATGTCACATCTCAAGATCTTTAACGTAATCACATCTGCAAAGACTCTTTTTCTAAATAAGGTGACAGTCATAGGTTCCAGGGATTAGGATGTGGCTATCCTTTGGAGTGCCATTTTCAGCCTGTAGCAATACCCAAATGAAATAAGAGTTTGGAGCTTATGTTTTCTTCATCAAGAACCTCAAGAAACAAACTCTAACATAGCTTATTAGTAGTATAAGACGGAATTTCTAAATATCCCTAGCACATGGATTAGAGCCCTGGTGGCACAGTGGTTAAGAGCTCAGCTGCTAACCAAAAGGTCGGCAGTTCGAATCTACCAGCTGCTCCTTAGAAACCCTATGGGGCAGTTCTACCCTGTCCCATAGGTCATTATGAGTCGGAATCAACTCGACAGCAATGGGTTTGGTTTTTTTTTTGGTTTAGCACATGGATGGCTATGAAGATACGAAGTAAAAATCAAACAAGTGGGGGAGGGGCTTCACTAAAAAAAAGTTATTTTTTTCATAGGTTTCAAATGCTAAGAGTCAAGCAATG
The DNA here is from genome assembly GCF_000243295.1 of Trichechus manatus latirostris. Taxonomy (NCBI): domain Eukaryota; kingdom Metazoa; phylum Chordata; class Mammalia; order Sirenia; family Trichechidae; genus Trichechus; species Trichechus manatus. The sequence continues at coordinate 6,212,798 of NW_004443967.1, read as the reverse complement.
AAGAATAATATTCCTGGAATTAGCTGTGTCAAGTCAAATAATTAAAGCTATGAGCATCAGTCTTAACAGCCTGAATAGGTAAAGCTCAGTTATATATTGATGTTGCAAATCTCCACCCTCAGGAGCTTAGAAAAAACAATGAATTTACAGTCTTAGATATCATTCTTTTCGTCAAGAATGACCTTCAATTACAAACAAGGTACGAAACTATTGACTACAAAGACACTTCCAAAATCACTAGCAGCTTACACATTGACTTTGCCATTGATTGATATGTTAAAGTAACAAATCCCAGGCTGGGGAAACCATGGCAGATCATGTATTAAATATCAATTCACAGAACCAGTTAAAGAATCCTTGATATTTTCAACTTGAGCAAGTAACTATGAACAAAAACGAATATTATTATTTAATCAGTCAGTAGCAGACAGACATATTAATCCAATAAACTAAAAACAATGTTTCATTGTTTCTGACCTCCCCTTGGCAAAATTCCCATTTCCAGGTAAATAGAATGTTTAGATTTCTCAAGATACTGCCATCAGTTTATCTGTCAGTTTAAAGGTTTAACATTTAGGAAATCCAGTTTGAAAAGAAATAGGGTATTAGAATGCAGACAGTAGGTCAAATGAATATACTGTCATTATAGCAACTTAATATTAGTGTTGTCAACCAAAAGAGAGAATGGGGGAGAATCAGGAGTCTATTAGAACTCATCTTGTAACTGACATATATCTTACTCATTTGTCAACTCTCAGCTTAGGATCATGTCCTCTAAGAAGTCTTCTTTGATCCCACAGCTCCCTGCACCTTGGGCATACCTCTGTCGTGGGATTTATCACTCTGTGTTGACATTATGAAGAGCTCTGGAGGTGCACTGGTTAAGCACTCAGCTGCTAACTGAAAGGTCAGTGGTCTGAACCGACCATCTGCTCCAAGGAAGAAAGATGTGGCAGTCTGCTCCCTTAAAGATTACAGCCTTGGAAACCCTACAGGGAAGTTCTACTCTGTCCTGTAGGATTGCTATGAGGTAGAATCAACTTGACAGCAACGGGTTTGTTTTTCTGGAGTTTACTGACATTACAGGAGCCCTGATGGTGCAATCTTTAAGCACTCGGCTGGTAACCGAAAGGTCAGTGGTTGAACTCACCAGCCGATCCGCAGGAGAAAAGACCCGATGCCACACGACAACAACATTGACGTTATCTCTGTATGTGTTTTCCCCACCCTTAGTTGTCTATGGATTTCAAGGCATGGATGGGGTCTTTTCCTATAGTAGCCCCAGAATCTAGGACTATGGCACAAATACAAATCTTAACAATCCTAATAGCTAACAGGCCCAGTGCCTAGTGATTCCATAGTGCCCTTAAAGTTTCAGAACACTGCATTAGGCATATGATTCCAATTTTACAAATAAGAAGCTAAGGTTCAGCGATGTTAATCTCTTACTAAATAAGCTATAATAAGTGGCAAGTAAGTGGCAAAGCTAGGTCTTCAACATAGTTCTGACTCCAAACCACTTGCTACCTCTCTCTCACCACTATCTGAACTGAAGAATTTCTGCTAACTACCTGTAAGTAATTCACTTACAAGAATCAGGTAAAGAGTAACTGCTTTATGAGCCTAGATGAAATTGTATTTGAATGTTAAAAACCAAAGGTTATTTTAATAGTATCTTACATTTGTAGATACTTCGCAATTTATACATGTGTTAACATTATCACATTTAATAGTCACAACAAACTCTTAGGAATTGTTGTCCTGTTTTCAAAATGAATCTGCTGAGGTTCATGGAAGTAAAATGTTATAGTCAAGGTTATTTAGCTAGAATGTCTAAAGAACTTGAACCTATACCTTCTGTCTTCAAATCTGTCTTCTTTCTATTAGGTCACAACTGTACTCCATATCCTGAACTTTAAAGCACTGATCTCTTCTCTTTATTACATGCCCTCCACACATAACTTGAAGATGTGTTGCATGTGTGCATGTGTGTATGTGTGTGTGTGTGTGTGTTTAGTATCAAAGAGGCAATGGAATCAAGAGTCTCTGATTCTTCATCTTGTTCCTTAACTATTACCAATGTCTGGTAGTTCTCTTCTACAAAGTCGTTAGACTTTAGGTGTGCACAATTAATTATATTTGTTGTCTGCTTTGAGGAAAAATATGAATCCACGGTTGAACAATACCAACAAGATCACCAAGCACTTTTCATATCCTTAAATGGAGTATCTAAGATTTGAAGACTCTGATCATAAAAGGACAAGTCATGAGCACTGATTTAAAAAAAAAAAAAAAAATGCTTCCAACAAATATCTTTGGTCAATTAACATGACAACACTCTCCAGAATTTTTCCCATCACCATCTTGTCTATTTTAAAAATATTGTCTGACAAAAAGATCTTGCCCCAAAGGTAAGATCCTAAAAAATCCTTTTATATAGCTATAATCTTATATTTTTATGATTGCTGCTATGTTAAAAGTCACCATTCAAGACATTTCACTGCCAAGGCTTATTATTAACTTACAAATTGAAAACTGGAAGGTCAGAAAGGTAAAATGATTTTTCCTAAAAGGCCTAATGGGGTGAGCAATGGAATCAGAAATATGACAGACTGCCAGTTGGGACCACACAGCCCTTTGTTCTTTTCTCAGCAGTGGAGTCCTGCTACGGGATAAGCACAGTCATTTCACAGCTGGCCTACAATAACCAGGTAAATGAAATGGGTTACTTACTACTCAGGTGAATGGGATTCGGTACTGTGACAAAGTGACTTCAATAATTAACAAAATGGCAAATTGTGACTATACCTTTTCACCATAATTAATGGAGTAACAGTCATCATTAGGGGGTAAATTATGTGAATTGAATCTCAATGAGTGATCATTTCCCCGTTTATTTGTTTGATCCAAAAATTAATATGGGTCCTTTAAAAACATCCTTTGGTGAGCCTGCTGTAAGTCTCTAAGGAGCTTAGTTAAATAAACCATGAAGTTGAGGTAGCTAAGAGTTGAAGCAGTTAAGATCTGCTAAAGATATCATTGAAAAATGTTTACTGGTTCAAGAACATCCTGCTCTATGGCATACTACATGCCCCATATGGCCATGTTCCATATCACTCTGTATGTATTCAATTAGTACGAAGGTACTTAAAACCAGATACTTGCAAGCCTTCTGTTTTCAAAAGCACAAGCGATATTATTTCTTTCTTTTAGCCTTTCTTGGTTTCATGGATCACTGTTTGGCACAAATATTCCAAATTATCTAAATATATCCATGAATCCACAGGAACTGTCATTTAGGGCAGGAAGGCAAAAATAGAATGAAAAGCATTGAGGATAAAAAAAGTTGATACTAGCTAAACATAACTACCCAACCTAGATTTCAGACAGTGGAGAAAGACTATTACTTTTTTTGGACATGGGAGGGGGAGGTATTAAAATCTAACATTCTTACAGAAAACTACAAAAATCTTAAATGTACAGCATGACGAATTTCATAAAGTGAACAGACCCATTTAAAATTCACCCATATTAAGGGAAAACATTTTTTATTGTCCCAGAAACTTGCCTTATTTCCTCTTCCAGTCATGTTCTCCCACCCCATTAGGGTAACCATTATCCTGACTTCTCGTATCATAGATTCCTTCTGCCAGTTTGAACCTTATGTGAGTGGGATACTCCTTTTTGTGTCTGGCTCCTTTGACTTAACATTATGTTTGGGAGATTCAGCCATATGGTTGCATGTAGTTGTGATTTGTTCATTGTGATGATGTACAGTATTCCATTGTGTGAATATACTACAATTTATCCATTCTAATTTTGATGGATTTTGTACCAACCCTGGAGGTATGCCAAGGCAGGATGTTACCATGTAAGTCATTGAGGGTATTTCTTCAGGAAATTAAGTTCTAATATAGTCAAGGTAAACTATTTTCTGATATTTGAATTTATGTAGATATAAATAATTATTGGGTTTTTTTTTTTAATTTTTAGCTCTTCTAATAGACTGTACGCTACAACTAGCTGGCACACTTCGGATTTAATAGATAATTGTTGTTATTATTGTCGGTCGTAAACTCCTTGAAGTTAGGGCCTAATTTCATTCCCACTAGCCTTCAGCACCTATCTCAATGCCTTATATGACTAAGACACTAAATAAACGCCACCTGAAATGAAGGAAAGGTATAATCATCAGCTCCAATTCCATTTTGTGATTGTTGCTAAATAATCCACTCTCATTCCTCCCCCTCGTCCATAAACCCCCAAGGAAAGGCCTAACACTGAACACCTGTCTTTGCCTTCCACCAAAACATGTTCCCAGTAAGTTTGTTTCATGTTCCACAGGGCTCAAATAGGCATATAATACAACTTTTTACTTGAAGGCTGTCAAGATATTTTTCTCTCTTCTGAACTTTCAACACATATTATCTATGTTATTCATTTGGCTCTTAATCATCTACTTCTTTGTTACATGCCTCATATTTTTAACTTGTACATTGTTCTCTTTTCCCAGAGGCTGGATATTTCTTCCTAACCACACTGAAAGTCTTTTGTGAAGGTGGGCCTTGTGTTAAGCTCCATTCTGCCCAGAGGGTTTCTCTCTTATAGCATCTAGAGCAGTGCTGTTTTTTTGTTGAATGAATTGTTTTGTTGAAAACACTGTATGTTCAGCTAGAATTTTATACTGAATTTCCCCCTTCTTTCTTGTTAGTAAAATAGAGCTAAATTTAACTTTGGTGAAACTAATCTTAAAATACATCAAATTCCATGGAAATTTTGATAATTAATTTTCCTTAGTGCTGTAGAATTGTTACTGAAGTTGGAGATCTATTATTGAAAACATACTGTGTGCTTATCAAGAGCTTTGCATTTCTTGATATAACAATGAAGGTCACAAGGTCTACACTGAAATTATTATTCTTTTAATTTAGAAGGAATTTTTAAAAGGAAATTAAAATGTATAAATAATTTTATTTTATTCATCTACTATTAGACATAAAAACTAGTAAAAATTTTTAAAAAACAATAATTTGCACTTTTTGAATATTTACTGTGTGCCAGATACCCTACAAATCTTATTGAATCCTTGAACCTACACTATATGGTAGATATTATTACACTCATTTTACAGATGAAAAAAAGAGAGTTTAGTGAGTTGGAATAACTTGGCCAGAGTCTCGCAGACTTTACGTGACAGAACACACAGTCTGCCTGACTACAAAGCCTGTGCTCAAATCTGTAGGTTGACTGCCTTCCCAACCAGAATAAAAGGAGTTTTCCTTTTCTACTCATAAACATTTCCCCCCAACATTTTATTATGAAAATTTTGAAGCGTGCAGAAAACTTGAAGGTATTGAACAGTAACCAGCATATACCAGTCAAGTAAATTCTACAATTCTTACAGTTTTGCTCTATTCCCTTTATCAGCTTTACCACAGATCTAGCCATTTGTCATCTATCAAGCCATCTTTTTATTTTTTTTTTTTTTTGAGACATTTCAAAGTAAGTTGAAGACATCAGTGCGTTTTCACCCCTAAACTCTTCAGTATATGTTACTGATTAATGCTTAAGCTTATTTGTTCTGGGAACTTTAATTTGACAACATGGCAGTTTTTTTGGAGCAAATAGACTTTCAAAAATTCTTAAGAAACACTTTTCCCGGTGTAGGAATACATATCTTCAAACTCCTTCAATGTCTTTCAAACTATATACATCCATGTGACATGGAATTAGACGTGAAAATTGCCAGTTCTCTTACTTCTTTGAATGAGGCAAACTTTCAGCTACCTATGTCGATTTTCAGCTTGGCAGGCCCGGGTCTGAAAATGATTGCCCACTTATGTCATCTTTGTCCAGTTTCTTTTATACAAATATATAGATATTTTATACAGACACAAAAGAAAAAGAAAAAAGGTCACTGATGTCATGATGTCTCCTGTGACAGTTATAAGCAAAACCAAACCAAAAAGCCACTGCCATCAAGTCGATTCCGACTCATAGCAACCCTATTAAGACAGAATAGAACTGTCCCATAGTGTTTCCAAGGCACAGTTGGTGGATTTGAATGGCCAACCCTTTGGTTAGCAGCCGAGCTCTTAACCACTGTGCCACCAGGGCAAAGAGCCCAAATAATAACACAATCCATGTGTTCTGAGTTTTCCTATCTCCCTACGATTGTACATATACACACACTGTGATAACTTATTTGTCGGTAATATTTGCCAGTGATGTCATACTTCAGCTGCTATTGGCCTCTGAAAGACTCCAGAGAGTTGTACTGGAGTTTTGTGATGGTGTTGAGATAACAAAAGTGATCTACATATTCCATAAGGTATCTCCTAAGCACTCAATACCGACTCATAGCAACCCTCTAGGACAAAGTAGAACTGCCCTGTAGGGTTTCCATGGCTATAAATCTTTATGGAAGCAGACTGCCACTTCTTTCTCCCTCAGAGTGGCTGGTGGGTTCAAACCGCCAACCTTTCAGATAGCAGCTGAGTGCCTTAACCACTACACCACCATGCTCCGTTCATACCTACCTAATTCCTATAAAATTCTTGAATAGTTTTTCGTGTTTTTTTTTTTTTTTTTTTTTTTTTTTCGGTAGGTAACTGAGAAGTTTCACTGAACCTTTCTGGCAAAAGTAATCATGAGTTGGGAAGAACTACAGGAGACAGAGTACAAATGCCATCCTTTCTCACTTGTAATATAAATAGCATCTCCTCTGGTGCCTTCACTGAGAATGAATATTCAGTCAACGAAAGCATCAGCTCTGTTCAGCACACTGCTAGACTCCATGGAGGAACGCAGAGAAATGCAAGACTTGTTCCCAGCCTCTCAGAAATAGTGTTCTATTTACAGAGGTGGGATGTGGTCAGAAAGAAATATAAAATAAAGAAGCCTACATGTTCTGTGAGCAGTAAGAGAAATATGAGGTGGAGCAGCTGTGTGATCAGGATTGGTTCCGCAAAAATTTGAACTTGGTCTTTACAGATAAATAGGATTTTTAGGAATATAAGAAAAAAACATCAAGGCCAAGAGCTTAGCAAGAGCTTGGCACAAAGGCACATTCAGGTTTAATATGGTTAAGAACAGAGGTTTGGCCTAGAGTTGCAGAGGGAGATGGGGCTGAAAGGATGAATAGCACTTGGTTTCAGAGGCATTTAAATGCAAGCTAAGAAGTTTGAACTTTACTAGTAAGTTCTGGTGAGCCCTTTGGGAGGTTTGCATTAAGGGAATGATTGAAGCCATGGTAAAATGTGCTTTCTATCTTTAGGGAGATACAACTGATATCTCTATTTAGAGAAGCTGCTCTAACTACATCAACACAACAGTAACTTAGTGAACGATGCACTGGTACGTTGTCACTTTAGCCTGTATTTATTATCTAACAATTATGGGTTCAACTCTGTCCTTTCCCAGTTTTCAATACTTGGTCACAGGTGCAAGCTTACGATCACCATTCTAAAGGCCAAGGATGTCACATTCATCCTGCTATGAAAACAGGGAAACTATCTTGTTTCCCAGTCCTAAGAGATATTGGGAAATGTCTTAGCAAAAGATGAAGGCCAGAAATGCACTCTTCATCCTCAAATTCTCTATTCTTTCACATCTTAGCTCCTTACCTCCCATACACTCTTGTGATACCAACCACTGCTGCAAACGGCAAGGGCCAACCCCTGAATTCCCTGCTGCAACTGAATCTGTAACTTTAGGGCAGATTGATGGCAGGGCTTAGCAGGGGTGGTTCATCTCTGAAGATCTCTTCCAAGATGAATGAGTCACATGCCTAGCAAAGTGGTGCTGGCTATCCCCTGTCAGCTCAACCAGGACTGTCAGCAGGGGCCTTGGTTCCTTTCCATATGGGTATCTCCATACACAGAGATATCTAAGCTTCTTTACAGAGTGGCAGCTTGGTTTCAAGAGCAAATATTCCAAGAGATAGGATGTGGAAGTTGCCAAGTCTCTTAAAGCCTGGGTCTCAAAACAGGTAAGCTTCACTTCTGTTGTATTATGTTGGTCAAACAGTCACAGAGTCTAGCCAAATTCAAGGGGGGAGGGGATCTAAACCTCACCTCTTGATGGAAGGAGTGTCAAAGAATTTGCAGCCATCTTTAAACTACCACAGAGCCTGCAAATTTACTCAGCAACTGTACATTATCTTGAAAGCTTTTGTTTTTTACTTTTTCCAAGGTCACATTCTTTCATGGAGGTCAAATGGCACTTGCAGGGTGACATAAGACATCTAGCTACAGATGCTCCATGCCAGGATGTTGTTGCTGTTGTTAGGTGCCTTCAAATCAGTTCCAACTCATAGTGACCCTATGTACAACAGAATGAAACCCTGCCTAGATAACATGCCAGGATAATATGCTTTATATAATTGGAGGTAAAAGTCTACTTTGGAGTAAGATTTTAGGGACTGATTTTGATACTGAATTTACATGCTCGATAACATACTACGTACTCTATTATTTCATTTATTTTAAAGATATGTCATCTCAAATTCATGATTAAGCTTGCTAACGGAATACAAGAAGGCAGACAGCCTATAAAACCAAAAAGCCAAACCCATTGCTGTTGAGTTGATTCCAACTCATAGTGACCCTATAATACTGTTTAAATGTTACTTTTAGCACATTAAATTTCCTTCAGTAAGAGTATTTGGCCTTCCTGCAGATTTACTTTATCTCTCTTCCTTAAATGCTTTGCCTTAAGAATGAACAAATCTGTCTTGGAAGAAGTACAGCCAGAATGCTCCTTGGAGGCAAGGATGGTGAGACTTCATCTCACGTACTTTGGACATGTTATCAGGAAGGACCAGACCCTGGAGGAGGACGTGATGGTTGGTAAAGTAGAGAGTCATCGAAAAAGAGGAAGACTCTCAAGGAGACGGATTGACACAGTGGCTGAAACAATGGTCTCAAAAATAACAACAATTGTGAGGATGGCACAGGACCAGGCAATGTTTTGTTGTGTTATACATAGGGTCGCTGTAAGTCGGAACTGACTCGATGGCACCTAACAACAACAAGGAAATTATTGTACTGGCTCCTCCAGATGTGTTGTATTTTTGAAGTCCATATACTATATTTGTCTTTTTCAGTTCAAACATTATAACTTTTCATATTTTGTTGTAGGGCTTTGGTTTCATGTTTATTTTGTTATATTGCATCATAATTAGAAGGCTATAAAACATTAAAAAGGTTCCCAGTTCAAAAGAATAATCCGACTCCATAATTGGTGCTTAGTAGGTAAACATCTGAGTGAATAGAAAGTACCATTTCCTGAAGTCAAAATAATCCGTTGAGAACGAAACACTTTGTACACAGTAACCGAATCACAAAAATGAGCACTATTTTACTTAGGTGTTTTCTTTTAAAAAAGATAAGAGTACTATTTTTTTTTTAAATCCATCTGAGTATTGCAAAGATGAGTCAACGTTTTTTAACTATTCAAATTCATGCCAGTAAGCTGACAAGCTAAAGTTGCATGTTTTAGAAGGAAAAATCTGGAGGTAAGTATGTACTTAGAATTGCACTGGATATAATGCAGTTACTCAATAAATATTACTTTAAAAAGGAGAATTTTTAATGACCAACTGATCAACAACAGGATTAGTATTACTTTCAAAGCATAGCATTAAAAATTAACAGCTTATTATTCAAAATCTCAACGCTATTCATTTCTCAAGTAATGTCTTAAGACTATTAGTTGACCTAAAAATGCCATTGTTTCATTTAACTTCTGCTGATGCCTGTGGAATGGTGGCGGGGGGTGGGGCGGTAGAAAAGACAGCCTAACATAGGAGAAATGACTTCATTTACTCCATACACAGTTGAGTAAAATATTAGAAAGAAGAGTGATCTCTGATCCCTAGGAAAGAAAAAAAAAAATCCCAGGGCATTGTGTCAGTGGTAGGATTTAATGTAATATTAATTATAGTGATGTGTTACCAAAGATGAAGGAACAAAATTTAATAGAGGAATTAAAATGCATGCTACTGTTAGACTGGACTAAAGTCAAAACACTCTGGAAAGGAACTAAATATTCGTTTGCATAGCAGCTGGTTGGCATAGCAGTTCTCCAATTTGAACAGGCACATGAAACTTCTTCTACTCAGAGTTCATTTTTATAGCTTAGGTGACCAAGATTTTTGGGCTTAATTTCCTTATCGTCCAGGGCCTTAGAGCACCCTACCCTAAGCCAGCTCTAGCTTTCATTAGTTTACTTCTAGGATTTGGCATAGCTAAGTACTCCTCCCAAGCCCCCAATCACCCATACCCAATCACCCATACCCATTCTAATACAAATTCTGGGGCTGGGAAGATGGCTGGGTGTTGTAGGATGAGTGCTGGTTTCGGGGAAGCTATAGCAAGCAGTCCTTGGCTTTTTGATCTGGCCAGCTCAGGAGTTAGGGATAGTAAGTGGGGGCTAGGCTATTCAATCTAAGGTCTAGGGGTGAGGGCATGGGGTTCAAACCTGAGGTGGTAAGTGGGAACTCATGAATCTTATACATTCCCACAGAAGGTTAGGTAAATAGGGAAGCAGACAGAAAAAAGTTAAATTTAGTGATTTCTAAATCCTCAAAATGGAGCCCTAGTGGTGCAGTGGTTAAGAGCTACGGCTGCTAAGCAAAAGGTTGGCGGTTCAAATCCACCAGCCTCTCCTTGGAAACCCTATGCGGCAGTTCTACTCTGTCCTATGGGGTTGCTATGAGTTAGAATTGACTTGACAGCAATGGATTTGGGTTTAAATCCTCAAAGTAAGGTAAAAAGACTTTGGGTTCAAATTTTTGGTATTAGTGTTGAGAATTTGCAAGTCACAATATTTAGGGAATCTTTAATTGAAACACTTTCATTAACCAAGCTTGGAGTTCACCATTTCAACTAGTGTAATAAATTAAATCAGGGCTGGCTTCATGAGCGTGCTATCCATGCAGTTGCATAGGGCGCCATGCTTAGCACGTCCTCATGCTTAGTGTTTAATGCTCTGCAGCTGCTGTCTTGAAATTCTTAATAATTTTTGAACACCCCATTACCTGTTGCCATCGAGTCAATTCCAGCTCATAACGACCCTATAGGACACAGTAGAACCGTCCCACAGGGTTTCCAAGGAGCACCTGGTGGATTTGAACTGCCAACCTTTTGGTTAGCGGCTAACAACTGCCCCACCAGAGCTCTATTTTTTAACAAGAGGCCTCATATTTTCATTTTGCACTGAGCCCTGCAAATTATGTAGCAGGTCCTGAATAAAATCCATTATGACTGGGTTATATTCTATGTATCAATAATGAGAAAGAATAAATTATTAAGCAAAAATGAGGTGTCAGCTAGGTTAGGCCATGTAGTAATCTTTTTTAAACACCCCATTCTTCTGATATCATCCTGCCAAAAGAATTTTCTCATGTTCTCTTTGTACTAGACCCAGACAGCAAAGTACCTGATGTAGGAAGACCAGAGCTTAAGATTTTAACCCCTGGGCATATGAATTTTAAAGGGAAACGAGTGAACAAATTGATTGATAATGGTAGACTTCTACAGGAATTTTTTTTTGGTGATTGATTTTTCTCCACCCTTCCTTTTTCACACAATACATACTTATTTTTAGTGCTTGAGCTGAGGACTATTAAAAAAAGTCATTCACTCTGCTCCCTACCTCGATTTTGCTTCTCAGAGCAAAGGCAAGTCCCTCTTTTTCTGCTCCCCCTCAATAGTTTTCTTTACTGAATCTTTTCTAAGGTTCTTTGCTAAGCTCTCTGTTACAAAGGGGATGGCAAGAAAACATGGTCTGTCCAATCAAATACCAGTTGCCTATTGGTTGGAACTGCTTTTTACCTTGGTCACTAGCCACGATTTCCAGGACAACTTCTCTTTATGCTTTTTGCACCACCCCCAAGTCTCTCCTCTTGCAGCATTACAAATCTCACTGCAGCTGTATCATGCAGGTCTGCTTTAGCCTGCAAGATGTCAGTCAAAGCAAGCAAGATGCACTCTTTGGCCTTCAGTGCTGTAAGCTGCTATGAATCACAGGTTTAGTTTTTGCCAAATGAAAAGCAATTTCACTTGCAAAAAAAAATCTGTGGAGATACATATGGCTTTTAGCTCATAGGCAAAATGTACTAAACTTGTCCAGGAAAAAGGATATATATTTTTTTTTTTCCAATCATTGTATAAAACCAGAAAAAAAAAAAGCCTACATTGACTGCATTTGCTTTTACTTAAATCTTTTCATGGCTCCGTTTCATCTAACAGGTGTTAACCATTAGACTAATAAATTGCCTCTTCAAATGGACCATGTCACTGAGTTACCTAATAAGGTTCACATTTTTGTAAGGGAGCCATTCATTGAGATTTTGTTAGGAAGACGTTTGTAATTATCTGCCAAAATATTGAGCAATATGGGAATTTTCTGCTGCTTCATAAGCAACAACTCCTACTTATAAGCATCAGGTACAACATAAACATTACATTATGAATATTGAATTAAATAATTTTGGAATTTCTGTTATTAAGAAACAAGGATTTAAAAAGAAAAATGTTAATCTTTTTTTTTTTTAAGCTTGGAATCCAATATCACAAACTGCAAGCTTTGTACTGTTAGTATGGCACTTCATCTCTAGCCACAGCACACCTATAATGGCCAAAGGAGCTTTCATTTCTTATGAGTACTGTCTATCCTGACTTTTAAAGTGCATCTTAAGACATTGTTCAACATGTTCGGTCTACACCAGCCTTCAGCTAATCCAAGACTCCTTCTAAACAATGGTTATCTAGTACAGTGGCAGCCCCCTTAGGCTGTCTGAAACATCTCATCTTATTTTTTTTCCCGAGATTGTTCTTGTTATGAACAATTTTTGTAGTGTAGAAAAGAATTGTGAAGGAATAAGCATTTCAGATAACACTTCAGATTAGGCTATTATAGTAAAATTGAACATCCCAATCAGGTCATCGAGCTTCTAATCTAAACTGATTTACTACGTCTGTGTAACTATTTGGAAGAGACAGAGGACTGCTACTGGTTTCTCTCCTGTAAGTATTTTCAAGGAAAGAAAGCATTCAACAGAGTAAAAGTGGTATATTAGATTCACAAATCTGCTGAAAGCATAACAGAAAGGTGATTTTCTAAAAATGCTGAGACATGATGTGACCTAGCAAGACTGCCAGCCAGACCGGAAGCAAGAAATCGAGGAATGTTAGTCCTAGTTGTATCGATAACCTTGGGAAAGTTACTTAACCCCCGTTTCTCTAATTTTTTTCTTCTGTAAAATGAACATGAGGTTTCTTGTCACAATGCTAGGATAATATATTTGATAAATAATAGTAAATTTTATCTGTTACTGTGCTTCGATTTCTAAAAGATCTGACTTCCTAAAAGGTTAACAAATAATCCTGTTTTATAAGATTTTAACTTTGTATTTTTAAGTGAAATATTTTTAATACACTTATGTATCTTTAAGTAGATATGCACTTTTTTAAGGATAGGGCACACATTTTTAAAGCAACTGACTTGCAAATCAATAATATTTTTCTGAACACTTTACATATTTTTCATATTTTAAACCTACTGACTATGTAGGTATATTGAGGTAATCCACCAATAAATTCTTTCAAAGATCAAGATGAACAATATAAATGACAAAGCATTTTCAGTACTTTTATTCAGATTGAGGACCCCCAGTGGTGCGGTGGTTAAGCACTTGCCTGCTAACCAAAAGGTCAGTAGCTCGAACCCACTAGCTGCTTCGAGGGAGAAAGATGTGGCAGTTTGCTTCTGTAAATATTACAGCCTTGGAAACCCTATGGGGCAGATCTACTCTGTCCTACAGGGTCACTGTGAATTGGAAATGACTCAACGGCAGTAGGTTTGGCTTTTGGGTTCTTATGGTTGTATTTAAACTCATCATTTGCTATCACCTGAAAGGCATCAAGGTATTTTTTCTCAAAGTTTAAACATGAATATATTTTCTGTGGACTGCAGCTTACTTTTATAATACCATAGTTTGTTTCATTGATTTCAAATATGTAATTTTCTTAGCTTCAATTATTGCACGTGTGAGTAATAGATACTTAATTTATAATTTGTTGGAAGAGCTATGCCTCAATATGCTTTTAAAACCACTCTGACTTGAAGAGGACTGATATTTACTTTGAAATGAGTGTAACCAGTTAATTTTCTCACTGATCTGTTGAAACTGTTTTCCTTTATTTGACAAACATCTAAACAATATTGAGTATAAATTTCATACTCTATTCTATATCGATTACATTTATTTTGAATTCTACTGCCAGTTACCTCTATTTCTCATTGTCTAATATGCCATTTTATTTGAAGTATCATTTTGAAGTGGAATGTACAATACAGAATATATGGAATTTGGGCTTAAAGTAGAAATTTAATGTAAATATTGTTACCAATGGGCTTATCAGATAGGAGAAATTTTTGTACTTTCTTATACAGACTTTCTCTTGAATTTGTTAGTTAAAAAAAAAAAAAAAAACCCTCAGGGTAGTAAAACCCAGATCCAGGTTTTGTGGAGTCTGATGCACAACTTTGGAAGCCCTTTTCCAGGAAAAGATTATAAAATAGAGAAAACCGACATTAAGTACCATGTCTGGGAAGGGGCCTGTAAAAGTGAGGAGCCTTGAAGCTTAAGCTTCATTAGCTTCAGGGTGAATCCACTTCTGGAGCAGTAGTTGTTTGACTCGTCCATGTTGTTCAAAGACATGCAAAGAAACCTAAAACCTAAGACACTATATTTACTAATAAGAATAAGAACAATAACAGCTACCACTTACTGAGTGCCTATGATGGACCAGGCACTGTAAAGCCCTTTGTATGTACGATCTAATTAGATCTTCAGAATCATCCTAAGAGACTGCTGCTATTTATTTTCATTTTATTGATGAGGAAACCGAGTTCAGAAAAGTTGCCCCAAATCAGCCACTATCAGGTGATCGATCCAAATATGAAACCAGGTTTCCAGAATCGGTGATATTCAAGTAATTTATCCAAAGAGCTAGTTCTACGTTAGAAATCCTACTCTGAAGCCCACTATAAAACACAGGTGAAAACACAGAGCCCCTTGAGAGGACCGCAATTAGGGTTTCTCCTCTCCCCACACCATCTTCTTGAAACAGCTCAATGTATTGTGCACTAACTGTGCACCAGGCCTTCTACTAAGTGCATTTAATTCCTTTCAACAATTCCGTGAAGTATCAATATATTCACGTTACAGATGAAATGGGGATCAAACATACATCTGTCTAACCCCATAAATCTACTGTAAAAAGGGTAATCCCAAGATATCTGGAGCACTTTCATTTTACCTCTGAGCCCTCAGTATTCTTGACATCTGCATAAATTTGAAGTACAAATACTTTGGGAGTTGAAAATGTGGCCTATTTAGAAATGCTGTTTTCTTAGCTTTGACTAATTCTTTATGGGAATAACTTACATTATTAATAGGCATTCCAAAGAAACCTGTAGAGTTTCTCATTTTAGTGCAGGAGAGGATGGCTTCCATATATTACTTTTATAACTTCAAATCTGAAAAACCAGTATAAGTGTCCATAGTAGAAGAAATTATTTTGATTAATTGCTCTGGAAAGTTTCTTCCATCTCATGGTTGGCAATGTGCCACTTTGGTTAATTCTTTTGTTATTGTTTTCATCCTATTTAATGGAGACAAGTCATTAGCTAATAATTGTTTTTCATATGTCTGTATTTTTAATTAGAAAAACAATACAATTGCAGTTCTCTTTTTCGTTAGTAAAAAAAGAAATGATGCAAAATAACTCATTTAAAGACATTAGAACTTAATATAACAAAGCTAATTTACATAACACCTTTCTTCTGTGAAAAACAAAGTACTTTGTTTTCTTGTTAATTCTCACAAGAGTATCATAAATACTATGAGTTTAAATTTAATAGAATGTTATAATTCCCTTAATTTTAAAATAAAATGGAAACACTATAAACTGTAAAATCAAAACGAGCTAAATTAAACAATTAAAAACTTCCCCTAAGTGTAATTAAGATGAAGAAACAGCCTCTTGACACTGACAAGTGAAGTGGATAGGATGCATTAATTTGGAACGTCTGTGGTTTAGAGTTACTGCTGACAAGACAACAATAATGATGCATATTCTCTTACAATCAAGAGAACACTTAGTAGATGGATCATCCAAAAAATGGGACACTCAGTTGTTTCTTGAAATAAGAAAGTATAATTAGATTTAAAAGATGTAAAAATTTACAGTGAGTTGATACAGCCTTGATATCCTGCCTTCTTAATTCCAATAATGGAGACAAGCAAATCTAGCAACTCATAAAATAGCAATCTCAAAACAGAAAAGAAAAAAGGGGTCCCCAACATCTCCAAAAGAGCACAGAGGATATATAATACTCATACTAATAAAATGGCCACCATTTATCAACTATTTAACCATGATAAGTGGTTTAGATATATTAGCTCTACTTCTCACGACACTTAGCAATATAGATGTTATTATCCCCATTTTACAGATGGAAATACACGAGGCTAAAAGAGATTAGGTAATTTACCCAAAGTCATAGAAAATTGGGTAATTTATCCAAAGGGACAGAAAATGGAAGAGGTAGGACATGTATCACAGGCTTTCCAGAAGAAACATTTTGATATCCAAACTATCAGGCAAAAAATTAACTATTGAGCATAATTAGTATTCTATGAAGAAGAACACAGCATAAGGATTGGAGGAAGACTCATTAACAATCTGCAATATGCAAATGACACAACCTTGCTTCCTGAAAGTGAAGAGGACAGGAAACACTTACTGATGAAGATCAAAGACTACAGCATTCAGTATGTATTACACCTCAACATAAAAAAAATAAAAATCCTCACAACTGGACCAATAAGCAACATCATGACAAATGGTGAAAAGATTGACGTTGTCAAGGATTTCATTTTACTTGGATTCACAATCAATGCCCACAGAAGCAGCAGTCAAGAAATCAAACAACATATTGCATTGGTCAAATCTGCTGCAAAAAAAAACCTCTTTAGGAGGAGACTCCGGCAAGATGGCGGTCTAGGCAGAAGCACCACGCTGTCCCTCCACAAAAAAGATCCGAAAAACTAAGCCAAACAGAGAATCAACAATCCTGAAACCCTAGAACATCAAATGAAGAGATAAAGAACTCAGCCGAACACCAAACGGAGTA
>NW_004443967.1:6160183-6186959 GCF_000243295.1 Trichechus manatus latirostris | reverse complement strand
AAAAAAAAAAAACCTCTTTAAAGTGTTCAAAAGCAAAGATGTCACTTTGAGGACTCAAGTGCACCTGACCCAAGCATGGTATTTTCACTTGCCTCATATGCATGCGAAAGCTGGACAAAGAATAAGGAAGACCCAAGAAGAATCAATGTTTTTGAGTTATGGTGTTGGCGAAGAATATTGAATATACCATGGACTGCCAGAATGAACAAATGTGTCTTGGAAGTACAGCCAGAGTGCTCCTTAGAAGCAAGGATGGCAAGACTTCATCTCACATGCTTTGAACATGTTATCAGGAGGGACCAGTCCCTGGAGAAAAACATGATGCTTGGTAGAGGGTCAGTGAAAAAGAAGACCCTCAATGAGATGGATTGACACAGTGGCTGCAACAATGGGCTCAAACATAGCAATGATTGTGATGATCGTTCAGGACCAGGCAGTGTTTCGTTCTGTTGTACGTAGGGTTGCTAGGAGTCGGAACCGACTCAACGGCACCTAACAAAACCCACCACCATCAAGGGATTTATAATTTCTTGGTTAGAAAGGCAACAGTTAAATACTTAACATATCTTCAGAAATATTCAGATCAGTGAGCTTTAAAAATATAATGACTAAGCTCCATCTATAATTCAAATCTCCAAGGGTGGCCCTGGGATTGCCTAGTAAGAAAACAAATGAAACCCTTCTCAGGTGATTCTGATAAGCATCCAGACTGAGATCCATTGTGATGCATTAAGTGAAACTGGTTAAGCACAGTAAGAGTTAAGTGATAAAGAGATCAGAGTGAAGCTGAAATAGTGAGAAATGGAGAAGATGGAGGATAAACACAGGCTTTAAAAGATGGGACTGGTCGGTAGGCGATGGAATGGATCAAGACAGTTGTAAGGAGGAGACTGTTATGAACAAAAGCATCTGTACATGAATGAGCATGATACAAAGAAAGAAAAAGTAGTAAGGAAAATGAGTTGGTGAGGGTGGTTGGATTTGATGTGGCAGCCAACAGGGACTCTCATAAGCTTATAATCAGAGGCGGGGAGCCGAAGAAAGTAGTACTCTATCATAGTAAGTCTTGCTCTGGGATGCAGGATCCACGGCACAGGGAGCACAAGCAAGGCAGATGGCTACGGTGTTCCTAGCCTGGAGACTAGATTACTGATGGCATTGACAAAAATGGGGTTGTCTGGAAGGAAAACCATTTTGGGGAAAGAAAATGGTGCTCATTTAATGCGCATGAAATGAATGAATAAAAAAATAATAAGTCAATCTGGAACTTACTCAGTTGTAAGGACCATTGTACTGTACTGATTTAAGGCTATAGAGTTGGAACAACAGTATGGTAAGGTTACAAAATGCCCATGTTTAATAAATAAATCAGTGAGAACAGTTGGAGGTGATTGCTGAAGCGCTAAGAGACAAACTCTCAGGACACTATCAATCATGAGATAATAGCAAAAAAAAAAAAAAGTTGCTATCAAGTCAGTTCCAACCTCATGGTGATCCCATGTGTGTCAGAGAAGAACTGTGCTCTATAGAGTTCTCAATGGCTGAATTTTCGGAAGTGGATTCCAGGGCCTTTCTTTCGAGGCACCTCTAGGGGGACTCGAACCTCCAGCCTTTTGGTTAGCAGCTGAGCATGTTAACTGTTTGCACCATCCATGGACTCCAAGATAACAGCAGTGTGTCATAAAATCTTCATAATAATTATTATAACCTCTTGAAATTGTGAAAGGCTTCATGGCCTAAAAAATTAATTTTTACAATAACCCAGTGATGTAGAGACAGCAAATGTTATTATCACAATTTTCAGAAGAGTGAATTGCAGCTCAGAGATTATGTGACTTCCCCAAGGTAACACAACTAGTAATTAGGAAGGCCTGCACTTAATTCCAAGTCTTTTGACTCCAAATTTGTTCAGTTTTCAAAGCTAATTTATGTAACTTTAGAAAAGATTCAGTCTATTAAGCCATAATAGTCTGAAGACAAGTATTTACAAATTAACAAAGAAAAATAAGAGCAAAAAGCATTTTTTTCCAGATGATTTTATTTCATATATTCACTCTATTCCTTTCCCTCTACAACAGAAGATGAAACTTGTTTTTATTACTACAGCATAAAATGCTGGGGATTCACTATAGCATAAACAAACAAATTAACAACCCAACCCCATTGCCATCAAGTTGATTCCCTCTCATAGCAACCCTATAGCATAGTTCGATTAAAATGTGACTTCAAATGCAAATAAAAACTGAGATACTACTTTTCACCATCAGATTTCAGACAGCAAAATGTTCGCTAAAACATAGTGTTGGCTGTGGGAAAACAGTCATTGTCACAATGGTTGGTGGGAGTCTAAGGTAGGATAATCTCTATAGCAGTGCTTTTCATCGAGGATATTTGGCAATGTCAGGAGCCCTGGTAGAGTAGTGGTTAAGCACTCAGGCTGCTAACCAAAAGGTTTGCAGTTCAAATCTACCAGCTGCTCCTTGGAAACCCTATGGGGCAGTTCTACTGTGTCCTGTAGGGTCGCTATGAGTCAGAATCAACCGGACCGCAAGTGTGGCAATAGTTATAGTTGTCACAACTGGGGGATGTTACTAGCATCTAGTTGCTAGAGGCCAGGGATGCTGCTAAATAGTCTGCAAAGCACAGGACAGCCCCCACCACAAGGAATTACCTGGCCCAAAATGTAAATCGTGCTTAGTTGAGTGAGAGACCTTGTTCTCTAAAGATCAATTTGGTGATACGTGTTAAAATTACAAATACATATACCTCTTCAAATAACAATTCCACTTCTAGGATTTTTTCCTAGGTATAGTATGTATGACTATACATGTGAACAATTCATTCATTCAGTGAATATATATTGATCATTTATTCTGGAAGCTGGGTTTACAGCACGGGACTAAACAAAGACAAATCTCTGCCTTTTGGAGCTTATACTCTAGTGTGGAGTGGTGGTGGGGACTGACAATGAGACAAAAGGGAAAATACTTAGTATATTAGATGGTAATAAGAGCTTTAGAGCAGACACACACAAAAAGGAAGGTTAATAGGGAGAGTTGAACAAAGAATATTAACTGCAGCATTGTTTGTAATAGCTAAAGATTGGAAAGAGTCGTGATTATTCATCAGCAGTGGACCAGTTAAATAAATTATAGTATTATGGAACATGATACAGCCATTAAAAAACAAGGTAGTCTCATAAGGATCTTCACGCTACAGAAGGCTTAAAAAAATACATATACATATGTATGTATACATATATGTATATATGTACATAAGGAGCCCTGGTGGAGCAATGGTTAAGTGCTTAGCTGCAAACCAAAAGGTAGGCGGTTCGAAACCACCAGCACCTCCACAGGAGAAAAACGTGGCAGTCTGCTCCTGTAAAGATTAGAGCCTAGGAAACCCCATGGAGCAGTCCTACTGTGTCCTATAAGGTCGCTATGGATTGGAACTGGTTCGATGGCACACAACAACAATAAAATATGTACATATATATATATATATACACACATACATATGCACACACACATTTTCTTAATTTATTAAAAATTCAACATGAAACAAAGGTTTACATTGGAATCCCCTTTGTCCTGGAAAAACTACTGAGATGGGGATGGGGAAGGGCTCTTAGCATTTTATGTCTAGGATATAAAGTCCATGAGCACAGGGATTTTGTCTGTTTTTTCAATGCTGAATCTCAAACAGTTCATGACACATAGTTGGAAGTTAAATATTTGTTGAATGAATAAATAGCCTTAGTTTCCTCCTATTTCCTCCCTGACCTAACTAACAGCCTCCTAACATCTTTCTCTGCCTTCAGTCCTATTCCTCCAATTTATTCTCCATAATACTGCCCTGCCAGAGGGATTTATCCAAAACACAAATGGATTGTGTTTAAACATTTCCTCCACGTCCCCACTGCCTACAGGGGTAAGGCTCTTTATGATCATCCCCTATGCTCCTTCCTTGCTTCTGGAGTCATTTTTCTCTGACTCCATGTTCCAGTTATGTCAACCATATCATGCTTCTTCTTAACTACCTTCCTGAGCAAATACTGCCCTCTTGTTGAAACAATTACTCTACTTCTCCTCTGAGTATAGTTACTACCTCCCTTCTCTCTGTTCCCTGAGAATTTGTACATCTCTTTATTATTCTGCCATACTGTCCAGTGTGTCTGTATCTCTCTATTAATAGATTATGAGTGCTCAGGGTCAAGGCTTGAGTTTTATTCATCTTTGTATATCCAGTTTCAGCATAGTGCCAGGCCTATGACAGTTGTTCAATAAATGTTTTAAAATTATGACTAAATGAATGAATAAATACATTAATTCGTGGATAAGTCCTAACCTTTGACACCAACTGCATAGAATAATAGGATTAAATTGTATACGCAAAATAGAAAAATAAACTCATTGATAAGAATTTGAGTACAGTATATTTATTGCATACTTTTTGTGATAACTTGTGCAAATAATTTGAACCCCACATTCCACCTGAAATTTTATTCCATATTATGTAAATGCCATAAAAAGAAATGAAAGGCATATTTTTAATATTGTACCTTTATAACTGTTAGTACTTCTAACAATCTAGTTTTTATTTAATTTGATAAAGAATATTGCAGTAATTTAAACAGAAATGAGTAAAGATATTTCAACACAATTCAAAAAATTATAAGCTTTCATTTTCTAAACCACTGAAGAAATTCAAAAGTAGAGTTGTTGAAGAATGATTATTTTAATGGTTAACTGGTTACGTCTTAAGATGTTCTATAGTTAGACCTGTCAATGTAAGTTATTGATAGTTACTTTCAAAAGTATGGAGTAATTTTTTATTATTATATTTTATATAGTATTTTCTGAGATGCTTAGTTTTAGGTGGGAGTTAAAAGGACTCTTTCTCCCCCAACTCATGTTACAATCAAGAAAAAAAGTAAATGCTAAGTTTTAGTCCCCTAAGTTTATCCTTAAGGAAAGAATTTTTAAGTTCTAATTATTTTATTTCTGATATTGAGGTCTGTACTGCTGTGTTAAATTTCTTCTCATACTAAGTGACTATCATGTCAATGAATCCTTAATCTTGAACCTTTTCATTATTACCTAGGAAGTACTACATTTCTGCATCGAATTAAGCTGTCTCCTCTGTATACTTTCAGCCATCAGGGATGAGGTTATACAAACCCTAGAAAATAGGGAGAGTTGAACAAAGAATATTAACTGCAGCATTGTTTGTAATAGCTAAAGTTTGGAAAGAGTCATAATTATTCATCAGTGGTGAAAAAAAACTAGACAGGGTTTTTGAAGTCATCACTGCAGTCTGAGCCGGGAGGAATAAAACTCCCAAGCTTAATGACATGTCTGCTAAAAGTTTCAAAACAGGAAGGAAAAAGAAGCTTAGTTTTTTTACTCCTTCTTCCCAAGCAGCAGAGGTCCTTCCTGCTAGGGCTGGGGTGTGCCAAGTGCTTCTCGTATTCCCCACACTTCATATCCAGGTGTCTTGTACAGAGGAGATACTCAATAAAGATCCAATGCATAAGTGAATACTGCTAATTGCCGATTTCTTCCATACATAATTTTGCTATTCTTTAGGCATTGCGATCTTAGACACTAAAAAGATAATGCTTTGATGGAAGAGGGAGAAAAGAACCTTCTGGGCAAGCTTCCTTGAAACGCCCATATCTCTTAGAGGAGGGAAAAGGAGAGAGGAAAGAAAGATTCATTGTTGAGTCCTACTTTGCTTCAGGTATTACGCTAGGTCTTTTACCTATTTTAGCTCATTTAATCCTTGCAACAGTCCTGAGATAGTCATTACCGTACCCGCTTTTGTTTAAGGAAACAAAGTTCAAAGAACAGAATTAACCTATTAACCTACTCAAATAAAAGAGCTTGTAAGAGAAAAGGCAAAGATTTTTTATCCAGGCCTGCTGGACTCCAGAGTTGATTCTAACATGCTACTCTTTACTTAAAACCACCTCCACCACTAACAACAACAAATGTGCTTTTATTTTACCTGTCCCTTTTGTCGTAAGTCACCTCAATTCCTTTTTGGAAAGAAGTAAGAATAATAATGAAAAACAAAAATCCTAATGCTGACAATAAGAACATCACCCTTCCATCATATTTGCCCAAATGAAGAATTAGATTGTCGGCGATATTTAATAGGGGAAAGGTGTTTATGGCTTTTGTGTCTCATCGACACATATATATGGATCACCAGGCGGTGCATCCCTCTTATGAATTCAGGTCGTATACCATTAATGAACCCATGTTCTAAGTTCAAAGTGTGTATGTCTTCCCCACCTCTCACACTGTTCAACTGGGAGATGACAAAGAGTACCTACAAACAGGTAAGCTTACCAAGTGTAATTACTGTGGTCTTTAATATGCATCTTAATATTATTTGCCACCAATTTCAAGCACTTCAAAAAATGTACTATTATAATAGAAGAAAAGTTTTCCTAATAAAGGCAGCCTCTTGCTATCATTTTCAGCTTTCTCTTGATAATGTGAATTAATTTTTTTTTAAAGAGCTCCCGCAGCAGAGTCTTTGAAACTCTACCTCAAATAGGTCAGAGTCTTACTTCCCTGGTTGGGTTGCACAGCATGAAAGGCTGCCTGTGTTTTCTCATGACTTTACTCCTCGGGGGACCTCCCATGGATCATTTCTCTTAGTAAAAAAGAATCCATTGACTGAGCCTATCCTAGAGCTAACAAACTGAGCTTTCCATGGGGAAAACAACAGCAAATTGAGTGCAGCTATTGACCAGCCTTCTGTAGTTAAAAATAACAACAAACTATACCTTGTCCGATTTATTCTTGAATTACTGGTCATTTTCATGCTCTGCTGGCACTGCTTACTACTTGGTAACCTTTCAGACAAGGAGCACAAAAATATCGACCATGATCTTCTGTTGTCCAGAATTTATATAAATATGTTTCCTTTACTTGTAGTTAATAAGAAACTAATAAAATATATGCATATTATACATAATAATGTATAATAAATAAATGCATATATAGATACATGTTTCACTTCAAAAGAAAGATATTTAAAACTTAATGACTTAATCACACTAATGATACCCCCAAATTTATATTTATCTTTCTTTCAATCGAGGGTAAAAGAATAAAAGGAAAAGATATGTCATAATAAGTGGTACAATTAAACTATAAATTATTTTATTCTATATGTAAAACTCTTAATCGATATACTAATTACAGGTATTTAAAATTAGTTATGTTATCTTTATTTAAATTCAGTATTAATGAAAAATATAAAAATATATATTTTTTTATTCAGATACTGGTTTTTTGAAGGAGGAAAATGTCACTATACAGAAGAAAATCTATGGGATAATACTACATGAATTAGAGAAAAAAATAGAAATGAGTCTTCTCCCCCTAAAATTTAATTAGTATTTGTAAAAACAAAATAAAAAACAATAAAAAGCAAAGACACAAATATCTTTAGTATAAGTTTAGCAATTTTTGTTTTGTAAGACAAGTAGTGTAAACAGTATTCTGTGGGTAGCATTAATTGAATAAATCACATGTAACAAGTTATATGGAAAATATATATACTGTTTTCTTTCCTGTGACTAAAATTCACATTTTTACTTCTGTAAATTTTTATCAGACCAATTTCATATATTCACAAGTATAAAATGCTATTTACTCAACTATCTAGCGGCTATATCATAAAATACCTTAAAAACTATCATCTTTACTTTTTAGTATCAGGAAAACACATATTAATCAGACCATAAATAATCAAAAGTGCTGTGCAATAGTGTAAAGCTGTGGTTCTAGCTGAGGTGATTTTACCCTTCAGAAGACATTGGCAATGTCTGGAGACATTCTGCTTGTCACAGTTTGGTGGGTGCTACTGTCATCCTGAAGGACCCTTGTGGCGCAATGGTTAAGCACTTGGCTGCTAACTGAGAGGTTGGTGGTTTGAATCCACCAGCAGCTCTGTGGAAGAAAGATGTGGCAGTCTGCTGCTGTAAAGATTACAGCCTTGGAATCCCTCTGGGGCAGTTCTACTCTGTCCTGTAGGGTCACTGTGAGGTGGAATCCACTCAATGGCAATGGGAACTGTCATCTAGTAGAGGCCAGGGATGCAGCTAAACAATTCTCAGGCCAGCCTCGAACAACAAAGAATCACTAGCCCAAAATGCCAATAATGCTGAGGTTGAAAAACCCTGGTTTAAAGATAAAGGTAAATAAAAACAGAAATTTATTATAAAACACCAATTTTCTCAAGACTGGGCAAATTCAGACTACCTACCTAGGCCTTCTGCATCTGCACAAGCAATAGAGCATAATGATTGCTGATTTTCTAAATGTTATGTCTGAGCTCATTTTATTCATCTATGAATGGGGGTACTACAAATGCCTATCTCTATGAGCTGTTATAAAGACTGAATGGAGCTGCAATACACATATTTTATTATTATTACTATAACAAAAACTTATCATAAAACAGAATTGATTCTGTTTCATGTACTACAGTTAATATGGTAGGAAAAAGAACTAATGTATTTTAAACCATAAGAATTGAAATATAAAAGCGTTTATAGTTAACCAGAAATGTTATTATTATTGATAACATGTCATTAATAACATCAACAACTACCATATGTGTGTCTCATTTCATGCTCACTAAATGCTGAGGGTAGACATTATCACTTCCACTTTCTAGAAGAAAAAAATTGAGCCGTAGGTAAACTAATTCACCCAATGTCATACAATTATTAAGTGGAAGGGGAAAGTCTCCCAGGCTTTTCCTTAGCCCTTGACCAAACTCATCCACCCCAAACAGTCTTTTCTTTGGACAACTCAATTTATCAAAATATTGGTAATATTTTGTTTCTATAGAATTCATTGATACGTAAAGCAAATAAAATGAAAAGGATGGTCATACACATTTTGTTGAAAAGATAGCTCTATTCCCAGTAAAGATGCCTAGTCATGGCCTAAGGATGAGGGGTTATGGAGTTAGGGGGAGGAGTCTAGGAATTCTTCCATGTATTAAGTATTATCTATAGATTAGAGAAATAATACAGCTTGCTTAAAAATGTATTATTGTCTTTCAAAAGCATATACTTATACTGGAATACGTAAAAGGCAAATTCATTTTTAAAAAGCAATGCTAATTTTATGCTAGCCTTTGACAATTGTATTTTAGTTCAATATATTTACTTTTAGCTCTTATTATTATTAATAAAGTAACACTTCCAATGTAGTTAAAGAATCTTTGGAGGAGACAAAACAATTTGAATTTTTTTCCTTCACAGTAAAAATCTTGAGTTGTAAGACTGAATGGTAATGACTGAATAATTACTCACATATATGACTTATACAATTAAATGTTATGAATACATTGTGGTGATTTTCCAAATTTATGATTAAAATGATTTTTCAGATTATGAGATCTATGGTTGGAATTATTTTTTAGTTTTATTTTCAAGGTTGTAAGATGTAGATGTGTTTGATAACTAACAGATTGGAATTTATGAATGATCTCTGTAAATGTTCCCTTATCTACTGATATGTCCAACAGTATTTGTCTGTCTTCAGAGAGCTCCACCTACTTATAACAATACTATTAGATATAAACATTTCAGAGGCTGGGTAGTATGACTATGAGTAAGAAAATTGCTAATAGATTAATTTGTATAAACATATGTTTTTCTTGTCCTTTTATGGAAAAAATAAATATTCTTTGAGAACTCACTATCTATTAAACATCATAAAATGTAAGCTTTATGGAGACTTCTTAATAGGTAGATAGGACATCACACTACATCGTACTTGGTGTATAAATGTCTGTCACCATCACTAGACTATGAGCATCTTAGTGCTCTCTCCCTTCTCTGAACTCCCACCATACCCCGTTTTTGGACATTTTCACTATCTACCTTGCATGATACTTATACATAAGTATTCCCCTACCAGATTATGAGGCCATAATGGGTTGTTAATAATTATTTCTTAAAGAACTTTAGACAACTCAATTTATCAAAATGTCAGAAATATTTTGTTTCTATGGAATTTCTTTGGTAAAGCAAATCAAATGAAAAGGATAACCATACATTTTTTTGAAAAGATAGCTCTATTCCCAATGAAGACTCCCAGTCTGTGGTCCAAGAACCCATGGGAGGCAGGCTTATGGAGTGAGGGGAAGGAGTCACAAGGTCTGATAAGTTAAAGTAGAATTGGAACTGGAACTAGGTCTTCTGACGTCAAATTTAATGTTCTTCACATGAGAGGTAAGATGACTACATAGTTGGCCTTAATTATATTCCTCCTTAGCTCTCTCTCTTCCAACTCCAAAGTAACATTTATCTTAGAGATGTACATGTTATTGAAGTCCAAACCTGATTAACAATGGCATGAATCAATTAATCTCCATCAAAAGGAATTCATGAGAGCTGAAGTAACATTTACAAAAGCTCAGTTTCAAACATTATTTTCAGGATGATAATACGAATTACATGTACGAAGGTGATATTAGACAATGAAAAAACAGGTTTTGTTCAGCATCTTCACTGGATATGTCTTCTAGTCATTTTCATAATTCACTTATTTTTTACTAATAGATGATGAAGATTATACATAAATCTATGTGTTTAGAAACTAGCACAAAACTATACACAAAAGAAGCACAGGAAATAACAATGCTGTGTTTCTAAGTACAATTAACAGGACCAAAAAGAATGAATGAGAAAAAGTGAATTTTCCTTATTTCGGAATTTTTGGTTCTTTTTTTAGTGATAAAAGGAGAGAAAATAAAATAGGAAGAATAAAAACAGATATGAAAAGACTAATGTTATGGTTGAAATCTACTCTATTTTTAAATTTAAAAAGTTGAATATCTGTTTAACAAAGTTGCTCCACTGATATAGATATTATATTTTAGTTCGGCACTATATTAAATAACTGATTAATTTAAGAACATCAATTTTGCATTTGAGTTCTGTGGTTCATCTTGAAAGATTTACTGTGAGATTTGTAATTTAAGTCAACTTCATTGTGATTATATTTAAAATCACCATAGACCCTAATAAAACGTCTTATATGTTTTATTGTTACTCTATGGATCTCTCATTTAAATATATATCATGTAAGCTAAAATACGTTTGCATTTAATAAATGAACATTCTGAATCTAGATGGAATGCTCATTTCCAGAATTAAGGTTCCTAAGGGAGAAAAGAAAACTGCTGCTTGTGGAAGCTAAACATAATGCTGTATAATCAATTGGTTCACTTACAGGCATCAGCCATGCTCCCTCTGATGACAGATTAAGTAACATAAGAGTCGACAGCACAAACATTATGGGTATTATACAGCATATTGTAGTAAAGACTATGAAAATTGGTCAGCTTTAGAGCAAGCAATATGGATGAAAATGCTTTATGAGAAATGTATTTATAAAGAAATTGAGGAAAATGTTTATGTTAACTATATAAATAGTGAATAAATAGTGACATATATGGTGAATTAAAACCAAAACAGTCTTTAGGCTTTGCAGAGGCAGGGAAGAGTTCCAGACTTTATAAAAGCACACAAATGATCATATAGGTTTATTCTTTATGTAAAGAAAAACCTATTTGCGTATGAAATGGAAAAATACAAAGTGAACAAGAAGAAGCTACAACACCTAACAATCTACAATAAACGAAAAAAACCAAACCCGTTGCTTTTGAGTCGATTTCGACTCATAGCGACCCTATAGGACAGAGTAGAACTGCCCCATAGGGTTTCCAATGCTGTAATCTTTTAGAGCCACATCTTTCTCCTGCAGAGCGGCTAGTGGGTTTGAACCACCAACCTTTCTGTTAGCAGCCGAACACTGAACCACTGCGCCACCAGGGCTCCTTTAGCATTAACATTAATCAAATTAATTATAGGTCCACACGAGCAGGATGGCTTCTCAACCTTCCTTAACTGTATAAAATAGCCAGGAAGGTAAGAGTGTGCTTCAACATTGCTGGGTGACTCGGGTACACTTCTGCGTTAACCACATCCAGGAAGCAATGATCGTATTACACTGTGCAAGATTTACAGGCTAGGAGGGACAGTCCCATGGTGGGGGCTACAAACAGCAGATAGCTATCAACGATAGCCATTTTCTTCCCTCGTCTTACTATACCCATCAGTGATCTTCACTAGTTTCCTCTCCCCCCACCACTGTAAAGTCAACCCAGGTGTGCGTGAGCCTAAGGAAAGAGCCACATGGAATAAAACAACCACCAGGAATGATACTGTACTTGGGTCATATTCATTACACACGCTTTGTTTAAAATCAGTCCCTGAAGAAGCCCTGGGGGATCACTTGAAGTAGTGATTTGAATCTATTCCCAGTCTTACCACTGAGTTACTGATCCAGTTTTCCCACCTGCAAGAAGCGGTGGACACCTTGATTCCCTTTCTTTCATAATAAAAATGTGCTGAGAGTAAAAAAGATAAAATGCTCTCAGCTACTTGGAAGAAAGAAGCACTACAGAAACTGAAGGTGTTCTAACTGCACTTGAAAGATTAACAGGCTCATCATCGAGCAGCAGTCTGGGAGAATGAATAGAAATGAATTCGAACCCAAAGCTGTTATCAGTAGAGGCTGACAAGACGCACTGGGAAAGGCTGCAGGCTGTATTTTGTTTCCTTTCTATCTGTGATAACTACGTTCCTTATCACAGTGAATACCAACTCCTACTGCTCATTAAGGCTGTCATGTTTTTCACAGTCTCATCTGCCTTATAATTGAAATTCTTATTTTAACAGCATTATCTTAATGTTATTGCTAGCTATGGAATGTCTTGTGAAGAGTGCAACATTAAAGTTAATTTGGCCCTACATCTTTGGTAATGGATACTGTCCGGAATATAATAAATTATAGATATGCACACTTGGACTGAAATGTGTCAAGGTTACTTTCCCAATTATGGTAGTTTGTTATCGGCGACCCTGACAGGGGTGGTTATCATTTCTCACATCTGACTAATCTCATCTCACTCATGCTCTTTTTTGTTAAAGTGGCAAAAATCAGAACTCGTAATGATGAGAAGTTTCTTTTCTTTTTTTATTCTTAATTAAAACTCGTTATGCACTTCAGTCGAGCATCTCAGTGAAAAAAATTAGATCAGTACTGTATTAAGAATTAAGAAAGTACTCCTAGGATCATAGTCAACGTGTAATTTAAAAAAAATACAGTAAAAGAAAAAAACGATCAAACAGCCTGTATTGTTAACTTCAGTCACAACTTCCATGAAGCAAAACCTGCAGTTCTTATAATTTAATGTATATACAGTGCTATTAAAGAAACTATAAACAGTATGCTAATAAAGTAGAACAGTCTCGCTTAATGGGCTCTTATTCTCATTGAGGTGTGATGATTTCCCCTTGCTTATTGAATAAATGCCTGAAATAATACACCTCATAAATACTTTGCAATTTACATGTAAATAGGTCAAAGGAAGAGGCTACTAAGATCTTAGAGATAAATACTAAAAATTTAAATATTTTTAAATAACTGTTTTCAACAGTAATATGATAAATCAAGAACTCTGAGATTCAATTAAAATGCAATCTTTGATGCCTGGGATTTGCTTCAAAAAGGCTGAGGGAAATGGGGATAGACATGAAACAAAATTGTCCATGAGTTAAAAATTGTTGAAACTTGGCAACACAATTCATTTTTCTATTTCTATGATGCTTAATTTTTTAAATTATAAATGTTAAAAATTAATCTTTGATAGTAATATTTTATTTTTTAGTTAACAGAATTATTTCACTAAAGGGTGCCTCATAGGAAGCTGGAAAAATACAACTATTTATTTTATGAAGATATTTTTCCAAAGCTATATTTCTGAATTCTTGTTTCACAGGCACATATGAGACCTCTGCCCTGCCTTCTATTCTGGCATATCCTCGAATTAATGTCCATGCATATACGTCTACAAAAAATTAATATTTAAAGATATGCATAGCTATCAATGGGCAGACAGGCCACACACATACTGAAAAGGGATTTAGGTACACTCAAAACCAAACAAAACAGCAAGATACCACAACACACCTAATAGAATAACGATATATTTTTAAAAATCTCCAATACCTAGTGCCGGTGAAGATGCGAAGCTAGAACATCCATATGTTGTTAATGGGTATGCAAATGGTATACTCACTTTAGAAAATAGCTAAATATACTCTTTTCATGTGACCCAGGAATCCCACTGCTAGGTATTTACCCCAAAGAAATGAAAATGTATGTCCATAGAAAGACCTGTATGCGAATGTTAATGGCAGCTTTATTCATGATAATTCCAGATTAGAAATAATCCAAACGTCCATCACCTGGTGACTGGATAAACAATTGTAGTTCATACACATAACAGAATGCTATTCATCAATATAACAAATGACTGATACACACAATGGCATGGATAGATTTTGAAGGTATTATGCTAAGCAAAAGAGGTCAGATACCAAAGGCTATATACTGTGTGGTTCCATTTATACAACTTCCTGAAAAAGGTAAACCTATAAGGACAGAAATCAGATCAGTGGTTGCCAGGGGCTGGGGTAGAGGGATCAGCCGGCTGCAGATGGGCATGAGAAAACTTTTTGTGGTGATGAACATATTCTATATCTTGATGAAAGGGTTGCTATATGACTATGTATTTGTCCTACTGATGGAGTATGGATGAAGCTCTTTCTCTTTACGATACACTTTGCTGTGTTTGCCAAAGTTTCTACAATTGGAGTGCATTACTTTTCTAATTAGAAGAAATTAACACATTTTAAAAATAATAATTGATGTTATGACAACTATATTGCCTTGAAAACTCGAGAATACATAGGAAAATAATTAAACAATATGCCAGTCACATTTTTTCGCTGTGTTTGATGAGAATGTACATGTGAATATATATGTGCATTTGTGTGTGCATTTATTCACAGCTCATTCAGTGCAGTAGGAGACTGCCTAGAGGTGTTTAGTTAAATATTATGGTGAAAAGAATGATTATACATTAATCCAAGTATAATAAAATATCTTTATTACTAATTACTCTAAAATTAAACTTTGTTTGATGAGTCAGAAGTATTCTGGGACCTTACAATGCTTCAGGTTTATCATTATATGCATCAGTTATTATTATAATGCATGAGAAAGTGTGGAGTAACAGAACTCGGCAGAAAGAGAGAAGAACAAGCAGGAGGAGGACGAGGAGGAGAAGGAGGAGGGCGTAATTCAAGGGGTGAGGTAATTAATGCCACTCTCCACAGCAGATTATAAGATCTTTTAGAGCACTAACTGAGTCATAGACATCTTTGTGTTTTCTGGGATGCCTAGTATAGTCCACTGCACATTTTCTTCTTAAAAAAAATTGCTAAATGAATGGGATCATCAAAATTTAATGCTCTTTTAATAAAATGTTATCTGGAACTGCATTAAATTCAATTTATATATGATAAAATTATTCTATTTTGTGAATGTACTTTCTAAAAATCCACCAGAACATACACACAGAGGTCATAATGTACCATTTCCAAGAAAGATCCAAAGACACAATTCACACAATTTTGGAAGAGAAAACTTGCTAAAAAGAAGTTGTAAGCAAAATACATATGTATATATAATAATACTAAATATTTACACAGAATACATAATCATTTACACTTATGTTTCTCTTGGGATGTATATGTGTGTATGCATATAATATATTGGTTGAACAACATTTACCAATGTGGTTACCAAAAGATTTTGCCTTTAAGCCTGGGACATTTATTAAGTATGTGTGTGTGCACGCGTGTACGTGTTTCAATGCATTAAGATAAAATAAGGAAGCTGCAAAATTGAGTGATTAGTACATTTTCCCCCCTACTTAAATGAAAATAATCAATAAACAAAGGAAAGCCAGGCAGTACTAACTACTTAATAACTTCAAACTTGTTAAGATCTTGAGCACTGACTTTCCCCCTCACTCTTAATTGAATTTTTATTCACAAGAGTAGGGATTATGTTCCTGTATTAATTTCTGTACCCTCAGTGCTTGCCACACAGGAGGTGTTGGGTTAGTGAGTGAATGAATGAATGAATTTTGGCTATCCTTTATGCTTTCCATATTGTCAGCCACAGAATTTGTCCTCATTATCAACCCTCTTACTCCCACCTCCAGCTCTGACCCCAATTAAAAAGTTCTCATGTTGGTATCCCAGAATCCCTCATTAGCTTGATTCTTTGTCCTTATGCACCTTGCCAGTATCTAACCCTAATATCTAACGCCACTATCTGCTTTTCTCACTTCTGATTCTAGTTTGAAGGCCATTACAACTCAATGTCATAGTCTATACCATAATTAATGCTAAGCTCCTTTGGGGTTTTACTGCTCCTCGACCATCTTATTTGTCACCTTAAGATAATATTTTTCATTCCTTCCTTCCTTTATTCATTCTTCTTTTTTTCAGAATTGAATAATTAGTTGAATTCTGCCAGATAGGCAAATTCTTTCAGGAAGAGGGAACTGTAGAGGCTAAGATACAGAGGTAGGGGCAGGAAAATTGAGTTAGGGGTCGGGTTAGTGAGTGAAATGGTAGGAAAAGGTTGAATAGGAAGGGACTGGATCCCTGTGGTAGGATACATTATGCAGAGGAGTTTAAATTTGTATTATAAAAGATAGGAGCCACTGGGGAATTCTGAACAGGATGATATGAGCAAATTTACATGTTAGAAGGATCACTTTGGCAGCAATGTGGAAAATACCTTAGAAGAAGAGGTAAATAGAGAGACCAGTAAAGAGGGTAATATAATAGTTCAGGATAACGATCATGAGCGCTTGAAATAGAAGAATCACAGTGGGAATGAAGTGATGGATTGAAGATATATTTAGTTTACAGAAGTGACAAGGCTCAGTGACTGAAAGAAAATACAGAATAGATTTTTTTAAAAACCCATTGCTGTAGAGTCGGTTCTGACTCATAGCAACCGTATAGGACAGAGTAGAACTGCCCTATAGCGTTTCCAAGGAGTGGCTGGTGGATTCAAACTGCCAGCCTTTTGGTTAGCAGCCAAGCTCTCAACCACTGTGCCACCAGGACTCCAGAGAATAGAAGGAGAAATCTTGGATGACTCCCAGTTTTCTGTTTTAACCAACTATCATAGCCTTTAAAATGAGTGTTCTACATCTCTTCAATTATTTTTAAGGCCCCACCTTACTCCCTCAGCTCACTCTCTGCAGATGACCTTACTTCTAATATTACCATAAAAAAAATAAGATCATCAAAGTTAAACTCCTATCACATGGAACTCCTCAAAATTTCCTTTAATCTTTACTCATGTTCTTATCCTTTCTTATCTTTCCAAAATGAATCCTTATACTTGTTTCCTTGTTCCCCTCTCTGCTTTCATCACCCCTCTATCCTAACATACATTCTCCTCCCCTTCAATATTTCTTCTTCCTAAAAAACTTTCTCTTGAATCTGCCGATTTCTTAAACTACCACCTTATTTCCTTTAGTTCTTTCAGCATTAGCAATCTTAATATAGTAGTCTATCCTTGTTGCAACCATTTTCTCACCTCCCACCCAGCCCTGGTTGTTTAGCTCCTGCCATTCAACAGAAACTGCTCCCTCAAAAGTCACAAGTGACTGCATAATTACCAAATTTTATCTCCTCTCCTAAGAGCTCATCCTCCTTGACTGCTATGAAATGGATGACATCTTTTACTATCATCCTTCTTGGCATGCGTTCTTTATCTTAATTGTAATGGTCCTACACTCCTCAATCTGCTTCTTTCTCAGCCTGTCATTTGCTTCATTTCCTTCAATATACCTTCAAAATCTTAATTGTAGCAATTTTCCTAGGTCCTATCTCTGATTCTCTTCTCACTCCCACGACTTCAACGATGCCTGAAGAACTCTCAACACTCTGCTCACTCTCTTTGCCCCAGATTCTATCCTCATATTGAACCAGTTACTTAGCTGTGCAAATTCTACCTTTCAGAGTTTTCATTGCTGTTTCTCGTCTACATTTTGGCAACCACTTGTTCAGGGTCTAGCCTCCCAACTTTTTTCTCTACCTCAATTATTCTTCAGTCCAACTCATGCTATAAAACGCTGCCAGTGGAAACTTTCTGAAGCCAATCATAAAACTCTTCTGTTCAAAAACCTTCTGTGTGATCCTTGGCACCATGTTAGAATTGACTTCCATAATATGCTTCTATATCTTCTACCTTGACCTCCCACCACTTCTTCTTCATTCAGCCAAACCTGCCTTCTAACTGTTTCACAAACATACAGTGCCCTCTTCTGTCTCTGTCCTTTGCTTATATTGCTTCTTTAACTTGGCATGCCTCTGGTCTTCCCCCATCCCAGCCCTACTCCTATCTCTACCTATCTTTAAAGGCCAAGGTTAACTACTACAATCTTTCAGGAAATATACAGCAATACCCTGAGTTTTAATTTCTTTTTTTCCTCTTCTCTTTGTTTATTGATCTTTTAGCATTAATCACATTTTATTTTCTACTGGGGGTATTTTTTTACATGTCTTATTTCTACTATTATTCTATACGCTTCTGGACGATAGAAACAATGTCTTTTCCATACACATCTCCTGTACTGCTTTACACACAGTAAACCGCCCAAAAAAACCAAACCCGTTGCTGTCGAGTCCTTTCCAACTCAGGACAGCGACCCCATAGGACAGAGTAGAACTGTCCCATAAAGTTTCCAAGGAGCGCCTGGTAGATTCAAACTACTCATTTTGGTTAGCAGCCACTACGCAATACGGGGTAAGTTTGGTAAATGTTTAATCCATATAGAGTTTTTTACTAAGATAGAATTTCCATAAGGTAATATGATAAAATGAACTTGGGTTATTTTGCTTTTGTTTCCTAAAATGTGTTGGAGCTGAGAAAGGGCTTAAGAAATAACCACTCCTCCATGAAAAATTGCAACTAACTTTTCCCTAGATGATATTTAGTCTGCTCTATTTTTATATGTCATTAATGGCTAATTCAGAGCCTTTCTTCATGAACCAAATCAAAAGGGGCTAATAATAAATTTGAGCAACACTATAAGGTATAAATATGAAGAAAAGTCTCTGGTATGAAAAATGTAGAGCTATAATCCTTGATTTAAAAAAAAAAAGTATGTTTAGATTTGAGATAAATTCTCAGATTTAATATCCTAAATTTTAACCTAGCTACAGTTTTATTTTCTGAGAAAGTAAAATATGAGAACGTATGAAAACATTTACTTGGTTAAAGCATAACATTATTAGTTTCTTAGATTCTACATATACAATATCTAGCTCTACACTTCCAATATCTGGGACTTTATAAGATTTCAATTTGATTTAACGGCATTTTATAGAATTCTTACAGGCAGTTATTCCATTGAGGATATAAACCCAATCAGATTATCTACTAATGTATATAATAGGAAGAAAAAATTACAAGTTAAATTAGTAACTGATTTTCCAAGAAATGTAAGCAAAAAATATATTAAACAGAAACATAAAATTAGTGCAATAGCAACTGTCATAGGGGACTATAGTCTAATACAATATTTAAACAAAAATTAGAAAGTAACTACTGCACACGACCAACAAACAACAGCTGCTTCAAGACAGCCCACAAAGTTAGAAAAAGAGGCCAAAACTATTATAACTAGTTTTGGTTGTTGTTGTGGTTGTTGTTACTGAGAAAGCCATATTAAGTATTTAATATTAGTTTTATGTTAATATATTAAGCACTAATATTTCTAACATACGTACAAGGAAAGAGTGCAAAAAGGATTTGATAGTACTCAAGAATGCCCTACAGTGTTTCACAGACTGTAACACGTTCTTGGTTGCAGCAGATACAACCTACCCATTCTATTGAGCACAGTATATATATATATATATATATTTCCAATATATTATCTCTTCTATCTGAAAGTAGGTGAAGGATGGGGGGTGGAGTTGGAAATTCAGTCTTGTCTTCCCTGAGCTGGAATACTGCCCATAAGAATTGCTGAACTCTACTTACGACTTTCCAATAAATGACATTGTAGGCTTATTTACATAGCATTCCTTACTTGCAGTGCTGTTGTATAAAACATAGTTTATGCTAGCGTTGTTTCCACTGTGATATGGGCATGACCTTAAGTAGTGTATTGTTTTGCTGAATTGCCGCCAATGTGAATAAGGGTGATCAGGCCTAATAAGCTTTTTATGTGTGAAAATGTTACTGTTTATCATGTCAGACACTATGAGGTAAAACCTGGTTCATCTTTTTTTTGTGGTTGTTCATTTTCACCTTTATATTCTTCTCCATCAAAATTTATACTCATTTTAAATAAATGAAGTTTCAATAACTAAATGAAAATTCCATTTGTAAAATTTTAATTTTGAAAGTGTGCAAGAAATATAAATATGTATCTTTAGCTTTAATTCAGTGAATTCTGTAGCTCTGAATGAAGATGATGTTGGCAGTATTTTACTTATAAAGTTAACCTAGGGTATTTCTGAAGTTATTTATTTATAAATGTAAACCGATCACTTTTCTTGTTCTTGAACAGATATTAATTTAGGACCATGCAGATTCCAATAATATAATTAATACTTTATATTCATATCATTCTTACAGTTCTATTCGTGTCATGCTAATACTGAAGAAACACCTTCATTTCATTATTAATTCATGGTCCAATCAATCATGAAATTCATGGTAATTTTGTTAAAATTCCAAATCTTATATTTCTGAAAACATTATCTGCTAAATGGTCTTAGTGAAGAAAGGTTCATTACTTCTTCGATAATTTTAGGAGAGATGAAGAAAATTTCAAAATGTAAATGGGAATCCAGATCTTTCCTTACTTCAAGAACCAAAGATGTGCCTACAAAACTCTCCTATTTATTCTAAACAATTTTCTTAAAATCAGAAAATCTTTATCTTCTAAAGCATTTATCATGAGGGATGTGGGAAGACATGACCTTAAGACATGTGACCTTGCTACCAACTGACAATCATCTCCTTCTTCTGAGTCAAATAGCTCCTGGTGCCCATGGATGATTATGAACAAATAGGGTTTGGGTCTTGTAGAAGATAGAGATGAGGGAAATGGTGCCAAATGTACCACTGTATGGGCTGGGCAAGCACGTAGAAACCAATACAAAGACTCTGGGTAAAGATTTTTCAGAGGCTTGGTCTGAAAAAATCTGTGAACATCAAGAGGAAAGTCAACACAGTCCCCAATTTATGAGTTTACCTGGGTTGTCTGGTCCCAAGAGGCTAAGAAACAGTATTATTTGTGGACCTCCCTGTCCCTGAGCCTTGACAGGTGCCAAGAGGTCAGTAGGGAATTGATGACTTGACTATTTCTATACCACTAGCCTATAAACAAGTAAAGAAGACCCCCCAATTGACTGTGACCCCTTGAGAGATTGCCAAAACCTGAGTCTCATAGTGGTGACAAAGAAAAACAACAAGCCAACACTAGGAAGAGGGACAGTAATCCAAAGAGAACCTACGCCCAGTAAAATAGAGCTGCTAGAGAAGACAAACAATAATTTAAGCAGAGCCTTACTGCTACAAAATAAACAAATGCTTAATAAAGTATACTTTTAAAATTGTTAATGTATTTTGTTGATGTTGTTAAGAATATACACAGCAAAGCATACACCAACTAAACAGTGGTAGCACAGTAGTTAAGCGTTTGGCTGCTAACCAAAAGGTCAGCAGTTCAAATCCACCAGCCGCTCCTTGGAAACCCTAGGAGCAGTTCTACTCTGTCCTATAGAGTTACTATGAGTTGGAATCAACTTGATGGCAACGGTTTGTTTTTTTTTTTTTTAATGGGTACAATTCAGTATCATCAATTACAGTCTTTGAGTTGTGCAACCACTGTCACCTTCTTTTTCTGAGTTGTTCCTCCCCCATTAACACAAACTCACTGCCCCCTAAGTTTCCCACCTAATCTTTCAAGTTGCTGTTTTCAATTTGATTCCATACGGATAGATCCTGAAAGAGCACAATGTTCAAGGCAGACATTCTTTATTAGTTAAGCTAGACTACTGTTTGGTTTTAGGAAGACTTTAGGGGATATTTTTGGTTTAAGGTTTCAAATTATCTCAGGGCAATAATTTCATGGGTTCATTCAGCTTCCATGGCTCCAGAAAGTCTACAGTCCATGAGAATTTGAAACTCTGTTTTGCATTTTCCTCCTTTTGATCAGGATTCTTCCATGGAATCCTTGATCAAAATGTTCAGTAATGGTAGCCAGATACCATTCAGTTTTTCTGGTCTCGTAGCAAAGGAAGCAGTTGTTCATGGAGGCAATCAGCCACACATTACACATTCTCTTCCTGTTCCTGACTCTCCTTCTTCCTCTGTTGCTCTAGGCAAATAGAGACCGATTATCATGTCTTGGATGGCTGCTTGCAAGTTTGTAAGACTGCAGGCACGACTGCAGGTACTACACAACAAACTAGGAGGTAGAACAGAAACCCGAAACACATTATTAGGCCAATTAACTAGAATGTCTCATGAAACCATGACCCTAAACCTCCAAACCAAGGAAATAAATCCCATGAGGCTTTTGGCTGTACATAAGCAATGTGGTGGTTCCTCAAAAAACTAAAAATAGAACTACTATATGACCCAGCAATTCCACTCCTAGGTATATACCCAAAAGACTTGAAAGCAGAGATTCAAACAGAGACTTATACACCAGTGCTCACTGTAGCACTATTCACAATGGCCAAAAGGTGGAAGCAACCTAAATGTCTACCAACAGATGAATGGATAATCAAAATGTGGCACATATATACAATGGAATACTACTCAGCCAGTAGGAGAAATGAAGTTTTGATACGTGCTATAATATGAATAGAGCTGGAAGACATTATGCTGAGTGAAATAAGTCAACCACAAAAGGACAAATAT
The DNA here is from genome assembly GCF_000243295.1 of Trichechus manatus latirostris. Taxonomy (NCBI): domain Eukaryota; kingdom Metazoa; phylum Chordata; class Mammalia; order Sirenia; family Trichechidae; genus Trichechus; species Trichechus manatus. Next base: position 6,164,025 of record NW_004443967.1, on the reverse strand, counting down.
TGTATGACCTCACTTACATAAAAAGACAAAAAAATGCAAATGTATAGAGACCAAAGTTTATTAGCGGTTACCAGTAGCAGGAGGGAGAGGGGAAGAGGGGGTTAACAGTGATGGAAAAATTGCATTGATTAAAAGTAGGATTGCACAGCTGATTATTGCCATTGTTGTCAATAAGTTGTACACCTGGCAAAAGTTGAATTGGCAAAAGTTGTACGATAAATATATTTACAATGATAACAAAATATACTTTTCAAAGCATTACTGAGATTGCAGGCAGCAAGGGAATGCTCCAAGGCATCCAGCTGAAAATGCTGAGGGGAGTAGTGTGCAGCAAGCAAACATGAAAGAAGAGTTGCCCTGAGGACAAAAGCTAAATTAAGTAATCCATGGATAGGGGATTCCTGCATTATGCCAGGGATCCTGGGAGAAGTGGTTAAAGAATAATGGCAGCCTTCTGGTTTCTGGCATTTCCTCTCTGGAGGAAAACATACTTTATTTACAAAAACGAACCAAACTTATTGCTGTCAAGTGGACTTTGATCATAGCGACCATATAGCACAGATGAGAACTGCTCCACAGGGTTTCCAAGGAGCAGCTGGTGGATTTGAACGGCTGACATTTTGGTTAGCAGCCAAGCTCTTAACTACCGCACCACACAGATTAAGAGCAAAAAACAGTAGCTCATAAATGAAAATCATCAAAGGCACAAGGAAATAAACTACAGTGAATAAAAGCCAATAGAAATAAACAATTGATTTAGACTTCCCAGGACCTCAGATATTGGAATGATCAGATATAAAATACAAAATAACTACATTTAAAATAAAATATAAAGTAATAAAAATCAGCAAGCAAGAAGATATTTTGAAAAACTGCTAAGCCCATTTGAAGAAGAGTCAAATAGAACTTTTAAAAATGAAAATATATATATATATATAAAATTATTAAAAGTGATGCAATGGATAGGCTAGAAAGCAGATTATTTACAACTGAATAAAGAATACTTGAATTGGAACAAGGTTCTGAAGAAATGAGCCAGGAGAAACACAGAGAGAGGAAGAGATGCAAAACACAAAAGAAGTTAAAAGATGAAGGTTCAACGTATGTCTAATCAAAGTCTTAAAAGAAGAATAGAGAAAATGAAGGAGAAAAAAATTCAAAGAGATAGTGACTGAGAATTTTTAGAAGTAAACAAAGACCTGAATCCTCAGAAATAAGAAGCACAAAATATGCCAAACAAGTTAAATACAAATATATTTATACTTAGGTATATCAGAGTAAAACTGAGAACACCAAAGACAAAAAGATTCTAAAACCATTGTAGAGAAAAGCTAGACTAGCTGACAGATATATTGAAAGAAGATTTCTCAGTAGCAACAATGGAAACCAGTAGTCAGAACTTTTTTTTTTTTTTTTGATGGCTGCTCTGGCACTTTATTATTTTTTTTTATTGTGCTTTAGGTGGAGGTTTACAGCTCAAGTTAATTTATCATACAAAAATGTACACACATATTGTTATGAGATATTAGTTGCAATCCCTATAATGTGACAGCACACTCCCCTTTCCATCCCGGGTTCCTTGTGTCCATTCAACCAGTTCCTATCATTTCCTGCCTTCTCATCCTGCCTCTGGACAGAAGTTGCCAATTTGGTCTCATGTATCTGATTGAACTAAGAAGCACACTCTTCACAAGTATTATTTTATGTTTTATAGTCTAGTCTAATCTTTGTCTAAAGAGTGGTCTTCTATGTTGAGAATGACAAATTGAAGGAGAATGGCATCACATTCTTTGCCAAAAAGAATGTTTCAAGACATATCAGTGATAGGATAATATGCATATGCTTACAAGAAAGATCAGTTAATATGACTATTATTCAAATTTATGCACCAACTGCTAATGCTAAAGATGAAGAAACTGAAGACTTTTAACAACTTCTGCAGTCTGAAATGGATCAAACATGCAATCAAGATGCATTAATAATTACTAGTGATTGGAATGCAAACGTTGGAAAAAAGAAGAAGGATCAGTAGTTGGAAAATACGACCTTGGTGACAGAAACGACGTGGAAGATCACATGATAGAATTTTGCAAGACCAACAATTTATTCATTGCAAATACTTTTTTCAACAATATAAATGGCAACTATAGACATGGACCTTGCCAAATGGAATACACAAGAATTAAAGCTACTACATCGGTGGAAAGAGGCAATGGAGATGCTCAATATTATCAGTCAGAACAAGGCCAGCGGCCAACTGTGGAACAGACCACAATTGCTAAAATGCAAGTTCAAGTTGAAACTGAAGAAAATTCAAATAGCACAAGAGCTAAATTATGACATTGAGTATATCCCACCTGAATTTAAAGACTATCTCAAGAATAGATTTGATGTATTGAACATTAGTGACCAAAGACCAAATGAGTTGTGGGCTGACATCAATGATATCATACATGAAGAGAGCAAAAGGTCATTAAAAACACAGGAGATGGGACTTGTGACAAAATGGCGCTCTAGGCAGAAGCACCATGCTGTCCCTCCACAGCAAAGATCTGAAAAACTATGCGGAACAGAGAAAACAACAATCCTGAAACCCTAAAACATCAAATGAAGAGATAAAGAACTCAGCCAAACACCAAATGGAGTGAGAAAACTGACAGAGAACGGAGAGCAAGAAGAGATTCATGCAGAGGTCCCCTATCAGCTAACGCAGCACAGATCCACCATCTTGGACTCCTATCTGAGACCAGCAAACAGGTGGTACGAGAAGGCAGCTTCAAGGAGCTTCCAGCAGGAGACAAAACAACTGGTAATTTGCGATATACCCTTTCCCACCCCCCACCCCACTTCACCCCACTCAACCTCCTCTGCTTCCCGCGGCCACAATCTCTTGTCCAAGAAGCACCAGCTGCTTAGATTCCACCCACCCAAATGGGCCGGCTCTCTGACTGCCATTTGTTGGCTGCTGGTGTTTCTTTTCTTCTGCTTCTTTTGATTTCTTCTTTACCTCTCCCCACCTCCCCCTCCTTGGGCTCAAATACCTGGCTCTGTGCGCCATCTGTGCTTCATCCTGACTGGCTACGGAGCTCTGTTCGAGTGTGGAGCTGCTTCCCGGTCTGGGCTGCTGCGCTGGTGGGATCCCGGGGCTTTTGTTCATTTGTTTGTTTTGAATTGTTTGTTTGTTTCCTTTTCCTTTTCTTGAGTTGGGAGCCCGTTCTGGCCAGGCAGTGCTGCCTGGTTTGGAATCTACTCCCTTAGCTCGCACAAAGGTGCAGAGGGATCCCTGAGGGTATTTCTTTTTTCGTTGCTTTTTTTTCTTTTCTGTTTTCTTGGGGGCTTTTCTGTTTTTCTTTTTTTTTTTTTTAATTTGTTTGGTTTTCTTTTCCCTCTTTTTCCCTTTCTGTCTATCTTCATTACTCAGTTTCTCATCTCTCTATATCATCCTTCTCTTTCTGTTCCCCGAATACCTGGCGTTGTATACCTCTACACCTTCTAGCCAGGCTATACTGCAACACCTGACAACAACTTCACCAGACCTCATAGCCGCACCGGTGGGATCCCTGGGAACTTTGCTGTCCGTTTCCCTTTCCTATTTTTATTTATTCATTCTTTTCTTTTTTTTTCTTCCTCTTCCCCTTTCTGTTTTTTCCTGTTTCATAGTCTCTCATCTCTCCACTCCAAAGGGAAGCCCCTCAGCATTCTTATTTGTTTGTGAGTTTTTCGCTCCTGTTCCTCTCTCTTCTCTACCATATCCATCTTAGCTCCACACATAACAATCTCCCTGCTACATCCTGCCTACCTGCACCGTGTGCTTAACATCACACCACCAAGCAGCACAGGCA
>NW_004443967.1:6113438-6153970 GCF_000243295.1 Trichechus manatus latirostris | reverse complement strand
AACCAATGTCATAAAACAATATGTGTACTACTGTTTCATGAGAAACTATTTGTTCTGTAAGCCTTCACCTGAAGTACAATTAAAAAAAAAAAAGCATGAAATTCATATTTTAAAGAAGGCTAAGATGTTATTAAAAATAAATGAATTCCCCTGACAAGAAAAGTATGTGTATAACACTTGTGTATCTGCCAAACATGCATGCAAAAGCTGGACAATCAATAAGGAAGAACGAAGAAGAATTGACGCCTTTGAATTGGGGTGCTGGCAAAGAATATTAAACATACCATGGACTGCGAAAAGAACAAATAGGTCTGTCTCGGAAGAAGCACAGCCAGAATGCTCCTTAGAAGCAAGGATGGTGAGAACTACGTCTTACATACTTTGGACATGTTGTCAGGAGAGATCAGTCCCTGGAAATGGACATCATGCTTGGTAAAGTACAGGGTTGGTGAAAAAGAGGAAGACCCTCAATGTGATGGACTTACACAGTGGCTGCAACAATGGGCTCAAGCATAACAGCAATTGTGAGGTTGGCCAAGGAGCGGGCAGCATTTCATTCTGTTGTTCATAGGGTAATTATGAGTCAGAACAGAATCGACAGCACCTAACAACAATAACAACATATCTGCCAAACATGCATTTCTTACACTGAGTCTAAATCAAGCACTATTCTCTAATTGTAATAATAAACTATGACAATTTAAATATCTGAATTTAAAGAAAAAGAAAAGACAGGAGAGAAAGAGAAGACCAAAATGGATCTCAGAAGAGACTTTGAAATTTGGTCTTGCACATAGAGTAGGTAAAACGAATGGAAGAAATGAAGTAAAAGAGCTGAAAAAAAGATTTCAAAGGGCAGCTCGAGCAGACAGTGTAAAGTATTACAATGAAATGTGCAAAGACCCGGAGTCAGAAAACCAGAAGGAAAGAAAACGCTTAGCATTTCTCAAGCTGAAAGAACTGAAGAAGAAAATTCAAGCCTTGAGTTGTAATACTGAAGGATTCTACGGGAAAAATACTGAACAATTCAGGAAACATCAAAAGAAGACGGAAGGAATACAGAGAGTCAGTATACCAAAAAGAATTGGTCAACATTCAAACACTTCAGGAATGAGCATATGATCAAGAACCAATGGTAGTGAAGGAAGAAGTCCAAGATGCACTGAAGGCATTGGTGAAAAACAAGGCTCCAAGAATTGACAGAATACCAACTGAGATATTTCAACAAAACAATGCAATGCTGGAAGCACTTATTCGTCTACGCCAAGAAATTTGGAAGACGGCTACCTGGCCATCTGACTGGAAAAGACCCATATCTGTGCCCATTCCAAAGAAAGGTGATCCAACAGAATGTGGAAATTGTCAAGCAATATCATTAACATCACACTCAAGTAAAATTTTGCTGAATATTCTTCAAAAACAGTTGCAGCAGAACATTGACAAGGAACTGCCAGAAATTCAAGCCAGATTCAGAAGAGGATGTGGAACAAAGGCTATCGTTACTGATGTTACATGGATCTTGGCTGAAAGCAGAAAACACCAGAATGATGTTTACCTGTGTTTTATTGACTATGCAAAGGCATTCAACTGCGTGGATCATAACAAATTATGGATAACATTGCGAAGAATGGGAATTCCAGAACACTTACTTGTGCTCACGCAGAACCTGTACTTAGACCAATAGGCAGTCGTTCGAGCAGAACAAGGGGATACTGCCTGGTTTAAAATCAGGGAAGGTGTGTGTCAGGGTTGTATCCTTTCACCATAGCTATTCAATCTGTATGCTAGCAAATAATCTGAGAAGCTGGACTATATGAAGCAGAACAAGAAATCAAGATTGGAGGAAGACTCATTAACAAACTGTGATATGCAAATGACACAACCTTGCTTGCTGAAAGTGAAGAGCACTTGAAGCACTTACGGATGAAAATCAAAGACTACAGCTTTCAGTACGGGTTACACCTCAACATAAAGAAAACAAAAATGCTCACAACTGGACCAATAAGCAACATCATGATAAATGGAGAAAAGATTGAAGTTGTCAAGGATTTCATTTTACTTAGATCCATAATCAACACTTATGGGATCAGCAGTCAAATCTATCAACCTATTACACTTAGCAAATCTCCTTCAAAAGACCTCTTTAAAGTGTTGAAAAGTGAAGATGTCACTTTGAGGACTAAGGTGCATCTTGCACAAGCCATGATGTTTTCATTTGCCTCATATGCATGCGATAGCTGGACAATGAATAAGGAAGACTGAAGAAGAATTGATGCCTTTGAATTATGGTGTTGGCAAAAAATATTGAAGATACCATGGACTGCCAGAAGAACAGACAAATCTGTCTTAGAAGAAGTACAGCCAGAATGCTCATTAAGAAGCAAGGATGGCAAGGCTTCGTCTCATGTACTTTGAACATGTAATCAGGAGGAACCAGTCCCTGGAGAAGGACATCATGCTTGGTAAAGTAGAGGGTCAGCAAAAAAGAGGAAGACCCTCGACAAAATGGATTGACACAGTGGCTGCAACAATGGGCTCAACGATTGTGACAATGGTGCGGGACCAGACAGTTGTACTTAAGGTCCCTGTGAGTCTGAACTAACTGGACAGCACCTCACAACAACAACAATTGTATGTTTTCCCAATTTTCTGTAATTCATAAAGTATTTCTTTTGTAATCACATTATTATCAATAAATGCCATTAAAATAGAAGGGGACAAGGGAATAATGAGCAAAAAACTGATACCCTGAAGAAATACAAACGCTTAAAGACAATATAGAAATACTCACTTTCGCTAGTAACATGAAATTGGATTAAAAGAAGATATTTCAGGTATCAAGTTAACAAAATTGTTTTTAAAATGCCAGCAATCATTTTTAACAAGGATGCAGGAAAACAAGAATTCTCACACTTTTCTAAAGGTAATATAAGGTTAATAGGGATATTTCTGGAAAATACATAAGCAATATCTCAAGACCCATAAAAGGTCATAATTTTTGATCTAGCAGTTTTTCCTTTATAGGTTAAAGATCAAGATTTATGCACAAAAAATAATTATAGCCTTATTTAAAGTAATATAAAAGTACAATCAAACTAATTGAAAATAAAACATGCAAATAAAGGAAGGTATATTATAAAATAATTAATATGGCTTTTTTTTTATTGTGCTTTAGGTGAAAGTTTAAAGCTCAAGTTAATTTCTTCTTCAAAAATTTATACACATGTTGTTTTGTGACATTGGTTGCAATTCCCGTAATGTGACAACATGCTGCCCCTTTCCACAGAAGTGAAAAATGTTCTTATAATACCGAGAAAAACAGAATGCAAAATCACATATACAATGTGCTCTCAGGTTTGTAAAAATATGTACTTGCAAGAGGAAAAAGTTATTGGAAGGAGAAAAAAAAATTCTGGCAGAGGCTATTTATGGATGGTGGGATATGGGAGATTTTCATTTTCACTATTTCTGCATTAATTTTTTCTCTAAAGAGGATACATTGTTTATATAATTAGATTAACTACCTGATTATATTAATGGTAAATGTTAATAATTAAAAAATATCAAACACCACAAGATGACTATAATTCTTTAAGAAATAAGAAATCCAGAGAAAAGGCCAGTCTCTAGACCTGCAGTCCCAGCAGATGGCAGGCCAGATGCGATGTGTCGGAGAGGCCGTGCGCTGCGTCCAGTAGCAGAGGACTGGGCTCACGCTGCTCTGGGAGGGAAGCCAGCAATGCTCTTAACATGAGAGCTGCCTCACTGCGTCTGGCGTAGACTTGAACAATGTGTCTGTCACTTTGGGAGAGAGGCTTCTTACTTAATGTACTGTGCTGAACTGTCGCAATAAACTAGAGAACAGATTTCAATGCGATCTCAAAATTAGCACCATTAGGAATACCAAATAGAAAGTAGAATCCTAATTGGATTATTTTCTCTAGTCTAGGGGGTTGAATTCATGTACCTGTCTCACGTGCCCGATGTCTCTTTGAACAGAGAAAGCATTCCACAAGTATAACCTTCTTTATATAAGAGGGAAAATTGAGATTACAGATAGGTAAAATGATTTTTACTTGGGATAAAGAATGGTTAAAAATATACACAAGGATACTAATAAAATACAAGGATAACAATACTAATAAAATGTATAGTTTGGTCAAAATTAATTATGCTGTATATGCTGTCTTTAATATTATTAATTAGCTTATTTGACTATAATGATCAAATAAACCTCTTTTAAACTACTCTGTTTGTAGAGCAAGTTACAAAGCTCTGATACTTGATTAGCATAGACAGACTATAAAAGTTCTTTTTATGAGAAACTTCTTATATAAAAATAACAGGAAGCTCATGTGCTGTGTTTATTGCCGTTTCGTAAATCACCAATCACCTTGATTTCTTTATGGCAATTTACATTACAAATGATAACTGCTGAAATTCTCTGACATACTAAGACAGCCTATAACTTTACAATGGAAAGATGTCCTTAAGATCCACAATTATCCACGACTATTTGAACACTTGGAAAAGAATGCTACATTAACTTTAAGTGACTCTATGCTTTTAACTAGCTCTATAAGAAAAAAATAGTCTATAGATACTTTAGAATTTAAGACATAGTCTTAATTTGAACTAAAATCTGTATAAAGAATGGTGTGGGAGAGAAACCCCTGGGCCAGTCTGAGATTTGGACCCTCGTTCGTGCCCTACTGGTAACTGAATTTGTGATCTTGAACAAGGGTCTTAGGCTCTCAGAGCCTCAGTTTCCTCAACAGTCAGTAGAAAAGCAAAACTTGCTTTGCCTATTTTGTAAGACTGACCTAAATCTCAAATGAAATTGAGATAATGTATGTAAGCGAATTTTGAAAAAGTGACTTAAACTCAATTTAAAACATTTCAATTGTTCCCATGACCTAGGACGATCAAGTTTAAACTCTTTACCGTGTCATAGAAATCTGCATTTCTATTGTCTGGAAAGCTCTCCCTAGTGCATCCTTGCTGCATACCTAAATACTAATCTTGTAGTATATACCCTAAAAGATCACCTACATTTTCAAAAATTGCAATGCGGATAAATTAATTATAGTTGGTTAAAAGGTAACAGGATAATATATACAATAGGCATAAGAGCATTCTACTCCCCACCCCCAAAGCAGAAATGATGATTGGGATTATTCATTTTAAATAACTGGCAAAATTTCAAACATCCAATTTATGCTGAGTCAATCTAAGGGATTAAAAGCTGGGAAAAAATTACCCAGATTTTATACTTTCAATATACTTTCTCTTATTTTTTCCTTGTTAACAATAAAAGGAGTGCATTCTATTACAGAAAGAACAATAGAGACATGCAAAAAGAATAACTCATATATACCACTGTTATTAAGAATTTAATAGACTAGATCGTTTCCCGGTTTTATCAAAAAGTAGACCAAAAGTTTATAAAATTGCCAACTCTCACCCTTCTTCCTTGCCCCTCCGCTCAAAAAAATACAATGAATGGGGAATGTACATTTTCAACATCCCCATCATTTCAACCTAAAGGACTGTAAATTAACTCTTTGGTGACCAAAGTATATCATATACTTTCAGTATGACATCTGACCTACATGCTCAGTCTGTCTTAATCACTTAGGCGGCAACAGATCCTTTTGCCTCAGTTTCTCTTGGTTTCTACTGATTCCTTAAGAAAATCACATACTCATGTGTTGCAGTAAAAGAAAATGGGACTACTGTAAATATCAGTGACCCACAGATAACTATAATAGCTATTACAGTGCCAATTAAAGAGACATAACCATTTCCCATCTTTCTATCCATCTTACAAACATAAAACCAAACCAAATCCATTGCTGTTGAGTTGATTCTGACTATCACAACCCTAAAGGACAGAGCAGAACTGCCCCATAGGGCTTCCAAGGCTGTAATCTTTACAGAAGCAGACTGCTACATCTTTCTCCCATGGAGTTGCTGGTGGGTTTGAACCACCAACCTTTCGGTTGGCAGCCAAGTGCTTAACCACTGTGGCACCAGGGTTCCTTTTACAAACATAAGATCACTAGAAAGGTTTTCAAAATGAGCACATTATACTCATAATGATCTTAAAAATATACTTCAGAATCTGACCACCTCTCTTTGCTTCCACTGCTATCACCTTGATCTTGCCACTATTATCTCTTGCCTGGATCACTGCATTAGCCTTCTAACAATTATTTCTGTTTCTATACCTGTCCCTAGCAGCAGAAACTGTAGGTTGATTTCCATATCCCTCACACTTAGCAGGGCAGTTGACCTGCTGACTTCCAAATGCTAGAACCTGCATTTGTCTGAGGGCTTTCTCAGGCTGCCCAAGGAGTCATCCTCAACCAGTGGCTGAAGGGAGTTGGGGTATATACACCTTCAGCTCTTTCAAGACTTGCTCATATCTTACTTTCTCAATAAGGTCAGTCTGACTGCCACCCTATTTACTACAGCACACTCTTCCCCTCCCCAGCAAAGCTACTCCCAATCTCTTTATCCTGCTTTATTTTTTTCTTTTTCCATTGCACTTACCACTTCTTCACATATAACTTACTTTCCCCACCTAGAAAATAAGCTCCATGAAGACAAAGTTCTTCACCATGTTCCCTGATGTCTCTCAAATGCTTAGAACATTGTCTGACATACAGGAAGCATTTCATAAATATTTGGTGAATAACTACTATAATTATCACATATTGCTTAGTAGAGGAAAAATGACAAATAAATACTATGGGTCACAGAACTTTTACAAAAATAAGTCTCTTTTTAAAACCAACAAACAAACCAGTTGCCATCGACTCATGGTGATCACATGTGTCTCAGAGTAGAACTTCATTCCATAAGATTTTCAATGGCTGTGATATTTCAGAAGAAGATTGCCAGGCCTTTCTTCCGAGATGCCTCTGGGTGGATTCCAGCTGCCAACCTTTTGTTTAGTAGCTGAGCACTTAACCATTTGCACCACCCAGGGACTTTAAAACCAGCTAAGAAAGAGAGCTTATAGATAAATTCACATTCTAAATTTATTTGTTAAAGCTTAATAATGTATTCTAATTTGTGGCACAGTGGTTAAGCATTTGGCTGCTAACCAAAAGGTTGGAAGTTTGAATCCACCAGCTGCATCTTGGAAACCATGTGTGGTGGTTCTACTCTGTCCTATAGGGTTGCTATGAGTTGGAATTGACTCAACAGCAACAGGTTTGGTTTGGGTATTAGCAAGTCTGAATCACCAGATTTTCCTATGTTACAGTGATAAATTACCCATAAAAACCCATTGCTGTCAAGTTAATTACCACTAACAGCGACCCTACAGAACAGAGTAGAACTGTCCCACAGGGTTTCCAAGGCTGTAAATCTTTGCAGAAACAGACTGCCTCATCTTTCTCCGGCACAGTGGCTGGTGGGTTCAAACCAACGACCTATCGGTTAGCGGCCGAGTGCTTAAACACCATGCCACCAGGGCTCCTCACATTATGAATACTCAATAAGTATTTACATAACAGTAACAGTCAGCTAATCTATGGCTTTACATTGAATTTAAACACTGAATTTTAAGTAAAACCTAGCAGAGGAACCCTAAAATTACTTTGATTTTCAGTTTAAACAAAGCCCTTAATGTGATTTCAGAAAAGGGCTAGGCTTCAGAATTTGCTGTGTAAGCAAATCAATAAGCACATCGTACTAACTTATGTACATAAACGAAGAGAGATTTCAGGCAGCTTCCAGGGTACCATAACAATAGAGAACAAACTTCTCATATGTACGTATATGTATGTATGTATGTATATATGTATGTGTGTATGCTGTATATCAGATAGATAACTTCTAATTAGTACTCTTTATTATAAAATGCTTAGCAAAGAGGAAAGTAAAATATAATATATATAATTTTAAATATTTTGCTTCTACTTATTATTTTCTAAAGGATGTCAAAGGAAGAAATTAGCAGTTTGCTGCTGAGATTTACTTCTGATGCTTAATTTTAACAATAAATAACCAACCAATATAAGCTCTAAAAACCTACCGAATGACAATGTTTTCAAACTTGAGTTTAAAAAAGAATAAGTTGTATATTTACTAGAGATCATTGGACGTAGGACCATAAGGAATTTTAAATATCAGAAATCGTAGGTACTTACCAAGATGAAGGAAATCAGATATGAAATTTAGGATTTTAAGCATGGAGCACTAAGGTACTCAGGTAACAAAGCAAATGTTAAAATACTATATATTCCCCAAAGGATCTACAGATTCAACACAAAATCCTATCAAAATCCCTATGGAGAAATTGAAAGCTGATCCTAAAATTCACATGGAAGCGCAAGGGGCCCAGAAGAGATAAGCAGTCTTGCAAAAGAACAAAGTTTGCTGATTCACACTTTCCAATTCCAAAATTTATTACAAAGCTATAGCAATTAAGGCAGTGTGATACCGGCATAAGGATAGGTATACAGATTAATGGAACAGAAGTGAGAGTTTAGAAATAAACCCTGACATTTACGGTCAACTGAACATGATTAAGCAGCCACTGACAAACCATGGTAAGACATATGTATGTTAACTACATTTGTTCCTTTAAGTCTGTCAGTTTTCCAGTTCTTTGGTTGTTTCTTTTCCTTAGGGGCCTAAGTATGTATTGTTTACGTTCACGTTTCTCTTATTACTTGATTTTTAGCAATACTTGAGAACGTCTTCATCAGATGGTGTGATGGTTAATGTTATATGTCAACTTGGCTAGGCTACGATTCTCAGTGGTTTGGCAGACATGTGTAATTACCTTCTATTTTGTGATCTGATGTGAGCAGCCTATCAGTTAAAAGGGGAAGTTCCTTGAGGGTGGGGCCTGCCTCCGGTATATAAATGGATGTTCTGGCAAAGCTCTCTCTTGGTCTTGCACGCTTCTCATTGCCTGACATCCAGTTCTTGGACCGTGAGTCATCAGAAACCTTCAGCCTGCCACATGACCTGTAGATTTTGGGTTCGTCAGCCCTAACAACCACGTGAGCCAGCAGAAGCCTTCAGTCTGCTGCCTGCCCTATCGATTTGGAACTTACCAACCCCTACAATTGTGTAAATCATTTCCTTGAAGTAAATCTCTGTATATATACTTATATATACATTTCACTGGTTTTGCTCTTCTACAGAATCCAGAATAAGACAGATGGGAGAAAAAAGAAGTTGAATTCAAATAGTTCAGGCATTCTTTGTCAAAGTTTTATAATAAAGTTATTTGAAACAAGGGGCCAAAATGAAATTAAAGCACTTGCTGTAACTTTTATTTAATCATTCTGTCTCTCTTCTAATTTCTCCCCAAGTAATGGTAGATATACACACAAATTTCCTAACAGTCTAAGCTTCCATGGCAACCTGTGATCTAGAGTAGTAGAAAATCAAGTCCACAAAAGCTAAAAAAAAATAGGGAAATTGGCCTCTAAAAACTTGCCCTTTATATAGTATTTATGATTTAGTTTTTTTTCAGAATAACCAAAAATGCAATGGACAGAATCAATTATATTTACATATAGGTTTTGGAGAAGATTAAGATAAGTCTATTTTTATAGTCCTTGCTTTCCTTGAAGAAAAGCAGAATCTGAAAATAGCAACATGAAAATTAGTCAAATAATGGCATTTTTAAAAAAGAATAAAACATTTCAATTATATAAAGTTTCTTAATCTTCCTACTTAAGAATCTTACCATACATAAGATATAAATAAAAATAAGCATACAATTAAATTACTACACATCAGAATGTTTCAATTAGTCTTTAGTCACAATCTGTGATTTTTTTCCTCTTTGGGGTTATTATTCTCAGAAACCATTTCATGCATTGTTTCAGGATTATGATACCATATGAACTGGCACGTGTTGATTTGTTTCACTGTATTCTATTTCTGCATTTGCAATAAAGGAATGTAATAATACAGCCATTAATCACAAATGAAAACAGTCACTATATTTTACACTTCTTAACATTAAAAAATGAAACTATATAATTAAAATGCAACTCATCTCCACCTACCTTTTATACTAAACTTTGTTCATAAAGATAGATGTGAATGGTTAACTAGGGGCACTGGGTACTCCAGGGACCAAACATATGAGCTTTGTTTCTTCCATCACACATATATCTTAAATTCCTTCAGCTCCTGTCAGGGAAAGGCTGCAGGTAAGCAGTCTGTCACTGTTGCCTAGGCTAATAGATTTCTTCAGTGGCATTTGTTACAGCTCATGTCATACGATTAAAACTACGTGCCTTGAAAATGGCATAACATATGTAGCTGAATCTTGTCAACTCTGGATAATCAGACTCTGTTTGGTTTCAGAGGCAGATGCAGATTAGAGAAGCAACTTAAATACGCAAATCACAATGGTCCGCTTTCAGCACAACTGTTCCTACCTCTAATGGCCCTTGCAGAAAGTCTGTCTGTTCAGCTCCTACTTCCAGTGCTACATCAACACAAGCAAAGGGACGGCTGGCCATCTGCTGACGTTCTCGAAGCAGTTGCTGGAGGGGGTTAAAAATGATTTGTTTTAAAATAGGTTTAAAACAAAACATTATAATTCAACAATATCCAGTTTTATTTTTTAACAAATGGCACTCAAAACTTAGGAACCATTTCATACACATATCCACATCTAGATCATTAAAGATGAAAATTGTTTTCTCTCTACAACTTGAGTTATATTTCCATAAAGTCTTTAAATGTACAGTGCCTACAAAGAACCTTTCCCCTGACCTCCATATCACAGGCCTAATGAAATGTATTCAAAAAGCACTTTGAAAACCTCAGGTGAGAAGTATTACTTAAGCAAAAAGTGCTGTTATGATGCTGGCTATGCTATGTTTTCCCACTCAAAATAATGCTTTTCTTTTAAGCTGAAAGCAAATAACAGTAAAAATATCTAAGGAAAGATAATAAAAAGCTGTCAAATTGTATTAACAGAGATTTTAAAAAAACCAAACCCGTTGCCGTCGAGTCAACTCTGACTCATAGTGACCCTATAGGACACAGTAGAATTGTCCCATAGGGTTTCCAAGGAGCGCCTGGTGGATTTGAACTTCTGACTTTTTGGTTAGGAGCCACAGCTCTTAACCACTATGCCACCAGGGTTTCCTAATAGAGATTAAAGGTACATAAACCTGCCAAGACTAAGTCTTGAAAGCCATCAAGATTCCCTGTCGATTGCTATGGAACCAGTAGGAACTGCTATCGGCAGTGTTTACTACTTCATGCAAAGTCTGTGTGTTCATTATTTAAAAATGAAGAATGATTACCAGGTTGCAGAAATTTTGTGCCAGGGCTTGAAAAACACCCCTAGATACTTGATTCTTTCTCCTTGTGCCTATTCTGGGCTTTGTCCAGGCTAAAAGCAATAAACTAGCAAGTCCCAAGCAACCACTAAGCTAATTTATATTTCTGCCTCTCCTTGTAATTATAATATTCATTAAAGTCATGATAAGAAAAAATTGATGACCGGCACTAGATACTGCAAATCTTACCCCTCTGACTCTATACAGCTAATAAAATTATTATTAAATATTAAAAGTGGATGAGCAATGCAATTAAATACTCTTTCAAATGAGAAGAAAAGCATATCATTGCAGAAAGGCAACATCCTTGAAGACAATGAATGGCTTCATTACTTACAGAAATTTTTAAAGAGTCAATGGCATTAACTTAAAAGATTAACAACTAGTTTTTGCATATAAATGTATGCAGCACTGTGATGCATCATTCATAAAATTCCCTTGTAGATAATGAAGGAACACAAGCCAACACCTGATGGCAGTTTATTATTTAACACCTATGACACAGGCAGTGATAGTGTTCACGAAATAACTGTCTAAAATATAACTTAATGCCCTCTTTTATTAATAAAGAGACAACAACCAAGGGACAATACTGGAGTAGAAATAATATAACTCATACTGTGATAGCTTAACCCACTGCCTCCGAGTCGATTCCGGCTCATAGAGACCCTATAGGACAGAGTAGAACAGCCCCGCAGGGTTTCCAAGGCTGTAAATCTTTACAGAAGCAGATTGCCACGTCTTTCTCTGGCGCAGTGGCTGGTGGCTTTGAACTGCCAACCTTTTAGTCAGCAGTCGAGTGCTTTAGCCACTGCGCCACCAGGGTTCCTTGAGTGATAGCTTAAGTTCTTATAGTTTCTTCAGAAGTGACGAAGACATACTGAAAAACATACTCAATGTAAATAGTAAGTGTGATCTAAACCACAAAATGATTCACTTTAATATAAGCTGAAAATTATATTATAAAAATACCCCTCCTGGCAAACAGAATGTGGTTTGTGCCTTTCCCAGTAGGAGTGGCCTATTGATCTGAAGATTACATCTGTGCAAAGCACAAACATAATGTTACTTCAAATGCCAAGAGATACCAAGTGTAGAAGACACCAGACTCTTTGTCTCTGTGAAAACAAACACACTAAAACATACCAGTACACACACACATACACACAAACATTAAAAAAACAAAACCTACATCTCCCATAGTCGTATAAAAATAGCTGTAAGAAAACTGTAAATTCTAAAAACAAGTGTATGGTGGCATATGTATGTATAAGGCATATATATGTATGAGTAGGTACAGGTGTGTACACATATGTGCACAGACAGAAATATCTGTAAGTACGTGTATATACAAATATGTGTGTGATGGCATGTATATTCAGAGGACACAGTTATGTATAATTCTCAGACATAAGCAAACACCTTGCGAGACTGGTTTTCTGGGCTTGAAGGCTTAGGACCTTAGTCTCATGGGACAACTCAGTCAACTGGCATAATATAGTTCACAAAGTTCATGCTCTGCATCCCAGGGAAGTGAGTAGCATCTGATGTTTTAAAAGCTTGCAAGCAGCCATCTAAGATAAAACTATTGGTCTCTACTTGTCAGGAGGAAAAGAGAAAGAAGGCAACCAAAGTCTCAGAGAAGAAACTAGTTTACAGAGCTAATAGCCTGCATGAGCCATGGCCTCATCTACACTAAGACCAGACGAACTCCTACCACTACAATAGATGGACCCTAACAGAATGGGATTAAAATGCAGAAAAGAACTCAAAATCTTAAAAAGTCTAGATTTACTGGACAAGTTGAGACTAGAGGACTCCCTGAGACTATTACCCTGAGATACTCTTTAAACCTTGAACCGAAACTATCCCGAGGTCACCTTTTAGTGAAATAAGAGGGATATGCAAAATAAGGGATATTACCCGTGAGTACAGTGCTCCATTAAAAAAACCATCTCTATAAGACAAAAGGTCAACAATTACTCTGAAGCAAAGATGAGAAGATAAGGGGGCAGGGAAACTAGAGCACTGGAAATGGAACAACCAGAACACAATTAAGGAGAATGTTGACACATTATGAAAGATATAAGTAATGTCACTGAACAATTTGTACAGAAATTGTCTAATAGGACCCTAGTTTACTGTGTAAACTTTCAGTGAAAACACAACAAAATATTATTTAAGAAAGAAAGAAAATTGTAAATTCTACTCTGGGTTTGAACACAATTTTCTGATAAAGGCAAACTGCCTCCATTTGTATGAATTCTCCTCAGCTTATAAATGGTATTTCATATGATGAAGTGATCTTTAACAAAATAAACAGCTTCTCATTCTGACTTGTGTTTCTTCATCTTCACTTTTCTCTGCACATAAAGGTAAAAGGTCTATAAAATATAATTAATGAATATTCAATACCACAAATTTTAAAATTTCTTTGCCACTTGTAATTTTGTGAATCTATGTTGTTGCCATTGTTAGGTGTTGTTGAGTCGATTTTCAACTCATAATGACCCCATGTAACAGAGTAGAACTTCCCAATAGGGTTTTCTAGGCTGTAATCTTTATCCGAGCAGATTGCCAGATCTTTTTCCTGTGGAATCTCTGAGTAGGTTTGAACTGCCAACCTTTCAATTAGCAGCCGAGTGATTAACTGTTGTGCCACCAGGGCTCCTTTGTGAATTTGTAAATATTCCAAATTCACTGACAAAAAATAGATTTCCCCGGAATATGATGTATTATTTTGATCCCCAACACTTATAATAAAGAAAAAGCAGTGACTGATACTTTTATTCAGTTTTTTTTTTTTAAATTCGTCTTAGTAGAATGCGAAGGTATTTTAAAGATCCTAGTTTGTCTTCTGAGCTTGGAGTTTTACCACTTTTAACAACTGAATGCCTACTGCAGCATATGCCTAGCTTTCTGTAAAAAAAAAAAAAAAGAAGAAGAAGAAGAAGGAGAAGAAAATCATTGTTCTTGCCCAGGACCTTAACACTATAGCTTGAAAAAAAAGATAACGTGAACTAAAAATAATTAGGAGACAATATAGTATACAATAAAGAGTACAAATAGGAGATTAGCCAAATAAATTTATTCCAGGCTATTCAGTAGAGGACCAGTTAGAGGAGTCTTGCTAGCATAGCTGAGTTTCCGACTTCGGAAAACTGATGTTCTTACTGCGAAACTTATGAAGGGCAAATCACTTCCTCCTGAAACTCTTTGGCTTTGGTGTGATGACCCTAGAATGACAAAGTGGGCTTCTCTCTGCTACTAACTTCTGGGTCATAGCCCTATCTCTTGCCAGTTAACATCTGGATATCATTACTTCCCAAATTTTTCTCCTCTATGGGAGCCCTTGTGGCACAGTGGTTAAGAGTTCAGGCTGCTAACCAAGAGGTCAGCAGTTCGAATCCACCAGCTGCTCCTTGGAAACCCTATGGACAGTTCTACTCTGTCCTATAGGGTTGCTAGGAGTCAAAATCAACTCAATGGCAATGGTTTGGTTTTTTATGTCAGTACAAAAGAGATGTAAACAACATGCTTATGACTTAAATCTTGTCAAAATTTAGTATCAATATTGACAGGCAATACAAACAGGCTCTGGAGTAAGAAGGATCTGGATTAAAATGCCAGTTTCTCCCCTTAGTAGCTGTTTGAGTTTAACCAAATTATTCAGATCACTCTAAACCTCAATTTTTCTCATCTGTAAAGTAGGGATAATAACAGTACCTCTACCTCAGAGAACTTGTTTTGAGTCCTATCTTCTCTGCTTACAAGCCATTGGACCATGATCAAATTACTTAGGCCTTCCTCAGGCTACTTTTTTTCTCATCTAGAAAATGAGAATAATAATGTCTGTGAGTGATATGGTTGAGACTAAAGAGCTAATGCAGGTAAACTGTTCAGCACAGAAGCTGACACACTGTGAGCACTGAATAACTGCTAACTGGTGCAATTATTATGTGAAATTTCAAGGACTCATTTCGTCTTTGAAGAGGGTACACTAATTACCACAGGCCCATTTTCTTCAGCACTAGTGACACATTTTGCTCTACTAGTCTCCCTTTTAACAAATGTTGCAAATTTATGAGACAGTTGGAAAATGTCATGATTGTGGTAAAATGAATTATATTTGGAACTTCTTTTTGCCATTTGTGATGCAGAAGGATAAAAAACACAACCCTGCAAGGTAGGAGAAAACACAGTACTTTCTTCAGACAATCTAAAAATTAATTTATTTTCTGTGACTGTGTTTTTATATATAAAATAAGATTTAACGTTATGTACATCCATAAGAAGCCACATAACAGATGTATCTGCTTTATAACTAATCTGCTATTGCCAATTATTCAGCAGAAAGATAAAGCCAAGAGAACAAATTGATCATAATAACAATAGATTATAATCATGCTGTTACAAAAATTGTTGTGAAGAAAATTAAAAAATTACGGAGATGTTCTATGTATCATGTTCGCTGTCCATAATAGCTGTTTTACTATTCCAAATCTTTTATGAAATAAACCATGGAATTTAAAAATGTATAAAAATCTATGCTTAAATATGACAACAACCAGGTATAGTCATACGGAGTCTATAAATGTATATATCAATACAGATAATTCTCCCACTCAATATTATTGCTTCTAATATTGTATCAATCTCCAAAGATTATATTAGCGACGATCCCCACCCAACCCAAAGACATACAACTCTTTAATCAATTTTAGAATAATAATCCTTAAAAACATACATACACACAAAACAAAATGGTAACTTAACTCTGTCCCCAACTGCCTTCATATCTCCTACCTTATGATGTCTGTTTTGTCTAGGTTGCATCCATCCTTCCCCCTACCTCCAAATGACCATCTACCCAACTCCCAGTATAAAGTGGTCATCCTGTCTGTGAATTAATACACCGGTATGGCACTACCTCTTTATATCTTCATGCTTTTTGAAATTGTCTTCAAGGTAAAAATGTGTTTGTTTTTATTCCGCACAGCATTTATCATTGTTGTTAGCTGCCATTGAGTTGATTCTGGGTCCTAAATCCAATGACTAATGTCCTTATTTATGGATTGCACTTCAACATAAAGATTACACCTCAATATAAAGAAAACAAACATACTCTCACAACTGGACCAATAAGCAACATCATGATGAACAGAGAGAAGAATGAAGTTGTCAAGGACTTCATTTTACTTGAACCCACAATCAACACCCATGGAAGCAGCAGTCAAGAAATCAAAAGACACATTGCACTGGGCAAATCTGCTGCAAAAGACCTCTTTAAAGTGTTGAAAAGCAAAGATGTCACCTTGAAGACTAAGGTGTGCCTGACCCAACCATGGTGTTTTCAATCGTCTCATACGCATGCTAAAGCTGGACAATGAATAAGGAAGACCAAAGAAGAATTGACGTCTTTGAATTGTAGCGTCGGGGAAGAATATTGAATATATCATGGACTGCCGAAAGAATGAACAAATCTGTCTTGGAAGAAGTACAACCAGAATGATCCTTAGAAGCAAAGATGGTGAGACTATGTCTCACATACTTTGGACATGTTATCAGGAGGGATCAGTCGCTGCAGAAGGACATCATGCTTGGTAAAGTAGAGGGTCAGCAAAAAAAAGGAAGACCTTCAATGAGATGGATTGACACAATGGCTGCAACAATGGGCTCAAGCACAACAAGGACTGTGAGGATGGCGCAGGACCGGGCAGTGTTTAGTTCTGTTTGTACATAGTGTCGCTATGAGTTGGAACTGACTTGATGGCACCTAACAACAACAGCAACAACAATGTCCTTTTAAGAAGATCTTGTGAAAATACAAAAGAGTCAGAGAGAATACTATGTGAAGATGGAGGTAGAGATTATAGAGTGATATGTCTACAAGACAATAAATAACAAGGACTGCTGGCGACCACCAGAAGCTAGGGGAGAGGCATGGAACAGATTCTCCTTCAAAGCCTCCAGAAGGAACCAATCCTGCTGACCCTTGATTTCAGGCTTCTGGTCTCCTAAATTGTGAGAGAATAGGTTTGTGTTGTGTTCAGTCACCAAGTCTGTGGTATTTTGTTAAGGCAGGCCTAGGAAACTAAACAGTGGGTAAAAATCTGAAGATATTTAAAACTACTGCAGAATTTTTTGAAGGTTACCTCAGGCAATTTTAAAATTGAAATTTGGATTCTTAATCCTTTCTTTGTTGACTGGTCGGAGATGACATCACTGATAAAGACTTTGCCAAAGATGATCTCACTTGAGGATAAAAGAAATCACGAAAAATTAATCCACCTAAAAAAGCCTTAGAAACTCTGCTGTTGCTAGATATTGGTGAGCAACAGGAAATACAAGGGACCTTTGCAAGGAAGTTTTTTGTTTTGGTTTGCTTTTTTTTTTTGCACTTGCTGCTATTAAAAAGTCAAAAAATGAAATGCTTATTGCCAATGTTCAAGATTACTCTGGACACTTAACAAATCATGATTAACAGCATATAAAAGCCTTGCTTAATCAACATATATAAACAAATAAAAATACTACAGAAAAAATTGCAATGGAAAACATACAATGGTGAAGGTACTGAGAGATAATGGAGGGAAGAAGTGATTTAGACAGGGGGGTTACAGAGCTGTCTTAAGAAATAACATTTGAAGCTGCTGAGGCTAATGTACAACCAAAACCTCGTGGGACTTGGTCCCTTGGTTGGAGGTTTAGTGGCATGGTTTCATGGGGCATCCAGGAAATGCAGAACAGAATTTCAAATTCTCATGGACTCCAGATTTTCCGGAGCCATGGCGGCTGGATGAACCTCTGAAACTACTGTCCTCAGGTAATCTTTAAACCTTAATCCAAAAATATCCCCTGAAGTCTTCTTAAAACCAAACAATAGTCTAGCTTAACAAGTAAAAAATGTCTACCTTGAGCGTTACGCTCTTTTAAGAACTATCTATAGGAGATGAAACTGACAACAGCAACTCGAAAGATTAGATAGGAGGGTGAGAATGGTTGCACAACTTGAAGAATCTAACCAAAGTCAATGAATTGTACATGGAAAAACAGTTGAATCGGTGTATGTTTTTCTGTGTATATTCTCAACAACAACATCAATAAAAAATAATAGACAAACAAAAAGAACGGACATTTGACCAAACCTTCAAGAGTTAGAATAGGCATGCTGTCCCTCAAAGCTCAGTGGTTTAACACAGAAAAGTTTATTTCTTGCTTACACAAAATCTTCTGCAGGCCGAGATAACTCCCCACTTGGTATCTCAGCAATATAAGCTGTTTTAATCCTGTGATTCTGCCATCTCAACCCAAGACTTCCCCAAGTATCATGGCAGAAGAGAGACGAGTGAATTGTCTCTGGCATTTTCACTGCCTCAGCCCAGAGGTGGCATACATCACTTTTCAAAAATAGTTACACAGCCAACCCTAACTACACAGAGGCCAGAAAATGTAGGGGAGCAAAAGGAATATTAGGAGAATAGAACAAAAGAAGTCAGAAAAGAACTTTTCAAGCAGAGGGAACAGCAGGTGCAAAGGGCATGAGGCAAGCCTGAGCTTAAAGTGCTTAAGAAACAAAGGTTAAAGCTAGTAAGCGAGGTGGTGAGGGGCAGGAGACAAGTCAAAAGATAATGTTCTATCAAAGTTAGGATAAATCAAAATAATATAAATTATCAGGCACAGAGAATCTAAATAAATTGGATCCACTATTTTCTTTTATTGTGGTAAGTATATGTATAACAAAACATATGCCTTTTCCACATTTTTTACATATACTACTCAGTGGCATTAATTACACTCATTGCATTGTGCAACCATCAATGTTATCTGTTTCCAAATTTTTCCGTCACCCTTAACTGAATGAAGCTCAATGCCCCCTAAACAATGACTCCCCCTTCCGCTACTCTCCCCAACCCTGGTAACCACCAATAAACTTTGGTCTCTATACATTTGTCTATTTTTATAATTCCAGATATTTCATGTAAGAGGGATCATACAATATTTGCCCTTTGGTGACTGACTTATTTCACTCAGCATAATAATTTATCTTCACATTGCTCACACAGCCCCTCAGTATGGTGTTAGAAATAGCCTGGAACAAACAGGCAAAAGAAATAGGCTTTGCTATCCTCAGATAAAGTTATTTAAAACATAACCTAGAAAACAGCAACAGCAGTTAATCTCGAATACAATGGACCTAGCTCTCCCAATAAGTACCCAAAGGTCAATTTTGTACGTAACCTTCTTTAAAA
Source organism: Trichechus manatus latirostris (assembly GCF_000243295.1). Classification (NCBI taxonomy): domain Eukaryota; kingdom Metazoa; phylum Chordata; class Mammalia; order Sirenia; family Trichechidae; genus Trichechus; species Trichechus manatus. The sequence continues at coordinate 6,134,382 of NW_004443967.1, read as the reverse complement.
TGAAAGGCCAGGTGGTTGTAATTTATCTGAGCAAATCAAAATGAGGAAAAGGATGAGTACTGAAAGGTCATTTAAAATCTAGAGCCCCAGGAGGGATGTTTAATACATATTACTCGTCAAAAACCCAAAATGGGAACTTGGATAATTTCAAATTTTGAAACTTTCACTTGAAAAAAAAATTTTTTTTTCTCACTTGGAATATTCTCACAGTCATGCTGTGGAATATATTACTTCCCCAACTTAGAGGTCTAAGTTGTAAGAGAAATACCACGTCCTGCTCTCAAGAAGAGGAGCAGATGAATGCAATGCAATGTCTTTTACACCCACCTTGATGAGTAGAAATACAAAAGCAGCTGATTACAACAGAAATGACACATCGACTACTGCTTGTGTGCCAGTAATTTATGACTGGAGGCTCTTGTTACAATAAAGCTCAGACCGATCCTTCAGTAGTTTTTTTTTTTTTCCCTCCCTTAAGAATTAATTTACTAAAGGAAGATTTTTTTCCCCCTGATTCTGGGAATCAATACAAAGCTCAAGATTCAGATCTGAACCACAACATGCTGACTTTTAGGTTAAGAAATTCTAAATGCAACATAATCTGGTTAGCTTTTTCATTTAATGTGTAAGGAGTTCATGACGAACATTTAAGTAGTTTGTGACAATAATTTTGAAGTTCTTCAAGACGTACTTAAATCTTCCTTAAGGCATAAATGCCCCAAATACTGCCCTTTTCTTCTTAATCAATGTTTTAAAAATATTCTTTCCTTTAAGGGAAATGTGATTATTTTGCTATTAGCTAATGGAGTCATTTTCAGTTCAATATTGAGAAACTCTAAAAATGTTTATTTTGTAAAATGTTCCTTTGTGAAGTAAGAAAACTGCTAATTATAATTTTTAAAAGTCTCCGTTGGAAGATATCTATGATGTTTATTGACTATTCAGTGTGACAGGTTAATCGGCAGTCTTTTCTGCTTCCAATCTTTCGTGAAAGGAGATATGAGTATTTTTAAAAATTAAAACTAATTTCAATCATTCAAACAGTTTAAATGTGAAGGGCATTTTGATGCAGCACACATTACTCATGACTGATATAAATTGGCTTTCTTATGTACTTGGAACAGTGTGTCAAACCACAGACGTCAGAACGTAAGCAAGTCAAGAGTCACAACAGACACATTGGAATAACTCATTCTTGGGGCTGGAAGGAATCCTAGCAGTTACCCAGTCCACTGTTCCTATTAAAGCAGAGTGAAAAGGGCTGTGAATTTTCTGACAGATGGAAAGTCTTTAGAAATTGTTGGGCAGAACAATATTTGATGTTATTAAACTACAAAGAAGTCAAGTTCCATATACATGTTACAGAACCTGAGTGAGCTTTAAATGGTTAGTTTTAAGCCTAGGTAGCCAGTTCCTTTGCTTCAAATTCTGTTCTGTACTTCTTCCCTGACCTCCCCAGTTAAAATGTCAATCCCTGTCTCACACACACACACACACACACACACACACACACACACACACACACACTAACACTGCCATTATCCCTCTTCCTTGCTTTGTTTATCGCCATAGTTCTTTCCACCCTCTGACATGCTATATATTTTACTTATTATTTGTTTATAGTCTGTCTCCCCACTGAGAATACAGTGATTTTTATCTATGTTAAAATCCCAGCATCTAAAAAGGGCCTGGTACATGGTAGATACTCAGTAAATGTTTATTGAATTACAGAATTAATTCAGGACTATGAACTGACCTACGGATGAAGCTTAGAATCACGTGGTTTGAACACAGGCTTAAGGCCACACTCCACCAGGTGCTCTCAGGTTGTCTCTGAATTGGCTAATTACAGATGAGACACAAAATGTTCCTGAGAGGCAATGCCATAAAGACGCACACTGTCAGCAGCCACAGCAAAATAGGACCAAATGCCTGCTCGGAGTCAGTGTGGGTGCTCTGCACCGAGTACAGTCACTCTCCACTTAGCACTGAATGGAAACGACGAGGTTTTGAATATGCAGCGTGGGAAAAAAAGGCATATAAGGGGAAACAAGATGTGCTTGGGGCTGACACCATTACAAATTTCTGAACTTTGCAAGAAGGCAGCAATGTTTCTCTAAGAGATGTGCATGCATAAGACCAAAATTAATCTTTCCTTATAGATTTCTCCCACTTGGATTTAAACCCATAGACCATGGATTCTGGATGATTGGTATAGACTGCTAGGCATTCTGGTAACATAAAAACCACAGAGATTTCCTCAATCTACTCTTCTCCCTTAGATACCACAGAGTTTTGGCTATGGTGTTCGGCAACACTAAGGACTATGTTAAGGCAACATAATTTTGTCTGAGATAATGCCTTTAGAGGCTAGGGATTGGTTTGTTTTCTAAAGGTGGTGGTTGTAAAAATTCTCTATGCCTTATTAATTATTTGCACTCTTTGAAAATAAGGCCTATGGCAGACTTGGCATTGAACTAATAAACTGCATAAGCCATGAGAAGGAATTTCATCCATTCTGGTAAGAGATAATCCCAGCTCTATCTATGAATGGACAATGCTTCTGGCTGAGAATTAGTAGAACAAGTAATATTGAGGGATAATTTTGGAATTTATTTGAAGAATTTTTTAACTCACAAAGATAAGACAATTTTTTTTTTGGACTTTAATTACTTATGACTTTAACGTACAAACAAATAGAATCTTTTAATTTTAATGACTTTTCCCTGGGAATTGGAAAAAAACGAGGAGACAATATTCAATTTGGGACAATTCTATGTAGCTGAAATTTTATTACTGGTGTATCTTTATGCATTTTAATATGAAAGTTATGTAACAGGGCTATATAATATAGTTGAGACAGGAAATAGATTAGGAGGTAAATTTCCAGCCTTGGGTACAGAGTGGCCTTGATTTGACATACATATTGCTCCAACCCATTTCAGAGCCTTCTAGGTGTAAAATCAAAACTCACCACCATGAGTCCCAAGAAAATTCCCAAAAAGCAGAGACTGGAATTGGCGCCCTGACTTCTGAAGGTGGGGAACAAAGCTATCTTGATAAATTGCTGATCTGCTCACTCAGGGTGTAGAGCCACTCCCATGGTTGGCCATAAGCTTCATAGTTAAGTCCAGTGGATTAAGTGAACAAAAAGTGGAGCAAAGTTAGATTGGAATACCTTTCACCACTCCCAATTTCCATGAGAAGGTATTTTCCATAAGCACACTCCTGACTTCTTTCCTGCTTCTTTGCTCACTCTTGGAGGTAGAGTGACTTACTCTATTGGTCAGTTGGGATGTGTTCAACCCAGGTCTGCCTTTCTTCCTTTTAGAAGATAATCTGCCTGAAACTAATGTTAATTCTATTCTGATCCTCCATGCCATGGCTTCTTATCTGAGAAGGAAAAAGCATGCTCCAGTCTAGCATTGCCATGGCAGAGATTAAGTCCGTCTAATTTTGAGGTTCAGAGTTAGCAAACTCATTTGGCTTATCGACCCAAAGCCATGTCCTTCACCATGACCTTTATCAGTAATGAAGTTATATATTGGCCAGTACTTCCCATTTCATTCACATTTGTTTAGAACATTGGTGGAGGCTGTTATTGTTGTTAGGTGCCATTGAGTCAGTTCTGACTCATAGTGACCCTATGTACAATAGAACAAAATATTGCCCGGTCCTGTGCCACCCTCACAATTGTTGTTCTGCTTGAGCTCATTGTTGCAGCCACTGTGTCAATCCATCTTATTGAGGGTCTTCCTTAGTTTTGCTGACTGTCTACTTTACTAAGCATGATGTCCTTCTCCAGGGACTGGTCTCTCCTTCTGCTGCTATTCTTAAGGTTTTCACTGGCCTATTTTATCAGAAGTAGACTGCCAGGTCCTTCTTCCTAGTCTGTGTTAGTCTAGAAGCTCCGCTGAAACCTGTCCACCAAGGGTGACCCCGCTGGTATTTGAAATACCAGTGGCATAGCTTCCAGCATCACAGCAACATGCAAGCCACCACAGTATGACAAACTGACAGACACATGGTGGAACATTTGTTTAGAATGTAGGTGAAGGAGAGAGTGCTAATTATTCAGCCCTCCCTTAGAAAATCCCAATAATAACCATACTATTACCCAGTCTCCATTTTTCCATCTACTTCCAAATAACATTGATATTGTTAAATGCCTTGCTGAAATCAAGATATATAATATCTACCAGCCAAGTTGTCCTAATCAAAAAGAAAAAAAATGTTCAGTTTTGAAGTCTTAACTTATTTGTAGCTTTAGGCTTTTGTAACATCATTACTTTTACTGAATAAATGAATGAATGATTGTTTAGGATACTGAGCTCTATTTTAGCATCTTTTGTCAGAGGATCAAACGTAACAATTTTGAAATCTATCTTTGCTAAAATCTGGGAATATGTATATGCCTACTTCCTGTATTCTGTTTCCTTACTATGATATAAAAAATGTAGGGTTGCTATAGGGTTGCTAGGAGTCAGAATCAACTCGATGGCAACGGGTTTAGTTTTTTGGTTTCTACTATTATGTACTCAAAAATGATACGATCAATTTTTTCTCTCCCAGGACTTCCACATCCCCAACCAGATTAGTATTTCTTTCACTATTTTCTCTACCTTCTGACAGTTGAAGTTGTCAGCAAACCAAGTCAAGAACTGATCATATCTTCAACTTCAGCAGAAGGTACCTTCTAGTAGATGTTCAAAGGGGTGCTATTTCCCTACAATTATTCTATTTTTGACTCAGTGCCAGTTTTGTAATTTGTTTTTGGAACAAACACAATTTATCACATGTCATGGAATGACAATGACACACACTTTAAGCTCAAGAAATATATTTTGGAATTAATTCAAGTGTAATACCTATTAGAAATGGCCGCAACAATGGACTCAAGCATACCAATGATCAGAAAGATGGCACAGGACCAGGCAACATTTCATTCTGTTATAATAAGGTTATCAACAACACTCATTAGAATGACCATCTTTAAAATGTAAATAATCTGATTCACATATCCCTTTTCTGTTTATTACACTCCTTCTTTTGACACCATCTTGGCTCACAAGCATCAATTCTCCATGTCAAGACTATCACATGACCAAAATAAACAACTTACTGACCAACTACATGTTTCAAAGCTTCTAAATTTCACCCAAGTCTCTGTATGCTTTCAGTGCTTTTTTTTTTTTTTTTCTCGCTTAATATAGGGTAAATGACTTCCTTTGGTGAAATGCTACATATTTTACTGAATCAATCATTAGAAAATTGAGATCCCTCCACAATGTAAGATGCTTTGCTAAGGCTGTGTAGGCTAGCAAGAAACAGGAGAGCACTTGTCTTCCAGATTTATATTCTTCTTAGAAAATTAAGATTTAAAGCATGAAATGTTAACTTGTAATGGAAGATTTTAATGACAAAACAAGGTAGAAATGCAAATGTGCAATCAATTGTCAAGCAAGCAGCATACACAGTAAGTGCTAAAATTTCAGAAAAAGACAGTATCACTATGGACTGGACTGGCACTAAAGACCTTAAGAAATCTGTGAGACAAAGCTGACAGTTAAAGGATATGTAGGAGTTTAATAAACCACAGAATGATAATTAAATGATAATGTGGGTCAGAACAATGCTTTTATTTCACTATTCTCTAAGTTTATGAGAACAAATGTAACCCTTTATCTTTCTTCTCCATACTACAAATCCTGTATGTTATTCCTTCTCCTTTGTCAAACTTTATACATTACTTTTGTTCATTCTCTTGGAATCTCTCTAATTTTCCCATCCCTGAATCCCATAAATCTTTCTCTGCCCTGCTGTTTCTATTCTCTTTTAGTTATAGTAACTGCAGGAAATAAATTCTCTCTCTTTCTACACATTGGAATAATTTCCTGACACCAGGATTTGAAGAATGTAACTACACTTATAGCAATCACTTATTTGACATCAGCTTTGCTCACATTAAAATATATAGTAGTTAGACATGTATGACATCTGTGTATGTTACATGCCAACAGACACCAGCTGAATCCTACCACTGTACTGGATCTTTCAGGCTTTGTTCATTAAGAAACCACCTTATATTCAGCTATAATTCTAAGGCCATGCAGTTAAAAATTCAGGAAAATATATGTAAATTATTAGAAAGTAAATAAATTTTTATAAATACTATTAAGGTAGACCTAGAAATTTAATTGGTCTCTACTACCTTTCAACCAGCTACTCTCTCCGTCAGTGATAAAAGTAATGGATATAGCATAAATTATTACTTGATCCACTGAACACCATCATTTTCAACAAAGCACACGCATTTGTTTCCTTTCTGAGAATGTAAGTAAATAACTATAATTTATTTTCCCAATTCGTTGCCTATTTGTTTCAAAAAAAAAAAAAAAGTAAGATGGCTAACTAAGCAAATATTACTCTAAGTTAAATATATTCTTGACCTAAAAAAACACCAAAGTCATATTTTAATTCGAGTTAAAAGCTACTGTAAGCTCATCATCTAAGTAATATATACCACAGACATTAGCAAATACACAAAGCCAATAAAAGTTTAAATGTTACACTTCAGCAATTCTCTTGCTAACATTTCAGCTTGAACTTACAATAACATTTACGATAATTTACCATATACTGCTGACTTAAAACATTTAATTGGAAATGATGCAAACATTCCTTCAGAGAATAATGTTACAGATCTGGCAAGACTTTCTTCAGTGTAAACAAAAGGACAGGAAGACCAAATATAATGTCATTTCAAATAATGCCCTCTTCCTATAAAAAAGATCTCTTACCTCTTTCAAATTAATAGTATTAAAAAGGGAGTAAGACTTTATTAACTTTCAAATGTATTTTATTTTATTATCTACTGATATATCTTTTCATTAAAACTTCAATTCCTTTTAGGAAGATCACACTTTTGGAAGTTATTTTATCATCACAATAACCTTGGGAGGGCAGGCCCCACTTTTCTCAGGGAAAAGTGAGCCACAGAGCATATATGGGACTTATTAAAGGTCACAAAACAACTCCACATGTAGTCCCCGACTTATGACGTATTCGAGTTATGATGAACCACATTTTTTGTTTGTATATTACGGTTAGTAAGATGTACTACATACAGTGTTACAGTGCCTAATTTGCTGATGTTATCATTCTCAGACGTTCACTCACAGATATTCAAAGAGCAGATTTATAAAGATACTGATAATAAAAGGCAATTATTGTCTTAGTCATCTAGTGCTGCTGTAACAGAAACATCACAAGTGGATGGCTTTAACAAAGAGAAATTTATTTTCTCAGTTTAGTAGTCTACAAGTCCAAATTCAGGGCACCACCTCCAGGGGAAGGCTTTATCTCTGTGTTGGCTCTGGATGAAGGTCCTTGTCATCAATCTTCCCCAGTTGAGGAGCTTCTCAGTGCAGGGACCCCAGGTCCAAAGGACGTGCTATGCTCTTTGTGCTTCTTTCTTGGTGGTATGAGGTCCCCATGTCTCTCTACTTGCTTCTCTGTTTTGTATCTCAAAAGAGATAGACTTAAGACACAACTTAATCTTGTAGATCTCATCAATATAATTGCCCATAACCCAACTCGTTAACTTCATAGTGATAGGATTTACAACACAGGGGAAGATCACATCGGATAACAAAATGGTGGACAATCACACAATACTGGGAATCATGGCTCAGCCAAATTAATACACATATTTTTGGGGGACAATATTCAATCCATGACATTCCACCCTTTGGCCCCCCAAAATTCATATCCTTGCCACAGGTGTACATATTCACCACATCATATCATAGCAAAAGTCTTAAATCAACTCCAAGTCCAAAATTCAAAAATTCCTCTCATCTGTGAAATCTAGAGTACACATTATCTGCTTCCAAAGTACAATGACAGAACAGGCACAAGCTAGACATTTCCATTACAGATGGGAGAAACTAGAGGGTAAGAAGGCATAACAGGCACCAAGCAGAGTCAGCAGAACACATTACATTAGCCCTCAAGGCTTGAAAATAATCCTCTTTTCTCTGAGACCATGTACACAATGGCCCTGCCCTCCAGACTCTAGGTATTGGCCACACTCTCCAGATTCTGAGTGGAGGCCACTCAGCTCTGGACTTCAGCTCCACTTTCCAGGCCCAATGGAATAGCAACTCCATTCCCTTGGCTTTAGGTGCACCACTCTCTTAGTCCATCTGAGTGGCAACTCCACCCTTAGAAACACCAGAGGCCATGGCTCCATCCTTTGAAATCCCAGAGGTCATGGGCATACCTTTTGAGACTGAGGCAGTTCGGCTTCCTCAGTTTCTTGTCTCTTCATCTTCTGCTTCCTGGTTCCTTGGCCTCTCGGCCCCTCGGGCCTCTCTGCCTGTGTCTGCCCTGCCGGAGCAAGTGTTCCAAAGCTCTGTAGCTCCACTGATAAGTGTCCAGAGGCACCCCACTCTGCCAGGAGCCTCCTATGCAAAAGCACTCAGCTCTCTTGCTCCATAGGTCAGTTCTAGCACTGTCTGGTGGTGGTCTTCTGGTTCTGCTGCTGCCAGTTCTCTGTTGCTGCTTCTGACTACCTGTGCCATCTCCAGTTTTAACAGTTTTAACTTCCTTCTGAGTCCTCTATCCATTCACAGTTTCAAAGCCACTTCCATATTTTAGGTATCTGTTAGAACTGCACCCCACTCCTGGTACCAACTCTGTCTTAGTCATCTAGCGCTTCTATAACAGAAATACCGCAAGTGGATGGTCTTAACAAAGAGGAATTTACTCTCTCACAGTCTAGTAGGCTACAAGTCCAAATTCAGAGCGCCATCTCCAGGGGATTGCTTTCTCTCTGTGTTGGCTCTGGAGGAAGGTCCTTGTCATCAATCTTCCCCAGTCAAGGAGGTTCTCAGCATGGGGACCCCAGGTTCAAATGATGCACTATGCCCCCAGTGCTTCTTTCTTGGTGGTATGAGGTCCCCACGTCTCTCTGCTTGCTTTTCTGTTTTATATCTCAAAAGAGATTGGCTTAAGACACAACCAAATCTTGTAGATTGTAAGAGTGTTGAGAGAGTGCAACTGGTTCAGCCTTTTAGGGCAGGTTATGTGCTAACAGATCTCAAGAATATCAAACGTGCACATATCCTTGGACTCAGTAATTCCACTGCTAGGACTCTATTTTAATGAAATGATCAGAGACACAAACAAGATTTATACATTTTTCTACTAGAGTATAGATAATAGTAAGGAGCCTTGGTGGCACAATGGTTAAGAACTCAGCTAATAACCGAAAGGTCGGCAATTTGAACCCACCAGCCACTCCACAGGAGAAAAGACTGGCTGATCTGCTCCCATAAAGATACAGCCTAGGAAACCTTATGTGGCAGGTCTACTGTGTCACATGGGGTTGTTATGAGTCAGAGTCGACTCAGTGGACCACAACAATGACAGAGTTTATAATAGTGAAAAATTTAGAGACAATGTGGCCAATTTGGTTAAATATACTGGAATATCAAAAAGATAAAATATCATATGACTATTAAAATAATGCTTTTGAGGAATTTTTTTAAATTGTGGTAAATACATATGTAACAAAATATTTTCCATTTCAACATTCTTCATATGTGCAACTCAGTGACATTAACTGTGTTTATCATTTTGTTCAACCATCACCATTATATGTTTCTTTTAGGGATTTTTAATTATATGGAAAATTTCAAGGATACAACTTTACATGAAAAACCAGAAAATAAGACTGGGGAGGATGCTTACTTTGGGTGGGGGGGTAGAGAGGGATGAAATGGCGGAGGCCCTCTACAATTAATCTGATATCTTGCATGAGGTCTCGAAGAAAAATAAATAAATAAAACCACTATATAGTATGATCTCAATTATATATCAGTATTGATATCATATATATCTACATTCTCACTTTTGGGAGTAAATATAAGAAAATTTAATCTCTAGAACACGAATTTTAATTCATTTAAAATTCTGTTTTTTCCCAACTTTTCTACACAGAGGGAAAGAAGGAGACTATCAGCTGATACTTTGATGCCTCTAAATTCTTTGAATTGTTACCATAAGAATGTGTAATTTTGGAAAGCAAAAAGAAAAGAGTAATAACATTTGCTGTTTTAGAAAGCTGGCATATTTGTGCCTGTTATTTATGTTATATATTCCATGATACTACAGGATAAAACTGGAAAGACATAGTACTTGCCTAAGATAAAAGCATTAATGAAAGAAGTTGTAGGAGATATCCTGCATGTGAATAATTACAATTAAGAAAAATTACTGACCATACTTTTAATTAAACTGAGGAGACTACAAGCAGTTACTGGAAAAATAAGAGAATACAGCACTAGAAGAATATTTTGTTAAACAGAAACATGTTTAATTGTTGATGTTAGAGTTAGATATGGTAGTTATCTCTTCAGAGGTCATTCAAGTAGCTCAGAGGGCAAGTCTTAAAAATTAATTGTGTGTAGTTATTCTCATCAGAAATAATCTAGTATGATAAAAGTTGTGTTGATCAAAAACTTCACAGCAGTACAACCGACTTTAACTTAGCATATTTAACTATTTAGGCTATCAATTTAGTTTCGATCAGGACTAAGAATACAGTGACAAAGTTTGCCATCTGGTGGTCAGTGTGATACAAGTCAGATGTCTTTAAGTTTCTATGTCAGAATTTTGAACTGGGTCTAAAAATGTGAAGACAATATAGGTACTAGGTAAATTCATGGATAAAATTAAAGCCACGGCAGAGAAAACTATATTGTGTCATTTGGTCAGCTAAGAGCAGTGGTAGACTGAATAATGGCCCCTAAAGACATCTTAAGGAGCCCCGGTGGTGCAATGGTTGAGCCCTTGGCTGCTAACCGAAAGATGAACAACAGTTCAAACCCACCAGCGGCTCCTCAGAAGAAAAGACCTGGTGATCTGCTCCTGTAACGATTACAGCCTAGGAAACGCTATGGGGCAGTACTATTCTGTCATATAGGGGTGCTATGAGTAGGTATAGACTTGAGGGCACACAACAACAACAAAGAAATCCAAGTCCTAATCCCTAGAACCTGTGAGTGCTACCTAATATGGCAAAAGGGATTTTGCAAATGTGATTAAATTAAGGACTTTGAGAAAGGGAGATTAGCCTCAATTATCCAGGTGGACCTCGTATGTAATCACAAGTGTCCTTGTAAGAGAAAGGCAGAGAGTTGACTGCAGAAGGCGACAATGTGGCTGCTGAAGCAGGATGCTAGGCTGCTGGCTTTGAAGGTGGAGGAAGGGGTCTGGAGCCAGGAATGCAGCTTTAGACACTGGAAAGGCAAGGAGAGGGATTCTGTCCTAGAGCCTCCAAAGGGAGTGTGCCCTGATAACACTGGCTTCCGCCCAGTGAAACTGACTTTGGCCTTCCAACCTCCAAAATTATCAAAGAATAAACGTGTGTTGTTTTAAGCTACCAAGTTTGTTGTAATTTGTTACAGCAGCACTAGGAAACTAATGCAATAGTTAAATTGAAGATGGCCTGGGGCTTGAGTGATATTAGATATAGGAAGAAGCGTGAAAAATGAACTTATTAGATCACAGATATGACCATGTCTGTCAATAAGCAATGCATTAGTGCTCAAACTAATTATTTTTTTTTAAAGGTAGACAAAATTGATCAGAAAGAAACCCAACAGAATGTACACAAAAACCAATACTTTCTGTCACGATCCCTGTGATCTAACCAGGTAATTAGAGAAACAGAATACTGAAACTTATACTCTACAAGCATTTTCGGGCTCTTCCAAGGAGCATGGCAGTAATCTTCTAGGACTTGCATATTTCACTAACCAAGGTAACGTGATGTATTTTTAAATGTTAAATATTAACCAAAGCAAGGATCAATCAAGCCGATGGTGGAAGACAGATCTGGAGTAAAATGAGGCTTGAGATAAAATTCAGCAAGTCCAACAAAATGAAAAGACAGCACTGGTCTGAGAAGTAGTATGCAGCATATTCCCTCCCTTTAATCCTTTCACCAATACGTCTATGATTGTAACCAATCTGGTTTTCTGAGAAGTGAAGAAGAAAATTTCTACATGTAATGCTAAAAACTTCTATTAGTATTCGAATCACTATAATGTGTAGTTATCCTTGAAAAATTGAGCGTATGGACTTCTATTTTAGTTCTCAGGATCCAGAAGCAAACAGGTAATCTGATGGTCAAGATCATGGTCAAGTACAAGAGAAACATAAATTACTGATATTTATGATCATTGGTTCAGTTCAATAAGCATTTACCGAGTATAGCCTAGATTCTGGGGACTGTGATAGGAACCGAGAATAGAAAGACATGACCCTCTGCCTTCAGAAGACGTAATGTTTGTATTTTAACAAGTTTAGTACAAGACAAAATTTTTATTGTTAATACATTGTACTCAAAATTTTAATCTGGCTAATACTTTCTTAAAAATTAAACTATGAAATGCATCTTACTTAAAAATAATACATATAGCTTACATATACAGTTTGAAAAATAATTTTATAATGATCATCCATGTACTTACCATTCCCTATGAAAGAGAATGATCAGTCTCTTGAAGCCCCCATGTACCCCTTCCAGATATCTCTCTCCTTCCAGATGAAACTATATCCTGAGTATTGAATTAATTATTCTTTTAGTTTTAAATAGCGTTACCATGTTATGTGTCTATTGCTAAACAAAATCTGGCTTGGATACGTCTATTTTTGCCCTTTACATGCTGTACATAGTCTGCAATTTGCTCTTCTTGCACACATTATGTTTTTGAGATTTATGCATGCTGATGCTTATCTGTATAGTTAAATCATTTTTTGCTCTCATAATGTTCCAGTATCTGAATATAGCACAATTTATGTATCAATGGACATTTGTGCTATTTCCAGTTTTCTGGTCTCACGAACAATATTGCCTACAGCATTTTCATACATATCTTCTAGTGCACATGTGCAAGTTTCTTGAGGATACACATACAGGAGTAGGTCATGTGTATCTTTTCCAGCTTTGTTAGATAGTGCCAAATTACCTTCCAAAGCAGTGCCAACTTACACCCCATTGTTCTACATGGACATCAACATTTGGTACTGTCAGATTTAAAACTTTTTCAGTATGGTGAGTGTAAAATGATTTCTCAATATGGTTTTAATTTGCATTTTCCTAATTAGTAATGAGGATGACCATCTTTTTATTGTTTATAGTTTTTTTTATAGTTTATTGACTATTTGTGTTTCCACTTCTATGATAAGCCTACCTATTCATGCTTTTTACTTATTTTTCTATTCAGTTGTCTTTTTCGTATGGATTCATTGCAGCTACTTAAATATTTTTGATCCTTTGTTGGTAATATCTTACAAACATCTTCTCCCAGTATATGACTTATCTTTTCATGCTCCTTTAGGTGTGTTTTTAATTAGCAGAAGTTTTCAGTTTTAATGTAGTGTATGTGTCCATTATTTCCTTTATGGTATGTACTTTTTGAATCCCAGGAAATTCTTCTCCAGCAAAATGCTCTAAGGTATTTGTCTATGTTTTTCAAGTTTAAAAAATTTGCTATTTAATTAAATGAAAATTGATTACCTTTAATCCATCTGGGATTAATTTTTGTGTATGTACAAGTTGAAATCCTACTAAATTTTCTCCATACGTGTAATCAATTGTCCCACCACCATTTTTTTAATATTCCATCCTTTTCCCATTGATATGTAAATCAAGTCATAATTCAAATTTCCATATATTCCTATGTATTTCTTATGGGGTCAATTTCTACACTTTCTTCTACTTCCATAAATGTATCTATCCTTGAGCAAATTCCACAGTAAATTCTGATATCTGGAAAGGCAAGTCCTCCAAACTTTTTCTTCTTTTTTAAGAGTATTTTGGTTTTCTTTCTTCTATTTCTTTAATGTGTTTAATTTAAAACATGTTTTGACATATGCAAAATATTGTTTGTATATATTACATATATGCATACATTAGTTTATCTATAAGTTCATGCATATATTATATAATCCATTAAGTTAAAAACAAAATAATACAATGAACACCTATGAGCCCACCACCCAACCCAAGAACTAGAATGTTAATACAAAAACTCCCTATGTGCTCCTTCCCTGTTTCATTTCCCTTCATCCCCACTCAAGTGGTAACCACTACTGTGTATAGTTTGGGCTCTTTTTGATAGTCATAAAAATATTCTCTAGCTGTGAGTCACCCTTTGTTTTTTCACCCAATCTTATGTTTTTAACACTTATCCATGTTGTTGCGTGAAGCTATAACTTATTCATTTTATCCCCAGTGATCTGCACTGACATACATCAAATTGCCAAATATATGTGGATTTGTTGCTATCCATGAATATTTTATTTCTCTTCATTTAGTTCAATCTTCCTTAATGCCTCTCAATAAAGCCTTATAAAAATTTATAATTTTCTACATAAAAATCTTGCACATCTGTTAAAGTATTCCTAAATAGCTTATATTTTGTTGCTACTATAAATAATATTTTTAAAATTATATTTACTATTCACATACAAATATGAAATTTTCTTTTGTATATTTAGTTTATTTCTGGAAACTTTTCTAACATACTTTGAACATGTTATCAGAAGGGACCAATCCCTGGAGAAGGACATCATGCTTGGTAAAGTAGAGAGTCAGAGAAAAAGTGGAAGACCCTCAACGAGATGTTTTGACACATGGCTGCAACAACAGGCTCAAGCATAGAAATGATTGTGAGGATGGTGCAGGACCCGGCAGCACTTCGTTCTGTTGTACATAGGGTGGCTTCGAGTTGGAAATGACTCTGTGGCATCCAACAATAGCAACACAATAATTTTTCCATAGATTCATTTAGGTGTTCTATGTAGTCAGTTATAAAATCTGTAAAAAATGAAAGGTTTGCTTATTTGTTTCTAATCTGTATACCTTTTAATTCCTTTCTTGCTTACAGGCACCAGAACAGTGTTGACAGAGTTGTGAACAGAGGCTTTCCTTAGCTTGTTTACAATGTTAAATGGTACGCTTTATCCATTTCTCCACCGAGTTCCATGTTTGTGGTATGCAGGATTCTATAGATACCCTTTATCAGTTAAAAGAAATTCCCTTGTATTCCTAGTTTGCTAAGATTATTATTTTTTAATCATCAATGGATGTTGAATTTACTGCATTTATTAAGATAATCATATGATTTTTCTTCATAAGTTTATCATAAATATAATAAACACCAACATTCAGAAGTAGTGGAAGAACTTCTAATGATGGATAATAAGAAGGAATAATTATAAAGGTGGTTAAAGACCCAAAAGAGCATGAAATTACGGAAGCTAAAGGAAGAGAGCATTCCAAACACTAACAATGTTCAATTGCAGCAAAGATATCCTCCTCCTCTCTGCTCTGATTTCTGCCTCAGCCTGTGTGGCTCAATCATGGTGCTTCTCATTCCTCTGGATATTGTCTTTACCTGATATTAGCAATACTATTTTCTTTTAATGCATCTGCTTTACTGAAATCATGCACCAGTGGTTTTTTTTTTAACTTAGTTTAGCAACAGGTCTCCATTTCTTAATGATTTACATTACTCCATAATTTGCTTTGGTTTTCTTGGTCCTGAACTGTTCTCATACTCCTGATAACTTAGGCATTTAATAGGAATGTCCTGGCCCTCTTCCCCTGATAATAATTTTCCACAAACAGGAAACTAAACTTTCAGCAGGTTGTAGCAGATGTTATACAGGATGCACTTCTCAGCCCATCAATAGCATTAGATGGTCCTTATCCTCCA
The DNA here is from genome assembly GCF_000243295.1 of Trichechus manatus latirostris. Taxonomy (NCBI): domain Eukaryota; kingdom Metazoa; phylum Chordata; class Mammalia; order Sirenia; family Trichechidae; genus Trichechus; species Trichechus manatus. Next base: position 6,118,588 of record NW_004443967.1, on the reverse strand, counting down.
GGATTCTTCTTGTTGCCCTTGTGATTTATCACAACTATAATTCCTCATTAAAAATAAATAGATAAAACAAGCAAACAAAGGAAAAAAAGAAAACAATTGAAATTATTGTGGTAAAACATATTGCTGACCATTACTACACAAATCAACTGTAGGGTGGCTTTGCAGTTCTATTCAAGACAAGCTCCAATATCTCAATTCAATTCATATAGACTGCAAAATTTAATGATTAGAAGCTTTAGTGTAGTGTAGTGTAGTCTCTAACACATCTGCCAAACCATAGAAGATATGAGACTATAGTTTGAAAGAAATCTTAATTTTTTCCCTTTATTCCTCTCTGTTACTCATCCTGGAAAGATCACGTGAGGAAAAAGCACAATTCTGGGGGTGCAAACTGTTGAGGATATCTTTGAAATAATCTAATGCAATAAAGCACCGAATAAAATATTGTTAGCGATGGTAATTTTTGGATAGCTGCTCTTTTTTGCTTTGTTACATTTCTGCTTGATACTAGTAACAACTGTACCATCTTTCAGGTTCCACTGAACTCTACCAGCATGCCATATGCTAGGAAGGTTCAGCATGCTGAGATGCCTACATAATCTCTCCTCTCCATACTTGCAAATTCAGACATGTATTCTGGTTCAAGGGCATTCAGATTCACCAAAAAAAACCAAAAAGATAAAAAAACACATTGTGATATAAAGTCTAGTAATTTACTTGGCTGTTTTTTTTTTTAATGTACTTTTTTCCCTTTTAGAGTTTTTGTTTGTTTTCATAGCATTGAATTAATGGCATTATCATTATTTGGTAAGCCCCGTCAGGTAATCCTTCTTCTTCTTTTTTTAATGGTTAATCTGGTGGTATGTTTAAGCAGAGTCTATAGCCAAATATACAGAAACTATGGAAGTATCCAGAAAGAGTTAATTCCTGTCTCTCTATCGCTACAATGAGTTGTTCAATATCAATGTGACAAAGAGTATAAATCAAAATACTCATCTGGCATTTTAAGATCTACTCAGTGTGTTTCAAAAGGGAAAATGGGACAATTTAGAGTTCATCAATTATATCACATTAAATTAGACTTCGTCATTGAATTGGCACGACAGCCATCATCTATGTTAATTTACAACAAGAAGGACAGCCAAGTACAGGATAGTAGCAATGCCACGGTCAAAGGGAGGCTCTGTATTCTTAGTTATAAAAAACGCTTTGCTTTTGCAGAATTAAGAAGGCAATAAGATAAAGATGTTTAACACAAAGAAGTTTCAAAATAGCATGTAGCATGATATATTCCATAATATTTACATTCATAAAAGTTAACTGTAATAGGGTAGTATATCAAACATGTCAAAATTTTTCGTTAATTTAAAAAAAATTTGGGGGCGGGGCCAAGATGGCAGAGTACTCAGACACTTCCAGTGGACCCTCTTACAACAAAGAAACAAGTGAATCAATTATATATGACTATCTAGGAGCCCTGAACATCTAAGGCAAAGTTGAGGAACTGGACTGAATGGCAGGGGGAGGGCGAGATGGTTCAGAAGCAGCAAGCAGTTGCCAGACCTGACTGGGCAAGAGCCTGAGCCCTTCAGTCCTGAGCAGCTCATGGGGGAGTGGTGAGGCAGGCAAGCAGTGGTGCTCAGGAGGCGCGTTTTCCACACTGGGAGAGACCCAGCACCAGAGAGTCTACTCGGCCACCCAGAACCAGTGAGAACCAGCCCTCAATCAGCGAAAGATAAGCACTTCTGTATGCCCTACCGCATGGATCAAAAACACCCCTCTTAGGGAAAAAACCTCTCTCCCATTCATCTCCCCAGTCCCTGCTATGCACTGGGTCCCGGACTGGTTTCAGCAACCGCTGAGTCCCCTGGGCCGGAAGTACGATCCATCACACCCCCTGAGCCATTCTCCTGGCCTTGGAGAGTGAACAAATTAACAAATACAAAAAAATACACTGCCAGGTCCACTAAGCCAGGAACTCAGGGTTGGCACAGGTCCTCTGCTTAGGCACAGGCATAAGGATCCACGGACTTTGAGTGCCTTTCCCCCTGCAGAGACTCGTGTGGGCTCATCTCAACAGTGTAGGCCCTCATTTCTGCAGTACAACAGGGTATATACCTGAAGTCTAACTTTAACTGTTTCAGCTGTGAAGTGGCAGGTTCGTTACATTTGACACTGCTCTGCCCATTAAGCAAGGTCCTCACCTACCCACATCAGGGGCTTGAGGACTGGTGGCTCCACTCACGCCACCTAGTCACCTGCGATAAGGGCCCAAGAATAAGAGGTGCCTTCCCACCCCCAGTCCTTACAGTCAACAGAATTGGGCACTCATAGTCCAACTTCAAAACCCACCCACCTATGCACTCTAGGGAACAGGGACATGCCTTCCTCCTGGACACTCACAGGTGGCCATCAGCACCCTGCCTTGCTCTGAGTGTGTCTCCCTGCTGCAGCCAGATGCCTTTGCCTACAACAAACACAAATGCCTGTCTAGGACAGTAAGTGAGAGGCTACACAACACACTTGGTGGCTAGCTACCTGGTCACCTGAGCTGAACCCATAAGGAGGAGTGGGTGGACTCCTGAGCTCAAATACCTAGTAACAGATCTAACCACCTGGTGACAGGACATTAGAGATTCAAAGGTGCTAATAATCAAACTAGCTCATACGAGCAGCCTATTTGGGTATATCAAAACAAAACAAGAAGCTAGGACACAGTAAGCAAACATAAAATAAATAAATATAATAACTTATTGATGGCTCGGAGACAACAGTCAATATCAAATCACATAAAGAGGCAATCCATGATGGCTTCAGCAAGCTCCCAAACTAAAGAATCTAGAAATTTTCCAGAGGAAGAAAATTTCTTGGAATTACCAGAGGCAGAATACAAGAGATTAATATACAGAACTCTTCAAGAAATTAGGAAGGAAATTAATCAAAACACAGAACACACAATAGAGGAAATTGAAAAGATCAGAGAAGAGCATACTGACAAATTTAACAGGCTGCAAGAATCCATAGAGAGACAGCAATCAGAAATACAGAAGATTAACAATAAAATTTCAGAATTAGACAACTCAGTAGAAAGTCCTAAGAGCAGAATTGAGGCAACGGAAGTCAGAATGAGTGAAACTGAAGATAAACCACTTGACATCAACTTATTTAAAGAAAAATCAGATAAAAGCATTTAAAAAAATGAAGAAAACCTAGGAATTATGTGGGACTCTATCAAGAGGAATAACCTACAAGTGATTGGAGTACCAGAATGGGGGGGATAACAGAAAATACAGAGAATTGTTGAAGATTTCTTGGCAGAAAACTTCCCTGATATCGTGAAAGATGACAAGATATCTATCCAACAGGCTCATCGAACCGCACATAAGGTAGATCCCAAAAGAAAGTCACCAAGACATATTATAATCAAACTTGCCAAAACCAAAGATAAAGAGAGAATTTTAAGAGTTGCTAGGGATAAATAAAAAGTCATCTACAACGGAGAGTCAATAAGAATAAGCTCAGACTACTAAGCAGAAACCATGCAGGCAAGAAGGCAATGGGATGACATATATAAAGCCTTGAAGGAAAACAACTGCCAGCCAAGAATTATATATCCAGCAAAACTGTCTCTCAAATATGGTGGCAAAATTCGGGCATTTCCAGATAAACAGAAGTTTGGGAATTTGCAAAAAACAAACCAAAATTACAAGAAATACTAAAGGGAGTCCTCCAGTTAGAAAATCAGTAACATCAGATAACAACCCAAGACTAGAACACAGGACAGAGCAACCAGATATCAACACAGAAAGGGAAGTCACAACAGTAAATCAAAGCCAAAAACACTGAAAATAGGGAAACAGATGTCAATATGTAAAAGATGACAACATTAAAACAAAAAAGAGGGACTTAAAAAATGTAGACACAAATTTTTCATATGGAGAGGAAGTGAAGGCAATATAAAGAAATAAAAGACTGGTATAAACTTAGAAAAATAGGGGTAAATATTAGGGTAACCACAAAAGAAACAATCCTACAAGTCAAAATAGAAAACTAGAAAAATATAAAGACTCAGCAAACACAAAATCAACAACAAGGAAAAAGATGAAAAGAAAATACATAAGGAAAAACTACTCAGCACAGAAAATTAAGTGGAAGAAAGAAACTTTGAACAACACACAAAAAAGACATCAAAATGACAGCACTAGATTCATACCTATCAGTAACTACGCTGAATGTAAATGGACTAAACGCACCAATAAAGAGACAGAGAGTGGCAGACTGGATTGAAAAAACACGATCTGTCTATATGCAGCCTACAAGAGACACACCTTAGACTTAAAGACACAAACAAACTAAAACTCAAAGGATGGAAAAAATATATCAAGCAAATAACACTCAAAAAGGAGCAAGAGTGACAATATTAATCTCTGACAAAATAGACTTTAAACTAAAATCCACCACAAAGAATAAAGAAGGACACTATATAATGATTAAAGGGTCAATACACCAGGAGGACATAACTATAATAAATATTTATGCACCCTATGACAGGGCTCCAAAATACATAAAACAAAATCTAACAGCACTGAAAAGAGAGACAGACAGCTCCACGAGAGTAGTAGGAGACTTCAACACACCACTTTCAGTGAAGGACAGAACATCCAGAAAGAGGCTCAACAAAGACACGGAAGAGCTAAATGCTACAATCAACCAACTTGATCTCATAGACATATATGGAACACTCCACCCAACAGCAGCCAAGTATACTTTCTTTTCCAACGCACATGGAACATTCTCCAGAATAGGCCACTATTAGGCCATAAAGCAAGCCTTAACAAAATCCAAAGCATTGAAATATTACAAAGCATCTCTTCTAACCATAAAGCCATAAAAGTAGAAATCAATAACAGAAAAAGAAAGGAAAAAAAATAAAAAACATGGAAACTGAACAACACCTTGCTCAAAAACTACTGGGTTATAGAAGAAATTAAGGATGGAATAAATAAATTCATAGAATCAAATGATAATTAAAACACATCCAATCAGAACCTTTGGGACACAGCAAAAGCAGTGCTCAGAGGTCAGTTTACAGCAATAAATGCACACATCCAAAAAGAAGAAAGGGCCATAATCAAAACATTAACCCTACA
>NW_004443967.1:6088438-6110714 GCF_000243295.1 Trichechus manatus latirostris | reverse complement strand
TAGGGGTCTGGGGACCGTGCTTTCAGGGGACATCTAGGTCAATTGGCATAACAAAGCTTATTAAGAAAATGTTCTGCATCCTACTTTGGTGAGTAGCATCTGGGGTCTTAAAAGCTTGCAAACGGCCATCTAAGATGCTTCAATTGGTCCGAAACACGTGGAGTAAAGGAGAATGAAGATCACCAAAGACACAATGAAAGTAGTAGTCCAAGAGACAGAAAGGGTCACATAAACCAGAGACTTCATCAGCCTGAGACCAGAAGAACTAGATGGTGCCCAGTTACCACCAATGACCACCCTGACAGGGAACACAACCGACAATCCAGATGAAGCAGGAGACAGGTGGGGTGCAGAACTCAAATTCTAGTTAAGAAGACCAGACTTAATGGTCTGACTGAGACTGGAGGAACCCCAGAAAGCATGGACACCAGATTCTCCATCAGCCCAGAACTGAAACAATTTCCGAGGCCAACTCTTCAGACAGGGATTGGAGTGGACTGTGGGACATAAAGTGATACTTGTGAGGAGTGTGCCTCTTAGCTCAAGTAGATACAAGAGACTAAATGGGCAGCTTCTGTCCGGAGGTGAGGTGGGAAGGCAGAGAGGGTTAGGAGCTGATTGAATGGACATGGGGAATCACGGGTGGAAAGGAAGAGTGTGCTGTCACAGTATGGGGAGAGTGATTAAGGTCACATAACAATGTATGCATAAATTTTTGTATGGGAGGCTAACTTGAAATGTAAACTTCATCTAAACTACAACAATAAAAAAAATGTGATATGCTAACATCATAAAGTATAAATTTCAACTCTGATATTCTGTGAACACGGCAGAATACAATAAATATTTTATATTATTTGCCATTATGTTCCTTCAGGGATACATATTTCTCATGTAATACAGACAATATTTTATAAACATTATCAGATGAAGTAGGAGTCTGCCAATGACACCAACCATGAGGACTAACATATTTCTAGGTTATTGAATAGGAGTCAAAGCAAAATGTAAGCAATAGCCAAGGTAGGTTGTGCTAATTGTCATGGAGTTCTTGGCTTTGAAGTTGAATAATAAAGGTAGATATGCGGGGAGAACATGATCATGTTACCTTACAACTTTTAGGGGCAAAGAAATAGAATACTGGGTATAGTAAGCTGTACTCTTATACTTTATTTAGTAGAAAACGAGAACATCCAGGAAGAAGATAGGTACAATCCTAGAAAGATTATAAGAAAATAAACCTTTGCATATTTAAAAATACTGTGTTCATTACACAAACATCCTATTGTTTGTTGAGCATACTATTATGTACCTGTATATAATACAGCCTATAATAAGCTGAGAAATCTTGGTGGCGTAGTGGTTAAGAGCTACAGCTGCTAACCAAAAGGTCGGCAATTCCAATCCACCAGACACTCCTTGGAAACCCTATAGGGCAATTCTACTCTGTTCTGTAGGGTCACTATGAGTCGGAATCCACTCGAGGGCAAAGGGTATATAATAAGCTGTGTTCATCCTGTTATTCTGCGCTAAGTGCCGGAGCTACAAAGGTGAATAAGACATGGTTCTTACCTTTCAGGAAACTGATATTCCAGGCAAAAAAAACCAATTTGTTTATTTGCCTAGAATAACAGTAATTAGAATACAATGTGATAGGCATGATAACAGAGGCATCTTCCAAGGGTGATTCCAATCTAGAGCTCCATACTATACCAAGGTAGTTAGAAGTTTAGCAACCAAGATTATAAGAGAGAATAATTCTTTTACATGAGAGAGCACAATGACTGAAAATATTTAATAAATATCCCTTTGCATGCTAATATTTAATATTATTATAAAAATTCTATATATTCCTTATAAAATATTTCTAATTGACAATATTTCATTTTTTGTAGTAATATGGTTTCTAACATGTTAGGACAGCATTTATTTTCCAAAAATTTGTGATTCTGATTTTCACTAATTGATCCAAAGGAATGTATCAAGAAAAAAAAAAAACAAACCAAACCCATTGCTGTCGTGTTGATTCTGACTCACAGCGACCCTATAGGACAGAGTAGAACTGCCCCATAGGGTTTCCAAGGGGCAGCTGGTAGATTCAAACTACAGAACTTTTGGTTAGCAGCTGAATGCTTAACCACTGCACCACCAGGGCTCCAAGGAATGTACAACTGGTGGGAATTAGTTATATTTCTTCACAGTTAAACTCTTCCCTTATTTTCCACAGTAGCTTTTTCTCAGAAAAGTACTTTGCTTTTAGATACTATTTTAGTTATCTAGTGCTGCTATAACAGAAATACCACAAATGGGTGGCTTCAACAAACAGAAGTTTATTCTGTCACAGTTTAGGAAGCTAAAAGTTCAAATTCAGGGTGCTGGCTCAGGGGAAAGTCTCTCTCTCTCTTTTGGCTCTGGAGGAAGGTCCTTGTCTCTTTGAGCTTCTGCTCCTGGACGATTTTCATGTGGCTTAGCATCTCTCTTCTCCCGTCTCTGCTTCCTAGCTTGCTTGTTTAATCTTTTCTGTAACTCAAAGGAGACTGACTTAAGACACACCCTACACTAATCCTGCGTCATTAACATAACAAAGACAACCCATTCCCAAATGGGATTATAACAAGAGACATAGAGGTTAGGATTTACAACACATATTTTTGGGGGCACAATTTAGTGCATAACAGATACCATACTAAAATGTTCATCCTATTTCCCTTTACAAGAGTTTCGTTTTAGAAGTTGTTGTTAGGTGTCATTGAGTTGGTTCTGATTCATAGCAACCCTATGCACAACAGAAATCAACACTTCCTGGTCCTGCACCATCCTCAGAATCCTTGTTATGCTTGAGCCTATTATTGCAGCCACTGTGTCAATTCATGTCATTGAGGGTCTTCTTTTTCACTGATCCTCTACTTCACCAAGCATGTCCTTCTCCAGGGTCTGATCCCTCCTGATAACATGTCCAAAGTATGTCAAAGTCTCACCATCCTTGCTTAAAATGAGCATTCTGGCTGTACGTCTTCCAAGACAGATTTGTTTGCTCTTCTGGCAGTCCATGGTATATTCAAAATTCTTCACCAACACCATAATTCAAAGGCATCAGTTCTTCAGTCTTCCTTATTCATTGTCCAGCTTTCATATACATATGAGGTGACTGAAAACACCATGGCTGGGGTCAGGTGCACCTGAGTCCTTAAAGTGACATCTTTGCTTTTTAACACTTTAAAGAGCCCTTTTTCAGCAGATTTGCCCAATGCAATGTGTTGTCTGATTTCTTGACTGTTGCTTCCATGAGCATTGATTGTGGATCCAAGAAAAATGAAATCCCTGACAACTTCAATTTTTTCTCCGTTTATCATGATGTTGCTTATTGGTCCAGTTGTTAGGATTTTGTTTCCTTTATGTTGAGGTGTAATCTATACTGAAGGCTATAGTCTTTGATCATCCTCAGTAACTGCTTCAAGTCCTCTTCACTTCCAGCAAGCAAGGTTGTGTCATCTGTGTATCGCAGGTTGTTAATAAGTCTTCCTTCAATCCTGATGCCGTGTTCTTACTAAACTAAAATGTTCATCCTATTTCTCTTTCTCTAAAGAGCTTAATTTTCAGCTCTTATAGCAACCTTGGAAACCCTGGTGGTGCAGTGGTTGAGAGCTATGGCTGCTAACCAAAAGGTCAGCAGTTTGAATCCACCAGGCACTCCTTGGAAACCCTATGGGGCAGTTCTACTCTGTCCTATAGGGTCATGCATCTGTTTACCGAAAGGTCGATGGTTTGAACCCATCAGCCGGTCCGCAGGAGAAAGATGTGGCAGTCGGCTTCCATAAAGATTATAGTCTTGGAAACCTAATGGGGCAGTTCTACTCTTTCCTATAGGGTCATTATGAGTCGGAATCAACTCAACAGCAACAGGTTTTTGAGGGTTTTAGAATGACATTGTGCTAGGTTCAAAATATTGATAGCTTGGGGTGATTGCTGGGAGAGTCAAGCACTCTCTTACCTGCTATCAACTTCATCTTTCATCCTTTCTAAAGAAGAATGTTGAAATTTTATTTATAAGTACTTCACACTTTTGAGAATAACATCTCTACTGAAATGAGCTATATTATCTCAGTATTAAATTCCAGGTGCAATTTAAATTCCTGACTTAGATAGATAATGGTCCCTTGAGTTTAGATCTGATGATTATAGGAAAATCGCCTTCAGATTAGTATTGCTAGAGTTTAATTTAGCAGATGTCAGAGTGCAGACAATTGCCCTTTTTTAAACTAACAGAGAGTTTGGAATTTTTTGTTTTTCCTTTCTTTTAATTAATTTGTCAGTTTGTTGATCTTTCTTAAAGCATACTTTTGGAAAACATTACTTTTATTTCATCAAAATCAGTATCCTTTTGATATTTAGAAGATATTAACTAAAATCAGGCCATGTTTCACAAGCTCTTTGACCCCAAGAGTCATGTGAGTGGTGGAGGTCTGCAGCGTGTATGTATGTGTGTGTATGGTGGAGGTCTGCAGTGTGTGTGCGTGTGTGTGCGGCATTTTATAACATTTATAAATAATTGGAAACATAGAATACAATCACTTGAAACTGCATTTCTTACAGTTCCCCCTCCCCCAAATAAAGCAGGTAAAGGTGAATCTATTATTAAGTCATAACAAATGCCTTATTCCCATCTGAGAAAATTCTTTTCCAAATGCAGTCTCTTTTATAGCATCTTCCTATTCCACTCACAACTTTGCTAGCTGCGTTGAAAATCAATTCATGTTTAAGTAAGTTTTAGCACTCCCCCAAATATCATTTATTTACTACCAAGACTTAAAAAGAACGCCAGAAAGGGTGTTCAGTATATATAAAATGGATACAACAGTGTCAATTTCTTTGAAAATACATTTCACATGTAAATTCAAAAGCCATGCTTCTGCATAACTGTTTATATTATGAAAAGCATCCTTTTATAACAGTGCCTGAATTATGGTGTTAGTGAAGAATACCGAATATACCATGGACTGCCAAAAGAACGAACAAATGTATCTTGGTTAAAATGAATACATCATTCAGTGTTAAATTTAACGGTGTGTGTTCACTTATCACCTAAAACTGCCTTGGGCATCACCTAAAATAACATTCCTTTTCAGTGGTAATCTGGCTCTCATAATCTGGAAAACACTGAGCTAATATATCTTAAGAACTTTGATAATAATGTGCTAGACAAAGATGTCACCTTGAGGACTAAAGTGCGCCTGACCCAAGCCATGGTATTTTCACTTGCCTCACATGCATGCAAAAACTGGACAATGAATTAGGAAGACAGAACTGATGCCTTTGAATAATGGTGTTAGTAAAGAATATTGAACATACCATGGACTGCCAAAAGAACAAATAAGTCTGTCTTGGAATTCTAAGTACAGCCAGAATACTCCTTATAAGCAAGGATGGTGAAACTTCATCTCAGGTATTTTGGACATATTATCAGGAGGGGCCATTCCCTGGACATCATGCTTGGTAAAGTAGAGGGTCGGCAAAAACGAGGAAGACCCTCAATGAGATGGATTGACACAGTGGCTGTAACAATGGGCTCATGCATAGCAGTGGTTGTGAGGATGGCGCAGGACTAGGCAGTGTTTCGTTTTGTTGTTCACAGGGTCACTATGAGTTGAAACCAAGTCAATGGCATCTAATAACAACAACATATAAACTTAAGATATTATCAAGTGGTCACTAAACTGTATGGTATTCATAAACATATCTATTCAACCAGTCCTATTACTAGAGCACCATAGAACTTCATTCTTTGTATTATGCAACTGAATATTACTATTGGAATGTAAGTATTATGAGAGGGAGAAACCCTACTTGATTTATTAAATATTGTTGACATATTCGCTCTCTGTTTAACAGATGCATGTTGTTTACCAGGGCTTTGCGAGAATGAGTCTTAGTCTAGGGTAGATTGACTTCGATAAAGGAAAATAGTTGGGAAAGCTGAGTGTACAGGTGCTACCCAAAAAGAGGCAATGGCCAAGTTCAGATGGGAAGAGGATGCTACCAAGAGGATGATGATCGGATGAGCATTTTTGTCATCTATGTTAAAATTTTACTTTTGATCTGATACGTGGCCACCATATGATGAGTTCAACAAGTTGGCTGTATGAGTGGGATGTGTGTGTACGTGTGTGTGTGTGTGTGTGTGTGTGTGTGTAGATTGTAGGGGTGGGGATGGTGGTAGACTGGAAGTGAGAAACAGAAAAGTGATATCTAAGAGAGGAAAAATGACAAATAGATGAAAGAGGTACAGATCAGAAACTAGTATTATGACTGATTTAGAGATTACAATTAGGTTACTAAAAATATGGATAATCATTGGATTTACATGTTATACTTTCCAGGCAAGTATCCTTTTTCGAAATGTGCTTTGGAAGTAGAGACAGGACTTCGGGAACAGGAGGATAAAAGCTGGCAGGGAACACCACCTCTGCCCATCCCTCTTTCAAATGTAGCAATTTCTCTTGTATTTGTTATACATATTGGGCCTGTGGGTAATTTGGTTTGAGCAAAAGGTACTGTAGTTAATAAAAAGTGTAAAAACCAATGTTCTATTGAAAGCATGTAAAAGAGCCATTGGATAAATAGGTTTTTCTGGTCCAATAGCTTTGCTAAATCTCAGCCCCTGACTACTTACATGAAATAGTGATGCACCCAGAGCTATTAAGAGTATTGGTAACAATCCGAATTTAAGTTCAGCTTCAGTTCTGCCCTTAAAGGAATATTAAAAAAGAAATATGTGCAAAAAACATTTTGAAATAGTAGTTACCTTTTAGCCATTTAAATTACCACGAAAGTATTACTATATATCATAAAACAAAGGTTGCTGAAATACCCTTATTTGGATAAAATCTTTCCTTTTTTTAAAACTCTATTACATATAAAAAAGCCAACTAAATTAGGGAAGAATTTTCCACAGAAATTGTTCCTCAATACATAAATGTATCAAATTTCAATGGTTTTACTAAGTGCCTTTTCAAGAATATGGCAACTTGGAAGTAATAATGCCTATATAGAGAGAGGAACATTGCATTTAGAGACTATGGAAAAACAAGGTCTCGGTCTTACTCACAGATTATATCTATGGTCAAATGATAATGGCCTGAGCATCAGGCTTATACTGAAAAATAAGCTCAAAATATTCTGTTCTAAAATATCAACCTCTCCTACAACCACTATTTGGTTTTATAACTATTTTCTATGTATTATTTATGTTACACATCTCGGTAGGTTAAAAATTCTGTTCTATGAATTTTTTATTGGTCTATTTTTCAAAAGTGCCTTAATCATCTAACATCTGCCGTCAAGTTAAACCTTTTGAGGCCCATCAGCTCATAAACATGATAGAATGGCCTTCACCTGTTACACAGCTACTACAACATGTGCTTAGGGTTCATGGCCCCTGGCTGCAACTCTGCACACTGCCAGCGCCATATGGCAGTTTATTCTGAAAGTTCCTGCACTGTCTTGGTTACTGATAATTATTCCTGAACTCCTGCTTCACAAGTCAAATAATGGAAGAACAGTTCTGCTTGCAATGAGACCCCATCAGGCACCGATCAGTTTCACTCATTATTAGCAAGAGTGCAGCTGTTTGTTAATAGCCAAGAGCTTTGCATTACTGTAGTTAAGGGGAACAGTGTTTTCTTTAATTGTCAAAGAATTAGGAATTTCAATTATATTATTTTATTCCACTCTAGGGAACAGTCTCAGAACATTACCAAATCAAAAATTCCTCATTGGTGAAGTTCAGAATTTTATATTCATCACTCAATAAGGTGCTTGGCCAATATGTGTTCCAAAGACAGGAGTAAGGGTTTCTATCAATTCTGTAATAGCTTTAGCAAAAATTTGGATACCAAGTCTATAAGTGTGAAACTTGAATTAAATGGAACTCTTTAATTCAAAATGAATTAAAGTGACTCTTTAAAATGAATCACATATTTGACATGTGTTGGCTTGGTCAGGAGTCCTTGATGGTGCAAAGGGTTAACTGCTCAGCTGTTAACCGAAAGGTTGGCAGCTCAAACCCACCCAGAAGTGCCTCAGCAGAAAGGCCTGGTGATCTGCTTTGAACGGTCACAGTCATGAAACCCTATGGAGTGCAGTTCTGCTCTGCAATACATTGGGTAGCCACGAACGACCATCGACTCCATGGCAACTGATGGCAAAAACGGGTTTGGTTTAGTCAGTTGACTTATAGTGTATTCATTTCACAAATGCTCATTGAGCATCTACTAACATGTCAAGCATCATATTAGGTGCTAGGGATGAAACAATAAATAAGACAGAGTTTGTGCTATTTAGACCTCATATGCTAAGAATAGAATTTGGTAATTGCTCCAAAAGTGCAGATTAATGAGCATTAATGGAGGTCCCTACCCATCCACCCATTCTCCCCTGAGGGAAAACGGCAAAACTTTCATAGGAAAATTCTGACTCTGGTTTCTAAATGGACATATCTGATTATTTTCTCAAGAGGGTGTCAAACTAGAATTCTCTAGAACTAAATCTACAAAGGAGTAGCGCCTTTTGCCATACAGAAACGCTTTGAACTAATGTGCTGTTTTCTTCCTCAAAAGGCAATACTTTGTCTTTAACCATTCAAACATGCAGATGTAGTTTTATTTGCCCACAGAGTGATATTAATAATTTAGAATTAATGCAAGAATAGCTCTTCCTCCTGAGAAAATAGAGCAATGCTATTCAAATGAAAGGAAATGCTTAGCTTAAAAAAAAAAAAGTTATCTAATAATTGTTTTTCTCCTTGTAATGTCTTACAAGAACAGTAGAAAGAATAGATTGTAAGCACTATTCTAATTTCCCTAAACTTCTGGAAATAAATCATATACTGTACCTCAACATGTTTATTTTTAAATAAAAAATAAAAAACATTATACCTCATATTTGGTAATTATTTATTTTTATTTGCAACATGACTATATTATAGTTGCCTTCATAATGGTGCAGTCGATACACATAGAAAGGCTTTGTTTTAAGAAATACTGAAAAATTAAGGAAGAAAAATTTCGATAATTAAATTTAATGTAAAATATCATACAGGCATCAATAATATTCTTGGGCTTAACAAAAGTCTCAAAAGCCTAGTCTAGTATAAAGACAGACCTTTACAAGGTCATGGAAGCTCCATAGACACATCCAAACTCCCTGAGGGACCAAATTGCTGGGCTGAGGGCTGTGGGGACCATAGTCTCCAATGTCATAAAGCAATATGTATACTAAAACAAAGATGACAGGCCTTTAAAAATTACCAACTAAAATATGGATGGTTTTCAATGACAATATTCAATCTATTCTGGCAAATAGGGCTATTATTGCACATTCAATAGCTATCGCACGTCTGCAAAGACAATCTCTGACTTTGAGGCATTATGTCATCTGTAACTATAGGCTTTGTTTATTTTAAAAGTGACTCTGGCATAAGATGAATTATCTAAATGTATGTTTCCAGCATGTTGGATTTTGTAGACCGATGATGATGCTGATGATAGTAATTTTAGCTACTTATGGAATGGTTACTATGCACCAGAACTATTCTAAGAGTCTTAGATGCATTATCTAATTTTATTCTTAATAACAATTCATGAGGTAGTTACTACTGGTATTACCATTTCACAGATGAGAAAATGATAAACATAGAGAGGTTAAATAACTTGCTGTAGGTCACACACTTAGTAAATGACACTCTTGGTTTTTAAAATAAGTTTCAAAATAAATTTGGGGAACAGACAGAGGACTTCCAACTTCTTTATTTTTCTGTGAAAGGCCATTTTTTAAAACCTCCAGACATCACTATTTTTACTATCATTTCATAGGAGAACACCTTAATCACAACACAATTAAAAAGAACACAATCCTTCAATGGAATGGAATTAGCTTTATGAAGTTTTCTTTACTATCTTTGTTTTGCTAGTTGTGGAGTGAAGATGTAGTCACAGGCCAGAATCCACCCATGGATTCACAACTGGAAAGCACCCATGTACACCAAGTGGCTAGTTCTACAACTGACAGAACTTGTTTTTCATGTGTTGAAATATACTGTGTCGTGTGGTGGCAACCACAAATCAATTAAATTAAATGAAATAGAGAAAAAATGAGGACGAAGACTAATATGCATTAAGTACTTAAATGTTATATGAGTAGTATCTTATTCAATTTACCTAACAACTCTATACAGAATATATTGTCAGTACAGTTTTAATAGGTGAAAAATTAAGATTCAGGAAGACTAAATAAGTAAACTAAGGTCACTGAGAAAGTACATAGTGTAATTCGTCTCAGGGAAGTTTTACTCCAAAGCACGTATTTTAATTTACACTATACTATAATATGAGCAACAATCAACTGCATTTGAATGGAGGCTCGGTAATATGATTTCTTAATATAAATATCCTGGCCCAGAAGCTTAAAAAAAATACCCTTAGAGATATAAAACTATTTTCGGGTAAACCAAAACAGAAGCTGTTAAATTAAAAAAAAAAAAAAAGTTTACTGTAATAACATTATACACATAAACACACAATACAAACAGCTCACAGCTGGTCATTAGGAAAAACAAGGAAAATGTTTCCTGCTACGTGTCTTGTTCAAATTGTAACACACACTTAAAATGCACTGATTTTGGCAAGCTCAAGACAAATAATTTTCTTAGAAATAATTTATATTCCATTAAATAAACTAAGGAAACAATGTATTACTAAGTGATAGGAAGTTTAAACTAAAAACCTTGATGTCACATTGTTGTTGAGTCAATTCCAACTCATAGCAACCCTATGGGACAGAGGAGATCTGCCCCAGAGGGTTTCCAAGGAGTGGCTGGTGGATTTGAACTGCCGACCTTTCGGTTAGAAGCTAAGCTCTTAACCACTGTGCCACCAGGGCTCCAAAAGAAAAACACCTTGAGCCAACAACATTTATAAATTTTAGAGATTATCAGATTTCTAAAGACATTTTCCTTTCACTCAAACTACTGTGCAATAATTAATACACATTAAAATTTATATCTAGATATGAAAACAATTATCATGAACAGTATATTGATACTATTCCTAGAGGAGTCGATGACACATTATTAAGCAAAAATGTGTGTATCACGTATCTAGATCAGTATCTCAAAACCTAATTAGGCTAAGACACACGGCGGTCAATACAAATTTTCTTATACAGGACTTGTTTATATGCTATGTCTATGTTTATATGCTTTATCAAGTAGATGTGATTTATAAAAACCGCTTCAGAATACTGAAGCTAATACAAATTTCAACTTAGGAATTTGGTTACTAGATTCTACACTTCTCTATGATTCACTTAAATATCAACTATTTGTCTTCTCTGGGTTTTTGAGGTAGATTTGGGTTGAATTTTCCAGCTTAACAACTTAATGGTTACATGACCCTAGTCATGTCTTTTTACTAATAAATTACCTAGTTAAGAGAGGTTGTCGTGAGGTTAAATAAGTGAACACGTACAAAGGTGTTTAATATACTAGGTAGACATGCAAAAATTGCTAGATTTTCCCTTTATACAGCAAACTAGTTACCAAGACAAACTAGAACAGTGGTTCTAAAAAGAGGTAGTTTATATATATATATATATATACATATACGCATTTACCTAGTTAAACATATGAGAATGTGTGAGAGTGAGACAGGGGAATAGAGTAGCAAAAAGATCTGTGTAACTTGAAAAATTCCTCTTAGTTGACTATGACCTGATAACTACTACGTAAGAGTCTATCAACACAAGCATTCAAGGTGGTTCAATTCAATGACCCAAATACAAACAGGATCTCTACCATACAGAGGGAGGCAATACAGAGTAGGAACTAAGAATGGGCTTCTAAAGTCAGATTGTGTGGGTTTGAATCCCAGTTCTACTACTTATTGTGTGACATTTGGTCAATTACTGGACCTTATTGCCATCAGTTTTGCCAACTCTAATGTAAACATAATAATTTTACTACCCCATAGGATTATTATGAGGAATAAATAAGATAACGCATGCAAAAGTCCTTAGCATGGTACTTCAATAAATAACACTTTTTATTCTTACAGTAACTTAGTCTGTCCAATATTTATTTTGTATTAATTTTAACCTCTTAATCTTTCAAGGTCTTAACTTATAACTAACAAATGACACAGAAAGACAAAAAAAAAAAACCTAATTTCTTCAATAATCCTATTAATTAATGCTCAAAGCTATATTTTAAATACTTTGATTTTGTATGTAAGAAATCTGATATACTCATCATAATTATTTACCCAGAAATTCTAGAAACTCATTATATATGTGTGGAAAGAGTTATTTAATGAAAATGTTGGCAACTTACAACAGCACATCACTCATAGACTGCCAATTGCAGCAGAACCACATCTGACTTCAAATCTGGATATATTATAGGTGTAAATCATTTCTCCTCAAACACAACAAGTTGTATACTAGGTTAGACACGTGATCTCTCTAGTCCAGTGTTCAGTCCAATAGAAACCTCAAGGGTCTGCTGTTGGAGGGTGTGGCAGTCACATGATGATCTTTCCAAAGCTCAAAGATACACTTCAAACACCATTCACTTCCTACAACCCACATAATAATATTCAGAGCTATTGTTTGTGAACATATCTCTTTTTTGAACCTACTTTAAATAACTCCTTAAAGAGTTTAATAAGTGTATTATTAACCCATTGTTTTAGGGTTCTCCAGAGGAACAGAACCAATTACATATATTTATGGAGACAGACATCATGCTCGGTAAAGTAGAAGGTCAGCAAAAAAAGCAAAGAGCCTCAATGAGATGGATTAACACAGTGGCTGCAACAATGAGCTCAAACATGGCAACAATTGTGAGGATGGTGCAGAATTGGGCAGTGTTTTGTTCTGTTGTACACTGGGTCACTATCAGTCAGAACTGACCGAACGGCACCTAACAAAACCTATATACATATATACATGTATACATGTATGTATATATATATATATACACATATATATGTGTGTGTGTGTATGTGTGTATATATATATATATATATATACGAATGAGAGACTTTTTAAAGGAATTGGTTCTTGCAATTGGTGGGGTCTGGCAAGTCCAAAATCCATAGGTCAGGTGACAGGATGGAAATTCTAATAGTCTTGTGTCCTAAATCTGTTGGCCAGGTGGTGGGGGCAGGGATTGTGGCAGGATGTCTATTTAAGACTCAAGGTAAAATCTTTCTCCCTCGGGAAACCTCAGGTTTCTACAGCAACATCTAGTGTCTGACCAAACAAATGGGCACCATGTTGTTGTTGTTGATACATGCTGTCAAGTCGGTTCCAACTCATAGCAACCCCATGTACAACAGAACAAAACACAGCCTGGTCCTGTGCCATCCTCACAATCATTTTTATGCTTGAGCCCATTGTTGCAGCCACTGTGTCAGTCTATCTTGTTGAGCGTCTTCCTCTCTCGCTGACCCTCTACTTTACCAAGCATGATGTCCTTCTCCAGGGATTGATCCCTCCTGATAACATGTCCAAAGTATGTGAGACGTAGTCTCGCCATCCCTGCTTCTAAGGAGCATTCTGGTTGTACTTCTTCCAAAACAGATTTGTTCATTCTTTGGGCAGTCCATGATATATTTAATATTCTTCTCTGACGCTACAATTCAAAGACGTCAATTCTTCTTTGGTCTTCCTTATTCGTTGTCCAGCTTTTACATGCATATGAGGCGACTGAAAACACCATGGCTTGGGTCAGGTGCACCTTAGTCTTCAAGGTGACATCTTTGCTTTTCAACACTTTAAAGAGGCCTTTTGCAGCAGATTTGACCAATGCAATGTGTCTTTTGACTTCCTGACCACTTCTTCCACAGGTGTTGATTGTGGATCCAAGTAAACTGAAATCCTTGACAACTTCAATCTTTTCTCCATTTATCATGTTGTTTATTGGTCCAGTTGTGAGGATTTTTGTTTTCTTTATGTTGAGGTGTAATCCATACTGAAGGCTGTGGTCTTTTTTTTTTAAACTTTTTTTTTGTTTATTGTTGTAGTTTAAATGAAGTTTACATTACAAGTTAGTCTCCCATACAAAAATTTATACATACACTGTTATGTGACCCCAATTTCTCTCCCCATACTGTTACAGCACATTCCCCCTTTCCACCTCTGATTCCCCATGTCCATTCAACCAGCTCTGAGCCCTCTCTGCCTTCCTGTCTCACCTCCAGACGGGAGCTGCCTGTTCAGTCTCCTGTATCTACTTGAGCTAAGAGGCACACTCCTCATGAGTATCACTTTATGTTCCACAGTCCAGTCCAATCCCCGTCTGAAGAGTTGGCCTCAGAAATTGTTTTAGTTCTGTGCTGATAGAGAATCCGGGGACCATGCTTTCAGGGGTTCCTCCAGTCTCATTCAGACCATTAAGTCTGGTCTTCTTACTAGAATTTGAGTTCTGCACCCCACCTTTCTCCTGCTCCATCAGGGACTCTCTGTTGTGTTCCCAGTCAGGGCGGTCATTGGTGGTAGCCGAGCACCAACCAGTGAAGGCTGTGGTCTTTGAACTTCTTCAATAATTGCTTCAAGTTCTCTTCACTTTCAGCAAGCAAGACTGTGTCACCTGCAAACGCAGGGTGTTAATGCATCTTCCTCCAATATTGATGCCTCATTCTTCAATGGGCACCATAGCCTAGCTAAGTCAACATATAAAATTAACTATTACACCTGTGAAAGTAGAATTAGTCTTATTTATCTGAAAATTAGTCTTCCAAGTCTACAGTGACAGATTTCTAGTAGCTCTGAAACTCCAGATTTGGCAAATGCACACACCCCTTACTTTATCTCTCCTTTTTATGACTTTATATATTTTAATAGGTTTTCTTTGTAGGAGGGACTACAATGCTCACCAAATATTTTATATGATTCCCTGTATTTGCTAGGCAGCTTGCAATTAGGCTGGGCCATGTGACCAGTTCTGTCTAGGGAATTGTGAGAAGAAATGACATCTATTGCTTCAGGGCCAAAGTAGAGATGTGAATTCTCCATGTATTCTCTACCTCTGCCTTGGTGACCAGTGACTTTCTAGATGTGGATCTTCTGTTAGGCTGGGACCTTGAGTGACTATGTAGAACAGATATCCCTTGCTGATCTGTTTTAGATATGTCATAGGGGTGAGAAATAAACTTTTGTCATACAAAGGCACTGAGATTTCAAGGTTAATTTATCACAGCACAACAAAGCCTATCCTGACTAATCCAGAAACTGGCACCAGGATAGGGTTCTGGTGTAACAAAAACCTAAACTTTGTGGCACTGACTTAGTAGTCAGGTGATGAGAAAATAGATTTGGAAGGTGGGTAGATGGTAACCCATACTACGCAGTGGAAAAATGTGGTTAAATGCTGCCTTTGTTAACTTGGGAAACAGATCATGCACCTAATGAGTTTAAGCTTTAGGGGAAGAGATTAGGAAACAGAACATCAGTAGAATATGTTGACTGAATTTGGCAAGTGTCTATCCTATAGTAAAATACTCTCTTCATTCTTCATTATTCCATTTAGTTAATCGTTCATTTATTACACTTACTGAGCTCCTTCTATGTGTTAGGTATTGTGTTGGGTGCTGGGAATACAAAGACGAATAGGGCATAGTCCTGGTTCTCAAGAAACTCAGAGTCTTGCGGTAAAATCTTTCTAGTTACATAATTGTTTACCGGCCCATTGACAGATTTCCTCCAGAAGAGATTTTCTTTGAAAACACCGTTGCCGTAGAGTCGATTCCAACTCATAGCGACCCTATAGGACAGAGTAGAACTACCCCATAGAGTTTCCAAGGAACGCCTGGTGGATTCAAACTGTCGACCTTTTGGTTAGCAACCGTAGCACTTAACCACTACGCAACCAGAGTTTCCTCTTCTTTGAAAGTCCTAATTATTCAGCCTAAAATGCAACGCCTTCCAAATACAGCCTTCTGCTACCATTCTTATATTATTTTCTATAACACATTTCAACCACACCAGAAGTCTCATTTTCCTAAAAAATGGTGTTTCTAGACTATTGTGATTTTGCATATGCTGTTAATTTTGCCTACAATGACCTAAATTCTCTCCATTCATCAAAATTCAACCCATCTTTTAAAGCCCAGCTTAAATACCACCTCTTCATGAAATATTTCCTGACCTTCTCACCAACAATGATACATTTCTCTGCTAAAACCTCAGTGACAATTTGTATCCATTTCTTTTTACTTCCTCCTCACTAGACTCTTAAGTTCCTTGAGAACAAAGACTACTTATCTATTTTTGTATCCCACACACCACTTAGAATGAAGTCTTGCACACAGTGGGCACTCAGTAAATACTTATTGAATTGAACACAGCACCTTGAACCATACCTGCATCATTTGTTCATGAATGCGTCATGAATTTTACAAGTATAGGAGAAAATCTGATATAACATGAATATTCAAAAATGAGGTTCCTGTTCCAGTCTACTGACTTTATTATATAAAATGACATTATTTTTCTTCCAAATGGGAAGGAGGAAAAAAAAAAGACCCAAATGTGAAAATGCTTTAATAACACAACGATGTTATAAATACAACATTAATAAGACTAAACTTGCCGTATAAAGTTGATAATTTATTTAATGATTTAATATTAATGAGTTTTTTTTAAAAAACAAATTTCACCTCTAGGCACAGCCTTTTGTAGAATGAAGAGAAAGATGTACTTTGCTACACAGATGATCTACTCTGACTTTGAAATCCAATAAAAGTTGGAAATTAAAATATATTAACATTTGGTGTGAATACAATGCAATGTTCATTAGTTTCAAATTGAAAATCTCATTTTCTGTCCTGGACCGTATTATTCATTTGCTTAAGCCAAACAGAGTCTTTAGGAGCTTCTGTCTTGCTTTATGTTCTTGTTTCTCTGGAAATACACAGTAATGAAGGCGCTTTTAACAGATGTTCCTCTAGACTTACTAACTTCCGAGTTTTATTGTTCATTTTATTCACCACAGCTATCTTATTAGAGCAAATAAGAACAGAAACATGCAAAAGGACAAATGATTTCTACCCTGGTAACTACTGTGGCTACGTACCTGGCTAGATCTAATTAAAAATGCTATAACAATAGCTAACAGTTATTGAGTGCTCACTATGGGCAGGCAGTCTTGTAAATGCTTCACATCTATTATCTAATTTAATTCTCGTAATAGCCCTATAAGACAGGTTATTATTAACCTCATCTTACAGGTGAAAAAAAATCCAGCACAGAAAGGTGAAATAACTTGCCCAAGGCCAAAAAGTGAGTAAGTTTATAAACAATGAGTCAGGATCCCAGGATCCCAGGCCATTACCCCGGCAATGCTCTAAGCAAGGGGACAAATTCTAAAGCCTGAGTAGTTGAATCCTAAATAACTTGGAGAAAATTTTTGCAAATGAATCTTTTTGGAAAGGAAATCTAATAGCCACTTCATTGACTATTACAGATAACAAAAAGTTAACCCTGTAAGACAGAGTAGGACTGCCCCATAGGGTTTCCAAGGAGTGGCTGGTGGATTCAAACTGCTGACCCTTTGGTTAACAGCTGAGCTCTTAACCACTGTGCCACTAGGGTGCCTGAAAAGTTAACAGTGCATTTAATTACCATTTCCTAAGGATAATTTTTGACATTAGATGAGATTTACTTTAGTGCGTGAACCACCTGCAGTGGCAGTAAGGAAAGGACGTGGTGATGCCCTATTATTACAAAAACTAAAGAAAGCAAGCTTTCCAAGTAATCACGGCCAGAGTAAAAACACTGTTTCAAAGATATTGTACATTTTGCTAGGAATAGAGCACAGCTTGACTCACTCAGAAATCTTTCTGGAGAATATATTTATTCAGCAATAACTTGACTTAACAGTTTGCAATACCTCTTAATATGCAAAGTTCAGTAGAATTATTAACTCTATTATCTAAATAACCTGAATCCTCCTGCAACTTTACTTTGCAGATGAGAAAATAATGGGAGGTTAATTATAAATGACCCAGAATGAATGATTGAGAACTATATCAGTATCTATTAGCTCACTAATCATGAAGTTTAGAACACAATTCTGAACTTTCTAACTTCTAATGTATCAGTTTATACCATGTCAAATATATTTTAAAAAGAGGTGAAGAGGCAAACATAGGTAAGGGGTAAAAAGAGGCTCCAGAGGAGGGGGAAAATTAAAATAAAGGATAATAGGGAAAAAGGGTAGATAGGCAGAGTGGGATGTCACATTATTTATAGCACCTGTTGAATGGAGGGACCCACAAGGAACATCTAGTCAAATGTGTGTAAGTACTGGACACGTTTCTGTGTTTAGTAGTGCTGTTTTTTCTAACTACACCCATGACCAATGTTTCAGCTAAAGAAGGTAGGAAAAAAAAAAGACAAATGTACTGTTACAGTTCCTGCTATTTATCTTCTTTATGGTACTTATTATACTGTTGTAATAACTTGTTTTTCTATCTGGCTGCCTTACTAGCTTCCCAGAGAATTAATCATTCTCTATCTATCTTCATTTTGCTGTTGTATTACATGCAGAAGGATGAATTTATTTGTTGAATAAATGCATGCATGTATGAATGTAACAAAAGAAAACAAGTGACTGAAGGGTCAAGGACACATATATTTACTATCTTGGGATAAATGTTGTGAACGTAAGTAAATACGATATAAAAGATAAAAACTCAAAAAAGCAGAGAAGAATTTACCAATGCTTTTACCAAGCATTATTTCATGTACTTAATTTCTTCAGGTACATTAAGCTAAAAGATTGTACCATGCTAAGAAACAGATTTACACCACTATACATATACTCAAAAAAAGATCATTTCCATGATTTGAGTTTCAGTAAAAGCACAAATGAACAATAAATATGAATATATATATATAAAGAAATAAACTATGAATCTTTTTTAAAAACATTGATTATAAAATAAGCTCTCTCACTTTTGTTAATATATATAAAAGAATATTATGCAGAGAAGTTAGAATGAATTAATCCCTCTGGAAGAAAAATGAACCATAATTATATTTTCTTTCATTACTACTTTACTTATTAGGAAAACTTAGTACTGGCTTTAGAAAACGAGTAGTTGTATTTGTTTAACATCATTTGAGTACCTATAATCGTCTTTATGCATATAATATAATAAGTATGTGTTTCATTAACATTTGTCTTGTATTATCTGTCTCCTCCAAAAAGGAACTTCCATCTTAAGTTAAATGCTGTGAATACATATATGTTACATATGTCATGGATAAAAGCCTACTGCTACCATTTAGCCAAGTTGGCATGCAATGAAGAAAACAGAAAAAGAGCCCCAGCCCAAGGCTACTCCCCAGTAGGTCTCCTCCTCCCACCTACTTACTGTAAACGCAAAACCAGTTGCCATCGAGTCGATTCCGACTGACAGTGACCTTGTAGGATAGAGCAGAACTGCCCCATACGGTTTCCAAGGAATTTAGACAGAGACTAGTGGGATGGCATGTCTCTACTTCAGGATGTCTGGGGCCTCAGCTGGGAAGATTTGGCTGGGAGTGACTTCAAGGACTTGGAGCTGGAATCATCTGGAAGCTTCTTTTCTCACATGTCTGGCACCTGGGCTGGGCTGACTTAAAGGCTGGGCCCAGCTGGGTCTGTTAACTGAAGTGTCTGCATGTGGCCTCTCCATGTGGCCTGGACTTCTAATAGCACAAGAGTTCCTGAGAGGAAGTGTCCAGATAGCAAGTGCTCCAAGAAACCAGGAGACCAAGGAAGAAACTGCAAAACTTCTTTTGACCTAGCTTCTGTTACATTCTAAAGGTTATAAATGAGCTGCTACAGCCAGCCCACATTCAAGAGGAGGAGAGTAAAACTGTACCTGTTGATGAGGGAGTAGCAAGGTCACACTGTGGAAGAACATGTACAATAGAAGGTATAGTTGGGGCTATCTTTGGAAAACACAATCTGTCAGAGATGTTAATATGGGTTGTATTCATTTTGTTTACTTTTACCTTAACTAATATTTGGTTACATAAATATCTTAACCTTAACATAACTATACTTGACTTAAAAATCACTGGTACATATGAATGGTTTCTCCAATCATTCGATCCAACTACCCATCTGACAGTTTATTGTACTGGGGTGGCTTGAATGTTGCTATGATGCTGGAAGCTATGCCACCGGTATTTCAAATACCAGCAGGGTCACCCACGGTGGACAGGTTTCAGTGCCGTTTCCAGACTAAGACAGATTAGGGAGAAAGGCCTGATGATCTACACCCAAAAATGAGCCAATGTAAACCCTATGGATCACAGCAGAATATTGCCAGATATAATGCTGGAAGATGAGCCCCCTAGGTTGGAAGGCACTACGCAACGGCTGCAACAATGCACTCAAGCATACCAATGATTGTGAAGATGGTGCATGACTGGGCAACATTTCCTTTTATTGTACATGGGGTCGCCATGAGTTGGAGCTGACTCAATGGCACCTAACAGTAACAACAATCATTTCATTACCTCCACCCCTGGAGTTACCACTGTTTCCCAAAAAACGCTACCACTGAGGCTCCCATTATGCCTGTCTGGTATTGCAGTCCAGCAACCTCTGCATGTCAGCTATTAATGTAGTTGCTTCTGTTTCTGGGAGCTCCAAGATACTCATGGGGCCAAGATTATTCCAGCTCCCACTATTCATGCTGGGTCAGGGAGATAAATATTATGTGCATTCCGACGTGAATTTTGGTATACATTTTTCTAGGAGTGGTTAGATTTTCCTGAATAATTAGTACAATAATCTTTTATTTAAAATAAAAGATTTAAATATGTTCTGGAAAGCAAAACTCTATTTATAAACAATATCTAAGGAAAATGAATTACAATTTAAAAACTAAGTTAAACAAATGAATATTTGGCACCTTGTGTATACTTCTATCATACACTAGAATATAATCTCTATGAAAGCAGGACATTTGTCTATATTTTATTGCTATATTCCTAGGTAGCTCAAAGCCTGGTATATAACATGCCTCAAGAAATATTAATATATGTTAGGAAGAATGAATGAAAGAATTATTGCACTTATTACATATAAGACTCTGTATTTATTATGGGTTTTAAATGATTTGAGGGAAAGTTTCAATCCCTTAATATGCCTCACTACCTATAACAGCTGTGTTCTATGTTTATTTTTTATTAATTAAAATTATAAAATATCTCAGATGTGATCTTGTGGTGGATAAATTGTATGAGAAAGGAACAAAAATTAATCCATAGGTCCCTGTAAGAAAAATAAAAGTCAGTGGAGGTGGAATAGAAATATTAAGAATGAGACAGAGGGAGAGAAGTTAAGGAGGAACAGTAGGAAGAGTAGACTAATAATTTGAGGATCTAGCAACAGATATTGGAATCCCTGGGTGGCACAAATGTTTATGTGCTCAATTAACTACTAGCCAAAAGGTTGACACTTCAAACCCACCCAGAAAAGCCTCAGAAGACAGGCCTGGCAGTCTGCTTCCGAAAGTTCAAAGCTTTGAAAACCCTATGGAGCAGTTCTACTCTGCACACATGAGGTCACCATGAGTTGGAATCGACTCAATAGCAACTAAGAACAGCAACAAATAAGGTATCTGAGATTAGTTCAAGAAGAATTCATTCCACAAGCCTATGTAGCTCCATCATGAAAAGTTTCTTTCCCTAGAACCAAGAGTTGAAGTCTGAGGTGGGAGGAGAGAAAAAGAAAGGCATGAGATACATGATGTTTTCTGTTGCAGCTCTTGTATCCCTTAGTTTTAAGTGCTTCAGTTTTAAGTTTCTAGTGTTGAGTGCTTGTGCTGTGATTAATTACTTTTGTGTGTGGCCTTTCTAGCCATGGTCTTGTAACTCCCACCCAGGTGATTGTGTGATAGGGTAATTGTGGCCTACCAAGGGGATTGGTCAGTTTTGCTTTAAAGAGAGCCAATTACAGAGCAGAGAGGAGGAGCTCACCCTCACCAAGGAAGGAGAGACCCAGCAGCAGGAGATGACACAATGGGCTTCCCGGCCCATGCAGAGACTGAGGGCCAGGGATAGGCATGCCTGACAGCACAGCTAGGGAGAGGCTATCCTAATGGAAAAAATGTATCCCGTGTATTCTTGTTTTTTTTTAATTTTTTTTTATTGTACTTCAGGTGAAGGTTTACAGAACAAATAGATTCTCATGAAACAGTAGTACACATATTGTTTTATG
>NW_004443967.1:6048284-6087853 GCF_000243295.1 Trichechus manatus latirostris | reverse complement strand
TTTTATAAACTGTGTTATGCCAAATGAGCTAGATGTTCTCCAAGACCATGGTCCCCACAGCCCTCTGCCCAGCAATTCAGTCCCTCAGGGAGTTTGGAAGTGTCTATGGAGCTTCCACGACCTTTCCTTGTACAAGTTGGGCTGGCTTCCCCAGTATTGTGTACTGTCTCACCCTTCACCCAAGATACCACTTATCTATTGCCTATTTAGTATTTCCTCCCCACCCCTCCCACTCCTGGTAACCAACAAAGATTGTTACTTATGATGTGTAACTTTTTCATGGGTTTTTACAATACAGGTCTCATACAATATTTGTCCTTTTGTGATTTTCTTATTTCACTCAGCATAATGTTGTATCCTGTGTTACTTCCCTAATAAACCCCATAATTATGAGTATGGTCTGTGAGTTCTGTGCGACCATTGCAATGTATTATTGAACCCAGTGGAGAGGTAGAGAGTGTTGTGGGAGGGATGGTTGCTGTCAGAGCTGGTAAAGATGGCAGAGAGAGGAGGCTTGTTTGATCTATGCCTCATAGGAATCAGCCTTGAGCTATTGTTGCTCTTGGTTCTCCTATCCCCTTGTGGGTGATGGAGAAGGTCAGACACTGCCCCCAAGCCATTTTTGCAGTGCTTAATTTGATTAGCCTACTGCAAGTTAGGAAACCCTGATGGTGCAGTGGTTAAGAGTTTGGCTGCTAACCAAAAGGCTGGCAGCTTGAATCCACCAGGCACTCCTTGGAAATCCTATGGGGCAGTTCTACTCTGTCCTACAGGGTCACTATGAGTCGAAATTGACTCAACAGCAATGGGTTTGGGGTTTTTTTGGTATTGCAAGTTAGGAATGAAATAACAAATCTCAACATTGTACATTTTCTTCAGTGAATTGGACCTAGTCAGGCCTCATTCTTAACGGTACTGTGATTGTTGGTTCCTTTGTCTTTCTCTCTCAAAAACTGTAAGCCCCTGTAATGCAAAAATTGTGGCTTTAAATTTGTTTTACTAAACATTACTCAGTGACTGGTGTGTAATCAGATCTCCAAAAGTATTGGCTGAATGATAAAAATAATGCATGCATACATAGATATCTTCACATACCCACATATCCTTACAAATATAACTCATTAGTCATTAAATATTTATTTGTAAGATACTAATTTAGACAAAAAAGTATATAAAAATAGAATGAGGTTATGGCACATTCGTAATTACATAGTCATTACAATAAAGAACTCAAGGCTCATCTATAATTGTATAAGTAAATATTTTAAAAGAATATTTAATTATGTGGGGAAATGCCCATGATATAATGTTAAGTAAAAATAGCAGGTTGCTAAATCATACCGATAGCATGATCTCAATTTTCTTAAAACAACAAAACCCATGAAAACAGAAAACTGGCATATAATAGGATCTCCAAAATATAGGCTGAATGAGTAAAACAACGCATATATACACACATCTCCTTAGACATTTACCCTATAAATAACTCATTAAGTTATTAGGTTATTTTCATAAAAATCAGAATAGAGGAATGGAAGAACATGCTCAAAATATTAGTAGTCATTGTCTCTGGAGTTGAATATTAGTTGAGTTGTTTAAGTTGTCCTTTTTAAAGAGTTGTATTTTCTAAATTTTCAAAATTGAAATGTATTAGGTTTATAATGAGATATAAGTAATTAAGTGAAAAAGATACTGTGTAAGGTATTCTGGCACACAGTGATAAATAAGATATGGTTCTTATTATCAAGGAACATTTGACTGAGTAAATATTGGTACACTCATAAACCACTGTGTGATAAGTACCATAAGAAAGAAGTGTGATGTTAATA
Organism: Trichechus manatus latirostris; assembly: GCF_000243295.1. NCBI lineage: Eukaryota > Metazoa > Chordata > Mammalia > Sirenia > Trichechidae > Trichechus > Trichechus manatus. Next base: position 6,086,024 of record NW_004443967.1, on the reverse strand, counting down.
GGGGTTTAGGAGAGAGGAATCGCTTATATTTGGGATGATTAAGAAACATTTGTTGGAAGGGGTAGCATTTTATCCAAATTCCAAGGGTAATGATAGGTTGTGACAGGGAAATAAGGAGCACAGGAGGTAATCAAATTCTTCATCAGGATTCTTGAATTTGGGGGTTTTATTTTGTTTAAAAACTTTGTATTTTCAGTTTGGCTTCACTGCTTTGTAAGAGCTACCTGCATAGGAATTTATTATATATCTAATTTAATGTTTATACATGTTCAAGTAAGACAATAAATAATTTGTCAGCCATAATGTCTGCAAGATTTCCTTTCTCATTTCCTTTAAAGTGGGCCATTATTTCATTCAAGTTTGAAATCACTGTCTTAAATAAGTATCCTAAGCTCTGAGCTTACTTGTCCCATCCCAAACATGTGGGCATCTCCACCAGAATGCCCCATCACACTCAAAGTCCACATGCTTTACCCAACACTAGGAAACAACACAAACAGATCTTCCGGGGCACTTTTTCATTGTTTTTTTTTTTTTTTTTTTTTTTTTCTCTTTCACCTGATTAGGAAAAAGAAAAAAAAAAGATTAGTTGGATTGGAAATGGGAATGAAGTAAAGAAAAAAGTGGCAGAATTTGGCAATGAACTGAACTGTTGAAACTAGTGGGGTGGGGATGGAGAAAAAAATACTACAACATCTTAAACTGAACAAATAAAACTACTTGATTTACTATGAACACAGAATTTCAACATGTATGAGGATTCAGAAAGGGATAGTTTTCTCTCTTTTTTTTTTCATTTTGGCCAGATAAGACAGGAACACCAGATCAGATAATTCAAGAAAAGCAAAAACTGACTGATATAACTAATTCAGTGAATTGGAGATATTAATAACAGATGACTATTTTTTTTTTTAAGAAATCAGTGTCTTACATAAAATTAAGATTTTCTGCAACAGGAAAGGTTATTGCTTTGAACGTCTAAGAAGCTCATATTTGTAACTTCTCAATGTTCAGTTTAAATTTGCCTAAATTAATACTATTGTTTTGGGTTATTTTTATCCTGTTGATCATTTTCTTTGTACCAGGACAAATATGTTCCACTCTTTCATATACTGTACTCTTAAAATGATATGATTTAAGATTCAATTTATGAGATTACAAATATAGAATTGATAGGAGATGCTTCTATAAGCAATTCTAAAATAAATTGTGTTCATTACAAAGCAACGTAATAAGTTGGAAAGAGAATAAGCTTTGGAGTCAACCTCAACTGAAATTTCAGCTCTAAAACATTCCAGGCTGTGTGATCTGGGCCACATCACTTTTCTCATCTTTAAAACAGGATATCAACACTTACCACGTTTCAAGTTATTGTTAGGGTTAGGAGACACAAAGCACCTGGAATAATTCTTGGCACCCTGTGGACACTCACAAATGGGAGTAGTAGTTGTTGTTTTAGTATAAAAAGTACAACATATTAAATGAAATTGTGTTATTTGTTTTTAGATCTCACAATTATTGACTTGTTTACAGGTTGTGACAGATAGATAATATGTACCCTTTAAAAATTTTAAAGTGAACATTATGTAAAATTCTAATGGTCCCTGTATTTCATATATTTCTTTATGTGTCTGTATGCAAAACTGGTTGGCCCATCTTGTTCTCTTACCTTATGGCCAGCCTGAGCATAATTTCACACCCCAAAATAATAATAAATGCATATCCAATTCAAAAGCACTGAAGTTAAATATGGGAGTTCAGTGATGGTTTCTTTGGGATAATAAGAGAGGGTTACATTACTTACAACCAAACTTCATAACCAATTTTCTTTAAACTTTTTGCTCGAAAGTACCACTTCCTCTGGAAGATGTCCAAACTGCTCTCTCTCTCACTGTTCAATCAATGGTCCATCTCTCTCTCTCTGTCCCCTGCCCTCCCCCACCCTCAATTACCTGTACTCCCATATTTCTCTTTCCCCGACACTCTGATTATGAAAACAATGAATTTCTTTTAGGGAGCTTGGGAATGAGGAATATAGACACTCTCCTTGATACCTGTCTTTCCTCAAATACACAAGAAGAATCTTGAGGACACGGCATAGCTGACCATCTTTGTAGACCTATGGATAGCACAATAAATGCTTGTTAAAATATTTCCTTTTTCCTTTTTCTTATATAGCAGTAAGCTAACTGGTAACTTTTTATATTATGAGCATCTACTATGTCTTTTATTTTTTCTTTCCTTCTTCTTTCCACTAGGCTATTTTCTAGAGCTATTAGCATCTCCACCATGGAGAGTAAGGTTGAAAAAGGAGATACAATTGAAATCTTTTAATTTTGTCATTTATTAATGATTTTTAGGAAAATATTTGATAGGAGATTTGTCAAAAGTCCTTGAATATTGTGAGCGGCCATCTAAGATACTCCACTGGTCTCACCCTGTCGGGAGTAAGGGAGAATGAAGAAAACCAAAGACATAAGGGAAAAGATTAGTCCAAAGGACTAATGGACCACAACTACCACAGCCTCCACCAGACTGAATCCAGCACAATTAGGTGGTGTCCGGCTACCACCACTGACTGCTCTGACAGGGATCACAATGGAGGGTCCTGGACAGAGCTGGAGAAAAATGTAGAACAAAATTCTAACTCACAAAAAAAAGACCAGACTTACTGGCCTGACAGAGGCTGGAGAAACCCTGAGAGTATGGCCCCAGACACCCTTTGAGCTCAGTAATGAAGTCACTCCTGAGGTTTACCCTTCAGCCAAAGATTAGACAGGCCCCAAAACAAAATGAGACTAAAGAGGCACACCAGCCCAGGGGCAAGGACTAGAAGGCAGGAGCGGACAGGAAAGCTGGTAATAGGGAACCCAAGGTTGAGAAGGGAGAGTGTTGACATGTCATGGGGTTGGTAACCAATGTTACAAAACAATATGTGTACTAATTGTTTAATGAGAAGCTAGTTTGTTCCGTAAACCTTCATCTAAAGTAAAATTTTTTTTAAGAAGTCTTTGAACAAAAATAAGGCTTCTAGGTCATCTTATGGACACCATGGATCTGACCTCTAGCTTGGATCAGAGATTAAGAAACCGTATCACTTTTGCCAAATGCATTCTATGTAGTTGGTCTTTACCATCACACAGCTCTTCAGAGAGTTGCTGCCTCATTCTAAGAATTAACTGCAAATCATCATCAACTCTCCCCAAGCATGAACACCAGCACGTTCCGTGTGATGTGAAACATTGTGGGATACTTCACATACAAACATAAAAATGCAACTTATGTCAAATAATAGGAAAGGGATCTACTGCATTTTTTTTTTCACTGCAGTAAAAATGAAACAAAATAAGCATGGATCGGAACTAATTAAATGAACAAATGTATTTTTTTAATTTTCTTTCAATAATAATGATAGCAAATACATAGAATTTACTGTATGCCAGCCCCTATGTTAATTACTCTCTTTATATATTTTCATTCTTAATCCTCACAACAACCCCATGAAGTAATATTATTCCCATAAACCAAAAATATAAAAAACCATACCCATTGTCATCAAGTCGATTCTGACTCATAGCAACTCCAAAGGACGGAGTAGAACTGTCCCAAATGGTTCCCAATGTTATAAATTTTTATGGAAGCAGACTGCCACATCTTTCTTCCACTGAGTGGTTGGTGGGTTTGAACCACCAACCTTGCAGGTAACAGTCAAGCACTTAACCACTGGACACCAAGGCTCCTAACACAGGTGAGTATTATTGCCATTTTACAGATAAGAAAACTGAGGCACTGAGAGGATAAATAATTTACACAAAGTTAAAAGCAAGTAAAGGGCAGAGCTGAGATTACTAACTCAGGCTGTCTGACTCGAGAGTCTGAGCTCTTAACCACTATGCTATTATAATCCTTCTCAAATTTTCTACCTTTTGCATATATAAATGTGAAAAGTTCCAGGAGTATAAACACATTTTTAAAAAGGAAATGACAAGTTAGGAAATTGGAGACTTGTTTAAAACACCTCTAAGATAACAATTCTTTGTGTTCTCAGTTTTTATATTCACCTGGGAGTTCAGATGAAAAACATAATAATATCTATATGAAGTCCAGAAACATAGTTATATATAGGAATTAAATACCTGAAGTTTCACCACAGTTGCAGAAGAAAGGGTATTTAATCAAAATCTCCCCACTAGAATATCAATTTTACTTGGTATATCACTGAAATATTTTTGTGCTCCAGTGAATATATACATTATTTATTGCTTGGCAGAATGTCCCTGGCCTATTGTTACAAACTAATGCTTCGCTGGAGAGCTTTTGCACTTGTATTATATCAATAAAAAAGTCACTGTAGTTCACAAAGAAGAGATTCTCTCTTGCAAGAAAACGATGGGAATATGTCAGGAGCACAATGAACCTGAACACAGAATTTCAGTTACCAAAAGTGATACATGTTGCAAAGTTAGCATTTACCTTATGATAAGTCATACAAATTTTTACAGCTGCAATGAAATATCACAGTGATGTGATCTCAATATAGAAATCTAGATACACTCCATAGTCTGGTGTATATCATATTAACAGGCTGCATACTAATTTGTAACATTATATATCCTTGAGGCAACTATCACTTTCTGCCAGAAATATAAGTGAAAAACAAAAATTTGGCTTCCAATGGCATATATATTGTTAAATAGCTTAATACAAATATTCCTTTCAGTTTTGGGGTAGAGGTCCATTTTAAGGTTTCTATCTTTTTTGTTTTTGTTTTTTCCCCTCTAATCAGAATCAAAAATAAATTTTAAGGGAACATAGTATATTATCAGAGATTTAAAAATAAAAAGCAATCATTTGGAAATACATTTTAATGTAAATTTAGGGGAGGAAAGACTTTCTCCTCTTTTGAATAGAACACTTTGTTTTTTTCTGGACCTAGCTCTATGAATCCTAAAAAAAAATTTAATACTAAGAAATGAGTATGTCTGAGTGGAAACACTGAAATTTAGTTTTGAAAATGCTGGTCTGTTAAAAGACTGAGTGATCATGTGACCCCCTGACTTAAACCTCAATTGTCCAAACAGAAATCAATTAAATATGTCAGAATAGAAACAAAAGAAATGATGAGAATAATGAAGCAGTTGCCTTCAAAAGTCTATTGAACTTAGATGATCAAGAAAGATTAGAATGAAATGCCCAGTGAATTTCTTAAGATACAAAACTAAAAGATTTATGTAATCCTAGAAAAAATAAGACATTTTAATGTACTTACATTGAAATTCAACATAGGCCTCAGACATACAATTGGAAATTGTCAGCCTTGTCACTGAAGGTTGCAGAAGTCACCAAAATCATGAGATTTGAGAAGTTTGGAAAATAGTATACAGATATATTAGTTAAACCTAATATTCATTCCCAAACAAAATGATATCTTGATTTAAGAACTCAGAAAAATTAAATGTAAAGCTAACTGGGTAGAGGATACACCTAAATACCTTATAATTGCTAGAAAATAAACTATTGATACAATATTATACACAAATTCAGGTATAAGATGGTAGTATAACTAAGTTTTAAAAAATATGCTGGAATGAGGTCCTGAAGCAAAATAGATAGATCTCTCAAATCATGTAATTTCAATAAAGTTTCATACAGGGACTACTGACAAAGAGGTGCACACGTGTAGGAAATTCACAAGGTATATAATTCAGTACCTTAGGCCTAGTAAGAACTGGTGAGCCACACCACCCCTAGGCTTGAAGGAGTAAGGGGAGTAAGTGGTTATTAGGAAACTGAAAGCAAAGACAGTCATATGCGAAGGGTCACTTGACAGGATGGTGGATACAGCCACCAGCAATTCCGCCCATCTCAGTACGTGCCTGCTGCTTCTCCCATAAAGAGTCTCCTCTCTGCCCCTTGAAACGGGGCTGGCTTCATGACTTGCTTTCACCAATAGGATGCCATGGAAGTAATCCTGTACCAGTTCCAGACCTAGGCCTTAAGAGGTCTAGACACTTCTGCTTGTGCCCACTTGAAGCCTTGAACCATCATGTGAAGACTGTCTTGCAAGAGAGACAGAACTAGCCAGACTTCAGCTATTCAGGCCACTACAGCTGAGGCTGGCTCCAACTGACATCTAGCTGAATGCAATCACATGAGTGGCCTCAGCCAATACAACATGGAAAAGAGAAACTTCCCGATGGGAATCCAAAAACCCCATAGATTTATAAGAAAGAATAAATTGTTGTTTTAAGTCATTAAATTTTTGGATGGCTTGTTACACAACAATAAGTGATATACCTTGGGTTGTGGGACACAGACAGCCTCCAGCACTCTGCAAGGAGAGAACTGGAGAACTAAATACCCTGATCTCATGCTCCCCATTAAACCTACTAGAAGAAAGAGAGCAAAGAAGCCCATTGTTATCATAGCTACAGGTCAGGGTAGAAAGGGATGAAGAATGGGCCTGGAGGGGCACACAGATTATATTCAGCACCTACTGAAATGTGCACATTCAAGTAAGAGTTTTACTAGTAGAAGTAATCATCCATAGTCCCTAAGCTCTATATGTTTTTGAGATATTGCTCAAAATATTTTTGAACATTCAACTTTCCTTTAGAGACTATGGCAAAATTCTTCAAATATCTTTAGGGTTGGTAAATACTTTTATCCTTTGAAAGTGGATGTGGATAGTGCAAATAGTTAATAAGTTCTACAGACAAGTCTTGTGAGTAAGGCAGATGGTCAACCTAGATGAGCGCTGTCCAATAGAACTTTCTGTGATGACAGAAATACTCTCCGTCTGTACTGTTCAATACAGTAGCTACTAGCAGTTGACATGAGGCTAGTGTGACTGAGGAAATGGATTTTTTATTTTATTTAATTCTAATTAATTTTAATTTTAATAGTTATGTGGCACACCGAGAACCCAGATCTTGATTCCTAAATGCCACTCTCCAATTAAAGGAACATATGAAGAAATGACTGATTCTAGCACTGAGGGAAGGAAAACAGAAGATGAACCTGAAGCGTGCTATAGTATCAGAAAGTAAGGAAGTGCTCAAAAACAAACATATGGGAGTATGCCAAAGGGAGACAGAGCCAACTTGAAAGAGCTCCTAATGGCCAAAGATGGAACAACTTGAGCAATTTTTTTTAAATGTAGTATTGGATTATAACTCAAAGTATAAAATAGTCATGATTCCCCATATTGATATAAATTAATGATTGAGTAAGTAAATGGAGGAGAAGAAACAAATCTTCCTTTCAGAAGAATTCCAAGTAATAATTTTAGATACTTTTCCTTCCAAGAGGTGGGCTTAACTCCTGCTTTACCCCTTCTCCTCCCTTCAGGATGGACTACACTTAGTGACTTTCTTCCAAAGACTAGAATAAGGAAAGAGGAAAAGTATAACATTATAGAAGGAAAAACCTGGCAAACAATAGTTTAAGCAAGTGATGAAGGTTAATATCATCAGTGATATCATGTGGCTAAAATATGATATGATGTGATGAGAAGGGCACTTTGCTTCTGTTAAATTCTTTCCAAAACCCATAACTGCAGTCTAATCTTGGGGAAAACATCACACAAACTTAGATTAAAGGACATATTACAGGATACCTGGGCAGTATTCCTCAAGACTGTCAAAGTCATGAAGAACAAGGAGAGACAGAACTTTCACAGACCAGAGGAGACTGGCGAGAGACATGACAGCTAAATTCAGTATGGTTTCCTGGATTAGATCCTGGAATAGGAAGTGGACATTAAAGGAAAAGCTGGTGAAATCCAAATAAAGTCTAGAGTTTAGTTCATGGTAATGTGCCAATGTTGGTTTCTTAATTTTGACAAATATAACATGATAATGTAAGATGTTAACAATGAGAATTGGGTGAGGGTTATCTGGGGACTCTGTCCTATCTTTGCAACTTTTCTGTAAATCTAAAATTATTGCAAAATAAGTTCATTAAAATTTTTAATATAACTACTTTTTCTGTGATATCAACTCACCATTTTAGTTTTCATTTTCTAATTTTAAGTTGAAGGGAGGTACTATCTCGTCAGTCTAAAACTCTCAGGTTGCAGAAAGAGATATTGTGTAGTTGTAGCGATCAACGCTATTTTAACTCAGAGTATCTCCTGAGTACCCGAGTGATTATGGTATGTATGCCTTGCACTGGGTTAGGTATTTCCGGATTCCTGCCTTACTATTATACAATCGAGTAGTTTATACTCTTAAAGTCAGGTTTCTCAGCCTTGGTACTGTCAACATTTGGGTCAGATGATACTTTGTTGGGCGGGGGTAGGCTGTCCTGTTCCGTGTAGAACGTTTAGCAGAATCCCTAGCCTCTACTCTCTAGATGCCAATAGTACCTCCCAAGTTGTGGCAACCAAAACTGTATCCTGACATTAGTAAATGTCCCTCAGGACATTTACCAGGAGTCAAAATCGTAGCCCCTTCCTCCATCCCTGTTGAAAACCATTGCTCTAACACACAGTATTATATCTTGGCCATATATAATACACAAACCACAATTATTTTTCACAAAACATTGCTGATTTCACATTGGCGCTGCACCATGAGGCATATTACTGCTGTATAGAACACCACTGTTGGCTTATGAGTTCCCAAAACGTACCTACAGAGAATAGCCAAACAGTGCAATAGAATTTGATCAGTACCCAATTCAAATTCTAAAGTGAGAAACTAAAATGTTGAATCTAAAAATCCTAGTTACGTATACTAAACTTTTATTTATTCATTTAAAATTCTAAACTTTTTTACATATTTAAAATTCAAAAAATAAGGTATAGAATGTACTTGTCTTTTCCTCCAAAGATAGCACTGTTAACAGTTTCTTGTATATTTTTCCCAAATGTTGATGCACATAAACACCTACGTGTGTCTGTATTTTTTTTTTTAAAGGTCAAAAGAGTACTGGACCAGAATCATGAGACTGAATTCTAGTCTTAATGATTAATTGGCTGGGTGCTATTAGGTAACTCATTCACTTTCTCTGTGCCTTAGTTTCCTACAGGGAAATGAAAAGTTTATACTATAAGAGCTTTAAGTATCTTCACAGCTTTAATAATCCATGGTTCTGCAATGTATTTCTATTAGAAATAGTGTCTCAGTTCCTCTCCCCCCTCCAGTCCCCCACCTAATATCATCAGTCTTCTTGGTAACTTTTACTGCTGGCCACCACAACAAACGTATTGCCTCTTCTACAGCTGCAGTCTCTGAATTAATGAGAAACCATTCGGTGTTTTCCCATCTGGTCTTCAGATTCAGTAGCCAAATGACCAAGTAGTAACCGTATTTCTGGGATAATGCTCCTAAACTGAACCACTTTTTCTGTGGCTTTAAAATTAAATAAACAAAAAACTCAAAATCTGATACCTAATGACATAGATTTTTAAATACAGAAACAGTTAAGGAGTGGAATAGCTTGATATAGGACAAGGTGACCTTGATCCTGTAGACTTCACCACTAGATAAAATTACAGTTAAGTAAATAAAAAAGTAAGCATTAAAAGAAAATGTTTACAAGTGGTTGGGATTCTAATTCCAGGAGTGGAAGGGAGAAGGAAAACCTGGCTTTTTCCCTACATCTAAAAAATAAACCTTGAAACGTGAAGACAGGAGACTTTTACATTAAATTATTCATATAATTTTCATATATTAAAAGTGATTGTAAACCTTGATGATAAAAATAGAGTAACTTAAAAAACGCACAACTCGTGTATGTCTGAATTTTATTTTGCTGCAGAACATTAGATTGTTTCAAAGTGGTATACTTGTACATGGTAACAGGATATAAAGTAAATAAACAAAATAATGACTCACTATCTTGAACAAAAATATTTTCTTTTCTATCATGCATTACTCATAGCAACTTAGAAATAGAAATTACAAAAAACCTACATATTATCCTCATAAACTGTAATTGCTCACATCCAATAGCACAAGAAAAATGACATTTGGCATTTAAAATGGTATGATGATTCAGTGTCCTTTTTTGCCATGCCTTTGCCATAGTGAAGCAGTTCTTCGCTACTAAAACACAAGTTCACAATATTTGATTCTGCCATGGTGACCACAGCATAATACTGACTGTGAGGCTTCCTACAGATTAGTATAAGGAGTCATCAGGGCTGGGGCAGCTAGCCAAAGAAGCTGGCAAGTATATAATTATCTCTTCATTTGAGGAACACTAGTAGAGTTCAGGAAGGTAGGTTCAACGAGAACTGGAACCAGGGAAGTACGCTATGGCAGGAAGGCTGGCTTTAGAAGGGAATATGGTGGGGCAGATCCTGCAGAATGAAATCCAAGTAAAGCAAGGGCTGTGGGGAATGGTATGGACCAAGCAGTGAGGTTTATCCATGAACCTAGGCAGATGCCAGGATTCCAAATAAACTCTCTTGGCCACATCAGAGTAATACACAACAGCCACAGAACATACAAGCTCATGGTGCCACCTGTGCTAAAAGTACTTCAGAGCCAGAAAACTCATATCTGTCTGTCTATCTAGCTATCTGTCTTACTATCTAGACAGAGAGAGTGTGAGACAGTGTGTCAGGACACCACTGGGGTTAAGAACGTATGCTTCCAAGTAAGACAAACCCCGGTTGGAATCCTTGTTTCGCCTAGTTAATAGTCTGTGACCACAGCCCAGCAGCCAGGTTAGCTGAACTCTCTGCATCTCAATTTACTCACTGGTAGAATGGAAATAACAGTACTGCATAGGGTTCTTGTGTAGATTAAATGAGATAATACATGTAAAGCACATAGCACAGAGCCTGGTATATACTAACCATGCAACGAAGAGGCAACCAGTTTAAAAAAAATACACTAAATTTTAATTTATATTAGAATGAAAACTGAAACCACTTTCAGAAGAGATAACTGCATGTATTTCTTCACTTTTAACAGTTTCCACGCTTAACATCATTTACTTTATATGTTAGCACAAATCAATCTAATTTTCATCAGCAGATGTCAAGGATATATCAACTATTTTCTTTTTCCTGTAATGCTGGGAATATACGAATTTTAAAGGTTGTATAAGATCAACAGTAAAATTAATAAAAAGATTTTAACTTAAATTATTTTTCCTATTTTTTTTAAGATATATAAAAATCAATTTTCCATCAAGTTAATAATTCTGCCCTTGGGAGGACCAGGTGGTTAGAATTTGTCTTCTATCCTTTCAAAATAACTATTTTGATATATTTTGAAACTATATTATGAGGGGTGGCATCTAAATTCAGAAATGGGATGGTGTTCCCAAAAAAAAGTATTTTACCAAAAAGTCTTCAAAATATAAAATATTTTTAAGAGAATATGATTACTCAAAGATGTTCAGAAAGGAAGTATGACAAGTAGGCTTCATGCCACTGATCAAACAGTACACATCACACTCCCACAAAAATAACATCCCACTACCACCAACATAATCAGGTGAAATTTAATTTTAATCAAGTATTCGTAACGAAGCTCCACAGCATTTATCATGATTTTTTATTATAGAATCTAGATTACTTCTGATCATTTATTAAATTTGAAATTTTATTGTTGACAGAAAACCATGTGGCTGGTATACAGTCTAATTTAACATTAAGAGACTTGAGGCTCTTGAAATAGGAGCAATCAATAAAAAAGAACAGGTGAGATGCAGAGCCAAGAAAACAAAAGCTGTCTACAAATAATCATCTTGCTGGAGCCTATATATTGAGGGAGTCTTTGTCACACCTCATACTGTTATCACAGAAATAATGTAGGTTCTTCAATTTGTATTTTATTAAATTTAACCCCGTAAGTCTACTCATTTCTCACATTTATCAGACACTCTTTTGTCACTTAGTGCATATTAGAAGAACACTGAAATTATACACTTAAGACTAACTCAAAATTATGTGTTATTTAATGTCTGAAATGGATAATTAAAAACATTTCTATAAATATAATATATAAAGAACATTGTTTTACAGTTTTTGAAGGTAGGATATAATGCAAATATTGGATCTTGGAAGATTACTGAGGTAAATGATTTTATCAAGCAACTGTTCCTTCTTTCCTTCAGTTAAAATATAGAACACCCTAGTATTCCCTAGTTAACGTCCTTGGTACTGAGGATACAGAGAACTTTACAGCCTCTTCCTCTTTAGGGCTCAACTTAGTAGGAAAGAACCATATAAATTGATAATAACAATACTGTTCCTGTCTTACCTCCCCAGGAATCTATATCTATTATTCTCCTTTTCCTATAACTCCAATCCACTTCCTACTGTCTATTTCCATCAGCATTTAAACCTCCTAAAGAATCCCTTGTTAACATACGTACATGCATACATACATACACATGTATGAACACACATGTGTATATAATACAATCCATGTCTTGTGCCACCACTATATCCACCAAAAGTATAACTCACTTTCAGCAACAAAATTTTTGAATGAATTGTCTATAGTCACTCTCCTTACTTTCTTACCTCTTACTTCTCTAATCTGGCTTCCATCCCCACCTCTCCACGGAAACTGCCTTTGTTCAAGGAAATTTCTTTGTTCATTTCTTTCTCTGAGCACTTCTCAATACTTAATGTTATTTGTCATCTTCTTAAAATGTCCTTTTCTAAGCATGTCACACAATTATATTCTCCTCATTTACCTGCCTGCCCATACCATCTTAACCTCATTTGCTTCAATGATCATCTTACATTGAGGACTTCTAAAACCATCAGCAGTCCTCACTTCTCTCATAAAATTCAGGCCCATATATCTACTTGACTATTAGATAGCCACTTAGATTCAACACACCTAATGCTGAATTAGTGATTTTTTTCCTCCAAAACCTGCTCACATCCACCTTCTCTATCTTATTGAATGACATTTCCAGCCAAATGGTTTACCTGGTGATAAACTTGGAGGTTTAACCCTGAATTCTCCCATACTCTGTGGTGACTAAGGGCTCATACTCCTCAGCTTCCAATAAATCACCAAGTCACTTACATTCTACCTGTAAAATCTCTCTGAAATCTGATCACTCACTTCTCTCCTTCCCCATTATATATACCTTGGTCCAGCCAACCATTATAGCCCTACATATGGTCTACCTGCCTCTGTCTTGTTCTCCTCTTACCCGTTCTCTACAATCTAATCAGAGTGATATTTCCAAAGTTAAGACATGTTCATTTTACTCTTCTTGCTTCAGTGGATCCCCATTAGAATAAAGTGCAAACTCCTTAACATGGCCTATAATATCCTGCATAATCAGACCATGTTTATTCTCCAGACTCATCTCTTCACAAACCTTCATTCATTCTAAAAACTCTTTTTTTTTAATGCAAATATGGCATGTCTTCATTTCTTGGTTTTGTAAGTGTGCTTTCCTTGGCCTGAAACACTCCCTTCCTACCTTTAGCCTCCTGTGCAGGACTATTTCTTACTCATCTTTCTGGTCTCAGTTTAGATGTCACAGTCTTCAAGACAACTTCCCTGATGTTTACATATAAGTTAGGAGCTTTTCTTATGAGCTTCCACAGTACTCTGAATGTTTCTATGTACAGGATTTGTTACATTAAATAATAACTGCCTATTTCAGAGCATGTAACTGTTTACCTAATTTTGACATAACTTAAATGGATACACGTTTCATGTGGGCCCAGGAGAGTCTCTGACACTTAGTAGGTGCTTAATATACGCTGGATTAAGTAATAAATGAATAGTAGGACTATGTGCACATAGTGTAATAGGAACACCATGGAGAAAATCAACTGTGCTTGGCAGGTGTATCAATTAGGGTGCTAACAGAAAACATATTACAGCACCAAATTAGGATGATTTGAAGGAGGTTTATGAAGAGATCATTTGCAAAGGAGTGGGCAGGGTGTAGCGAAACCATAGGGAGTTGTGTAGTACCCTGGATCAGTTTCCACAGTCACCTCAGACAGCCCGAGGTAACCTCACAGGGAAGAAGCTGAGGGAATAAATACCTTCACCTCACTAGTGAGTGTGCCTTATACTCCTAGCTGGTGCCCTGAACTACTGTTCTCCCAACCAAGTAGGGAAAAGAATATACCCCTTAGTACCCTCTCCTTCAATAGGTAATACTGTTAACTTGAAACAAATTACTTAAAAGTTTATCAAATTATTTGTGTCACTTAAAAAGTGTTGAAACATCAAACAATCACAATTATTACAGAAGAAGGATGCTAACCGTTTTTTTTTTCATGCATCCACTCAACAAACATAACATATACTTACTATATGCACATGACTATTCTGGGTAGGAAAAAAACAAAAACGAAACATGTTGCCATGAAGTCAATTCTGACTCATAGCAACCCTAGAGGACAGAATAGAATTGCCCCATAGGGTTTCCAAGGAATGGCTGGTGGATTTGAACTGCCAACTTTTGGGTAAGCAGCTGTACCTCTTAACCACTACTATTCCGACAGGGCTCCATTCTGGGTAAGAGACCCCTAAAAAGAAAAAATTGCTATTCCCTTTATAAGGCTTATAACACAAGTAAATTTGGACTCACATATGTACATGAAAGGAAAAAAAATACTAAGAGTTTAAATTGGGAAGTATATAATATGATGAATAATATTAGTTAAAAGATTCAGTGTTAAGAGTATGGACTTTGTATGTCAAGATTTATGTATATAGAATATATTGGTAAGCTATTTCATAAAGGAAAGTTATGTCATTACAGAAGTTTGCTAACATTTTGTGTTATATTTAGTTAGTGGAAATTATATGTATTAACCGAGGGAATTCAGGAAACATGTGCTGTCAGCAAGATACTGGGGGAGAAACAGAGACAAAGAAGAAGAAAAGGGAGAGTGTTTAAAGCAGAGGTTCTTAATTGTGCCATTCTATAGGTAGGGGGGCATTATAAAAGTTTATGGGGACACAGGAATTGTCACAATGAGTAAGGGGAAACTGCTAGACTGGACTGGGCAAGAATTGGGATTCTAAAGAGTCCTACAAAAGCACAAGACACTTCCTCGACCATGAATAGTCTGGATTCCTGCATGATATTCAAGTGACTTACTAAACATTGCTTGTTTATAATATCTAAGCCTAACACCTCACTACATTTTTATGTAAGCACTAATTACGTTTTGCACAGTTGTAATTAACACTGAAATAATCAGAAGTGCAGCTATCATGTATTTTAAGAGAAGACTGCTCTTTGCTTTGTTCCTAACTGTACCATGAGTCGTTCACCCTTTCAGAAAATCATGTCACTGTACTGCAGTGCTACTCCTGGCGGATGAGTCACCGACACAACAAACCTCTCTCTCAGTATCTGTAGCTGTCATACTTGTGGTAATTCCATGAATAGACACAAGCATCTGAATACTGAGGAGGCATTATGTCTCATAGCACAGTCATATACAAGCATTTAGATATTGAAATATATAATTGATTTATTATAAACTACTTCCCTTTTATATCTCTTTTACATTTGGGCATTTGTGGTACAATGGATCACTTTTATGTGGCCTTTTTCACCATGGTCTTGTAACTCCCACCCAGGTGATTGGGCATGGCTATTCAGATAGGGTAATTGTGGCCCACCAAAAAGGTTGGTCAATTTTGCCATCCCGTTGGGCTTGAAATGAGCCACCCCAGAGGCAGGAAAGAGAGGATCCCACCACTACCAAGGACTAACAGCCAGGAGCAGAGAACGTGTCCTTTGGACCCAGGATCCCTGTGCTGGAACCAGGAGACACAGAGAGAGAGAGCTGTAACCCTGAAGACAGCGAGAAGCAGTGTCAAGAGACACTGGCAGGAGACCATGCAAGGGCTTCCCAGCCATGGAGCAAGAAAGCTGAGTGACAGGGGTGACTCTAGGGACTTACTGGCAGGGGCTAAAAGAGCTTTTAACACTTGCCTAAGCAGGGCAGAGGCCTAAGGCCAGAGAAAGATGTGCCTGCAAACACGGCTGGGAAGCGGCTGTCCTGACGGAAGAACTGTATCCTGAGTGTTCCTGAGCCTGAATTGTAACCTACTACTTCCCTAATAAACCCCATAATCGTACGGTCTATGAGTTCTGTGTGGCCATTGGAATGAATTATCAAACCCAGCAGAGAAATAGAGAGTGCTGTGGGAGGGACGGTTGGTGTCAGAATTGGTAAGGATGGTGGAGAGAGGAGGCATGTCTGACCTCCACCTCACAGGAATCAGCCTTGGGCTGTTGATCTTGATTCTCTTTTACCCTTGTGAAGTTAGAAGAGGTCAGATTTTGCCCCCAAGTCATTTTTACAGCATTTCATATGTTTTTTAATTATGTGCATATTTAAGTTATACCAGTGATAAATTTCATTTCATGGTGATAAAGGGGGAACCACAAAATATTTCTTATAATGGCATGGAGTTGAGGATCACTGGTTTAAATTCTTGGAAGCACAAGAGTGTTATGAGCCAAGAACACTGCTGGAGATCAAGTACAGCAGAAGGCCTGGCTAATACCAAATGGTAGAGGCACTACGCCCAGTTTCCTTGGTCACAGGGTCCCTGGCTTATGCTAATAACATCATAATGAGAAAACCCATGTGCAAATAAAGAGTATTTAGGTCAGTGGTACATATGGTCAGGCTTATTTTCCCACTTGTGGATGGTCTAAGGAGGAATCTGGGGAGGAATTTTTGCAATAGACAAAGGATAAAGTCACAAGGTAAAGTACTGACATGGTCATTGTCAAGGTAAATAAACTGAGTTTTCATTAATTCACACTGCCTCATCATCTTAAATTTTAAGTATTAATATATGTAAAGACCTCACATTGATTTGAACTACTAGTAACTTGCAGCAGCTTGCTGCCTTAATTGCTCTCCCTTCTCTTGCTGTACCTAAGTGTGTTGGGCCTGCCCAAAAGGTGTAAAATCAAGCATAAAAAAATAACATGCAAATCAAAGAAACTGTTTACAAAACTCAGAAGAGGTAGTTGTCATTGAATGGGATAATCATCTTAAATTCCACTTCATCTATAAAATTTGTGTTCTTTAGAGCCCTCTCAAACTTTCCTGTCACCTTCAATGAAGAAAGCATAATTTTAAGAATTTATTAACTGATAAGAAATTTGAAAGAAACTTTTTGGCAACATGTGTCTGTTGCCAAGGATGCTACAGATATAATTCAATATCCACTCTTCTTTAAGCTGTATCATGAAAATATTTTCAACATCCTCTAACAGTTTTTAACAAATAGCCTTAAAATACTGTATTTTTATATTTACTATTCATGAATAGACACTAAATGATGTTAAGATCCATTTCTTGTGTAAAGCAGTCTTTGTTCTGGTTATCTATTGCTGCTTAACAAACTATACCAATATTTAGTTCACAATTTCATAGATCAGGAATTTTGGAAGAAATCACATAAGTGGTTTACTTCTGATTCATCTTGTAAAAGCTGGGGGACTGGGACTGGAAAATCCACTTCCAAGATGGCTTTTTCACTCATCATCTGGTATCTCCATGCTCCTTACGCCCCCCTCCTACAATGCCTTGAGCTTCTCATAGCATGGTGGTCTCAGGGAATACAGGCTTCCCTATATGGAAGCTGGTCTACCCCACAGCTAGTCTTCTAAGAGCCAAGTATTCTAAGAGACAAGAAGTGGAAGCTGCCAGTCTCTTAAGGCCTGCACAGTTTAAGTCTCTTAAATTGGCACAGTGACACTTTCACTGTATACTATCAGAAAAAAGCATCACATAACCCACCCAGATTCAAGAGAAAGGGACATAAATCTCATCTTTCTATGTGAGTAATATCAATGAATCTGTGGTCATCTTAAGTCTGCCACATCTTGTTTGAAGCAATAACAAAAATTATTCGATACCCTATCTAGAAATTCTCATTCAGCTAAACATGAACATCCATTACATGTAAAGCACCATGCTAAGAGCTGTATAAATAGAACACACAGTCCTTTACTTTAAAGAACTAAAATTATCACTCAGATATGAAAAATGCAACTATAAATAAGAAAAAAATTAGTTTTCCAGATAATGTTTCTAACTAGTCAAGGAAAATGGAGAATAATAGGAGTGAGAAACAGACTTATTAGAAACCCACAGATTCCCATTGTCTACCACATCAATGACAATCTCTCCCACGTGCAAATAACTGGAAAATGTTCCCTGCTTTGATAAAACGTCAAGAATGGAATGTATTCAGTGTTGAGGATAAAACATTTTCAGAGACAAATATGGTGGGTTATTTCACTGTCTCACAAGAGAAACCAGATATAACCATATTTAATACTAGTATTCATGATATTTTATCTAAACCCAGAAATGATGCATATAAAAAGATGTAATTATATGCACATTTAAGATTGCATTTGTAATCTAGGATAGGCAAGTGTACAGAGACCAAAGTTTATTAGTTGTTACCAAAGGTGGCTGGGAGGGAGGGGGAAGCAGGGACTCACTGTTTAGGGTACACTGAGCTTCTGTTAACAGTGATGGGAAATTTAGAAACAGATAATGTTAATGGTTGAACAACATCATGAATGTCACTGAATCATACACGTGAAGAATTCTGATAGGGCAATTTGTATATATATACACAAGTTGTTTTATATATACAAAATATATAAA
This sequence comes from Trichechus manatus latirostris, assembly GCF_000243295.1. NCBI lineage: Eukaryota > Metazoa > Chordata > Mammalia > Sirenia > Trichechidae > Trichechus > Trichechus manatus. The sequence goes on along the minus strand of NW_004443967.1, from coordinate 6,067,411 downwards.
AATATATACATACATATTTATTCACCACAATTTAAAAAAAAAAAAAGATTGCATTTGTAGGTGGACCTCACGAATAACTTTGTTTGATAAACACTAATGAAGTAAATAATTATTGAGTGTCTACTGAGTGCCAAGGCACTGTGCTCCATTGTTCTGGAGATACAAAGATAAATAAGATGTAACCTTTGCAAACAAGGAGCTTAGAGTCTAGGAGAGAGATAAGTAAACAGATAATTCAACAACAGTATGACCAATCCCATGATTGATGTCACCTTGAGGACTAAGGTGCGCCTGATTCAAGCCAGGGTATTTTCAATCGCCTCATACACGTGTAAAAGCTGGACAATGAATAAGGAAGACCAAAGAATTGATGCGTTTGAATTATGGTGTTGGTGAAGAATTCTGAATATACCATGGACTGCCGGAAGAAGGAACAAATCTGTCTTGGAAAAAGTGGAGCCAAAATGCTCCTTGAAAACAAGGATGGTGAGACTTCGTTCCATTCTCATGTACTTTGGACATGTTATCAGGAGGGATCAGTCCCATCATGTCAGTTATAACACCATGTTTGGCAAAGTAGAGGGTTAGCAAAAAAAGGAAGCCCCTCAAAAAGTGTTAAAAAGCAAAGATGTTATCTTGAGGACTGTCATGTATTGAATTATGTCCCCCCCAGAATGTGTGTATCAATTTGGCTGGGCCATAATTCCTAGTATTATGTGGTTGTCCTCCATTTTGTGATTGTAATTTTATGTTAAAGAGGATTAGGGTGGAACTGTATAACACCCTTACTAAGGTCACATCCTGGAAGCCCTGGTGGTGTAGTGGTTAAGAACTACGGCTGCTAACCAAAAGGTTGGCAGTTGGAATCCACCAGGCGCTCCTTGGAAACCCTATGTGGCAGTTCTACTCTCTCCTATAGGGTCGCTATGAGTCAGAATCGACTCGATGGCAACAGGTTAGTTAGTTAATTAAGGTCACATCCCTGATCCAATGTAAAGGGAGTCTCCCTAGGGTGTGGCCTGCACTACTTTTTTATCTTACAAGAGATCAAAGGAAAGGGAAGCAAGCAGAGAATGGGGGGCCTCATACCACCAAGAAAGCAGTGCTGGGAGAAGAGCCCATCCTTTAGATCTGGGGTACCTGCATGGAGAAGCTCTTAGTCTGGAGGGAGATTGATGAGAAGGCCGACAGAAAGAGAAAGCCTTCCCCTGGAGCTGACACCCTGAATTTGGAATTTTAGCCTACTTTCTGTGAAGTAATAAATTTCTCTTTGTTAAAGCCATCCACTTATGGTATTTCTGTTACAGCAGCACTAGATGACCAAGACAAAGACTAAGGTGTGCCTGACCCAAGCCAAGTCACGGTATTTTCAATCACCTTATATGTATGTGAAAGCTGGACAATGAATAAAGACGACTGAAGAAGAATTGACGCTTTTGAATTGTGGTGTTGGCAAAGAATATTGACTATACCGTGGACTTCCAAAAGAATGGACAAATCTGTCTTGGAAGAAGTACAACCAGAATGCTCCTTAGAGGCAAGGATGGTGGGACTATGCCTCACATACTTCAGACATGATATCAGGAGGGATCAATCCCTGGAGAAGGACATCATGCTTGGTAAAGTAGGAAAAAAAAAAAAAAAACCCCATTGCCGTCGAGTCGATTCCGACTCATAGTGACCCTGTAGGACAGAGTAGAACTGCCCTATAGGGTTTCCAAGGAGCACCTGGTGGAAGCAGCCGAACTCTTAACCACTACGCCACCAGGATTTCCTGGTAAAGTAGAGGGTCATCAAAAAAGAGGAAGACTCTCAACAAGATGGATTGACACAGTGGCTGCAACAATGGGCTCAGGCATAGCAACAATTGTGAGGATGGCGCAGGACCAGGCAGTGTTTCCTTCTGTTGTACATAGGGTTGTTATAAGTCAGAACTGATTCCACGGCACGAAACAACAACAACAAATTTGGACTTGATATTGAAAATCACAAAGGGGCACTAAAGGACAAAATGAATGCTCATGATAATTTTAGATGAAGACTTACACACACATAGCCTAATTTTAGATGAAGACTTACATGCACATATCCATGTATATAAAAGCATATTTGTATGCAGCCAATATAACATTTTTGAAAAGACACATATCAGAGCTCAATAAAAACGTGAAAGCTTTTAAATTTACCACCATAAATATGAAGGGTTCTATTTATGAGCCAAATGTGTCTTTTGTTTTGTTAGAATACCTATTGGTTTTGTTTACAGTTTTAGTGTTATGATTATTTCCTGCAGTGACAAGTATAACTATTATTTTTAAGGTGACTAATTAAAAAACTTCCTTTCTAGCTTTTAATTAGAAACTACATAATTACAGTATTTAAATTGGTAATAACAGACTTTCCTTTTTACTAATTAGAGGGAAAATCTATGTGCACTATAAATTTCTAATAATTCGAATATAATGACAAATGATTTAGAAAATAAGACAAGCTCAGAAAAAAAGTCAAGTTTTACTTCATCCAAGTCACATTTAAATAAATAGCAAACTTATCTAATGGTTCTTAGACTTGATGTCTAATAGCATAGTTGGTTATAACAAATTAACCAATACAAACATTTATTCTATATGTGATCTGGGAATCTTAAAAATGAAATCTACACCAGAGAGTACGCTCTCATTCGGATGATCTGAGAATGTACGAGACCCCAAGTACGCTCCTTCTTTACGGTTTTGCCCATTAAAAGATCAATGACATTTTATTATCAATTAATAGGAATGGTTATATACATTTTTCTATTTTCTGATTCTCTTAAACATGTCTTTCATTCTGCAAGCCATCTGTCCAGGTTCATTTGTACTGGCCAGGTATATATCACAAATAATTCAATGGAAAACAGTATGTTATTGATATAAAAAACCAAAACCAAACCTGTTGCCATCAAGTCGATTCCCACTCATAGCGACCCTATAGGACAGAATAGAACTTCCCCGTAGGGTTTCCTAGGAGTGGCTGGTGGATTTGAACTGCCAACCGTTTGGTTAGCAGCAGAGCTCTTAACCACTGCGCCACCAGGGGGACCAAATGTACATCAGGACTTGTTATTTCTCGGCATCTGGCTTTTAGCTCACGTTGCATTATTCAGTGAATTATATTCTAGTAATTGAGAACAATGAATGATTTTAGCATCGCAAATATGTACTCAGAGAAATACAAAATAGAAAAAGCTCCAACTTTCCTCAGACCATATTATTCTAAGGGGAAAAACAAACAAACAATTATTTCTAGCAGGTACTTTTAGATAGAGAAATGCTAACAATCATCTTTAAGCTATGAAAATATGCAAAATTGTATAAAAAACTAAAACTGCATAAGATAAATATTTACTAACAATTATCTACTTTGCAGCATAAATTTATTAAAATCCATAACAAAATTGTGAACAACATGGTCCCTGAATGTATAGAAAAAATAAATTCCTACGACCTGTTTTATAAATTCTTTAGACAAGAAAACCTTAATTGTCTGCATGATTACAATGGTAGTTAACTAACTAGTTCATCCTACCATATATTGCCTGTTGGTATCATTTGGCTGGCCAAAACTGTAAATTCCATTTACAATATTTATATACTGCTGCCATATAAAGGGTGATAAATTCACCAACCAACCATTAATACATGACAAGAGAACTTTCAATAAATAAAGCAAATTGTCCAAAGGTACCTTTGTGTCATCTTATGAATCCAAATAGAAACACTTTTAATAATTCTTACCAAGATGTTTATGTAAAGGTTCCCATCTCTGATTTCTCATGATCTGTATGATTTTCATGAATACCTGTTCATCTTTTCAAACACACCCTTTCTTTGAATGCATGCCTTTCTGCTCTGGGAACACTGGCATTTCCCTTACAAGCTAGGTGGTGGCCAATAGCAGAAGCAAGGGCTTGTGGTTAAATGTTTGTCCCTGGAAAGTCACGAGGGCGCTCCAAACGACCCTCATTCTGCCTAGAACTCAGTCCACGTAGTGACGCACATGTGGCTATTCTTACAGCACACGTTCCACGAGGTCAGGTTTAAACATGTTCAGGGCTATGAACTGGGAGACTTACTTCAGTGACTACTCCAAGAAGCCTACTGCAGGGAAAAATTATTCAGATGAGAATAATCAACTAACCAAAAAGCAGACATGGGAACACGTTGATAAGGAAAAAACAAAAAGCCAGAACAACACTCTATTACACTCTTTCTCTTAGGAAGCAGCATGAAGAGTAAGATGTAAGTGTAAGCATTATTTGTAAGATGGCCAACTTAAGTATGCCATTTAATTTTTATTGGCAAAAGAAAGTAAAATGATGGAAGCAATTTTTTTTAAGAGAAGACAAAACAACAGAACTAATCCCTTTATGCTCTACTTTTCTCTGTAATTTCCTAAAAAAATCTTTTGAAATCCACGTGGTCAATTTTCCTATTCAATCTGTTCAATATATGTGTTTGCATGTATTTATATTCTATTGGGAGTCACATACTTACTTTCCTTTGCCATTTCATTAAGTATCAAATTATCTCCCAGATTTGACACCTCTATAATTATTAATGGGGAGCCCTGGTGGTGCAACAGTTAAGCACTTGGCTGCTAACCAAACGGTGGGTGGTCCGAACCCACCCAACAGCTCTGTGGGAGAAAGACCTGGTGATCTACTCCCATAAAGATTACAGCCTACAAAACCCTATTGGACTGTTATCACGTGGGGTCGCTGTGAATCAAAATTGACTGCATGGAACCTAACAACAAATAACAACAACATAATCATTAATGGAGTCCCTGGGTAGTACAAATGGTTAAGCACTCCACTACTGGCTGAAACGTTGGCAGTGTGAACCCACCACGAGGTGCCACAGAAGACAGGCCTGGCGATCCGCTTCTGAAAGGTCACAGACAAGGACACTATGCAGTGCAGATCTACTCTGCACACACGAGGCCACCGTGAGTCAGAACTGACTTGATGGCAACTAACAACAAAAATAATCATGAATAATAAATACGAAGCACATTAAACTCAAGCAGTAATTTAAGAAAAACAATCATCTGACCAATTATATATATATAAAATGATAAGCAAAGTCATCGGACCAAATATATAAATATATATATAAAACAAAGACAAAGCCGCCATGACACATGAACAAATAGCATATAGACTGAACTACCAAGATGTTTGTACAATAACGTCATATTGCATCAGCTCTGCATACACCAAGGTTTGAAAGTCTTTGAACATATTGGGAAGAAGGTCGTTGAGCTGATTTATTCTGCACATATGCAGTTAAGGACTATAGTAGTGAAATCATGTTCACATGGAAGAAAACCGTCCAGTGTTAAATTACCAGTGACCATGTTAATAAGGCCTGCTACCTAACTTGGCTGATAGAAGCTTCCAGCTCAAATACTATTAATTTATTTAGTAATTCTAAAACTCGTAAGTAAAGGGAAGAAGAGATACTTTCTAAAAAAACGTAGCTAATTCTGAAGGTCTATTGTTCTTCATAACAATAGAGCTTTTAGTTCTATTCTCTAATTTACTGTCACTTTATCACTTTTATCTTCCACTTTAAGTCTGTTTCTTTTATTGAACTATCTATTCAGCTGATAATTCATTTAGACTTTTGAAGTTCTATGCCATAAAAACTCCATTTAACTGTCTCCTAAATGGTGGTTAATCTGCACAAATTTCAAATTTGACCTTAATGGAACAGCTTATTCCTGAAGTGATTAGGACATTGGGAAAACAGACCATGTCCTTAAAAGTGTGCTTATTTTTAAAGTTTTTTTTTTTTCCACTTAGAAAACAGATCTTGCACAAAGAGATATTTGCAAAATGTCTCCTTTTACTATAAAATGCAGGGTCATTTTCCCATTTGAATTCCATCTACACAGTTCAGAATCTCATTCAAGCATGAGATGAGGTGTCAAAGTGCTTTGTTAACAAACTTATTTCCCAGATGTGGTTAGAACAGGGACAGAAGGCTCAAGTGCTCTAACATACCTAACAATTCAATTACAGTTATCTTATGGTGCCATCACATATTTTTCTTCAACAATCAAACAACCTCAGCTGGAAACCTCTAGCAATAACATAAATAAAGGACCATCTGGCTAGAATAATTAAGGAAGGCTGGAAATAAAACATTAATTAGTGCAGTATTTCAAATGACCTTCAGAGGCCTTATTATGAAATTATATTCAAAAACAGGTAATCATTTATTCCATGTTGCTGTTAAATTAACTAGGCATGAATAAATACAAATATCAAATTTTTACTCTTTCAGGGAGGACTATTAACTCAAAATGATAGTGACATTGTATTTCTTAAGCATGATAATTAAATTAAAGCTATAAATAAATAAGTGAAACCAAAATGTCACTACAAACATTTAAAATTTAAATAGTTCAAATATAGTATTTTAACATTCAAAGGACCTTGTCTAAACTCCTCAGTTTTGGATGAGAAAACAAAGGCTCAGAAAGACTAAATGATCTTCCCAACTAGTTGCCATACAACCAGAGAGTGGTAGAGACTAGTTCCCACACAACTAGAGAGTGGTAGAGATTAGAGAACACAGACCTGGTTTTCATTCTAGAAATACTCTTTGCATTCTAGAATTTATATATAACTTTGTACACAAATTGGGATGGCTGTTATTTTGCCACTCATTGAATCAAGACAAATTTCACACACAAAAAAAAAACTGCTAAAGTTATAAATTAAAGGGTCACATAATGAGACAATACCTAAAGTATTCCTAAAATATGGTCTGTGCCGGGGCGGATTATCCAACAGGCAAGGTAAGCACCCATGCTTACCAGATCATCTTTAGTGACCAATTCCACATTTTTTCACCTCATTAAAGATTCTGCTTCTAGGTATGGCTGGCATCTGTCTCTCAACCTCACAGCACCTTCCTACAGAATCAAAGCCTCTTCAAATTTCAATCCTTGACAGGGATGACTACCCAGTAAGCAAGGTAAGCACAGGCTTACTTGTGCTTACTTACTAATCTGTAATGAACAATTTCACATGTTTTCCACCACATCAAAGATGTGAAATTGTTCATTACAGATTAGTAAGTAAATGCAAGTAAGCCCGTGCTTACCTTGCTTATTGGGTAATCCATCCCTGGTGTGCCAGAGATGACTAGCTATTTACCAATGGTTCTCTCTCCGAAAGGAGGAGTCGATATCAGGAGCAGCTGCCCAGAAAAGGATTACATATCCCAGACCTCTCTTGCATACAGGTGTGATCATGTGACTAGTTCTTGTTAATGAAATGCAGATGTGTGCACATAGCACGTCAAGGCCATAGTTTTTAAGAAGCAGGTGTGTCTTGTCCACAGTATCTTCACCATTCTGCCAGCTGGGAGACTTAAGAGATGAGAGAGCCTCAGATGGAAAGGCTCCTTGACTCACTAAGTGGAGGAAAATAGCTTAATGGCAGGAACATCCACACTAAACTCATCGATGGGAGAGAAATTCCTTTTGGTTACTAAAATTAGCACTAGTGCATTAGCTAATAAACAAGGAGTCCAAAGCAGACCTGATGTACATTAATTTTCAATCTAGAGCAGATATTATAAAATGATACCAATGTATATTTTTAAAGAAAGATTAGAATAAAATCAATCTCTTTTCTTAAAATCAGTATAACTTTAAGGCTCTTTCAAAAAAGATCATTCTTTTTACAGTATTTTTACGCAAATAGTGCACTCCTTCTAAGTTTCTTTGCCTACTGCTCTCCATCCCCACCCCAAAGATATTTTTGTAAGCACACTAAGCTAATTTTTTACAGCAGCATGAAAAAAAATGGCATAGTGGTGCTTACAAAAATATCTCGAGGGGGGAGGGAGTGGTTGGCAAACTTAGAAGGTGTGTGTTATTTGCGTAAAATATGGTAAAAGGAATGCTGTATTCCGTAGAGTTGATTACGACTCTTAGCAACCCTACAGGACAGAATAGACTGCCTCACAGTTTCCAAGGCTGTAAATCTTTACAGAAGCAGACTGCCACATCTTTCTGTCGAGGAGTGGCCAGTGGGTTTGAACCGCCAACCTTTCAGTTAGCAGCCAAATGCTTTAACCACTGCCCACAAGGGCTTAGTGAGCATAATAATAGTTATCATTTATTTACTGTTTACCTCGTACCTAATTTTATATCCATTAATTTCTTTAATTATCACTGTGAAATAGATATTATCCAAATTTCCATTTAAGAAATGTCAAATCTGAAAACTAGCAAATGGCTGGACAAGGATATAAATCCAGGTCTACCTGACTCTGAGCCAGCACACTACATGATGAAAGTACACAGGCTTTGGTTTAAGACTTGCTGAATATGAAACTTTTTAGTTGTGTGACCTTGAGCAATGTACTTCATCTCTATGAGCCTATTTCTCTTTATTGGTAAAAATGGGTTTAAAATGCCTACACACAAAGTTGTTGTGGGAATGAAATGAGAGAACGTAGCAGTGTTTGGTACAGTGGGAGCTCATGCTTGTTATATTAGTAAGGCTAGGCTGTTGTAACAAAGGGATTCAACAATATAACTGACTGAAGAACAAAGAGGTTTATTTCTCTGGCACAAAACAATCTCAATGTGATTAGTTCAGAGTGCTGGGGCAGCTCTATTCCTTGCAATCAGTCAGGAGCCCAGTTCCTTCCATGTTGTTGCTCTTCCACCCTCTCAAACAACAGCTCTCAGACTATCATTTTACTCTTAAAAAGCAGCTAGGATTCCAAAGAGCTCTATGAGTTAAAACTATGAATATTTACCATATTAGAAATAAAAACTGAACAATTTTTAAAATATTTATTAATTTTGTTTGAATAACAATAAGACTTTATATGTAAAAAAAAAATGTATTTTTACAAAAAAGCTATATTTAACAAAACCAAAAATTTGTGGGAAGAGTGACACTGTTTTATATTTTTGCAAATCTCTTTAATGGCTAGCTTAAGAGAGGACGACTGAATTCTCATAATGAATTCAGCTTTCAATCTGTTATGACATGTTGTTATGGTTGGCATCAGAAAAAAATCTGGCTGCACATAGATATGCAGTTGGAAGGGGGAATTATTTTATTTATTTATATATTTTAATTTTATTAAACAGAAAATATTGGGTTAGGTTTTATTTTTGTTATTATTGTTATTTTTTTATTATGAGGTTAGTTTTTTTTTTTTTTTTTGAGGTAAAATTTGTTGTTGTTGGGTGCTGTCAAGTAGATTCTGATTCATAGCGACAGAGTAGAACGGCTTCATAGGGTTTTCTTGGCTATAATCTTTTTAGAAGCAGATCACCAGGTATTTCTCCCACAGACTCACTAGGTGGGTTCGAAACACCAACCTTTCGCTTAGCAGCCAAGCACTTCATCGCAGTGCTACCAGGGCTCCTTGAGGCATACTTAGAATTCACCCTTTTTAATTAGTGTATGGTTTTATGAGTTTTGATAGTGTAACAACCACCATAATCAAGATACAGCACAGTTCCATCACCTCAAAATATTCTCTTATGATCCTTTTTTACCTAATCCCTCCCCCTACAATGAGCCCCTAGAAATGACTATTTTAATTGTGGTAAAATATATTTAACAAAAAGTTTGCCATTGTGACCATTTTAAGTGTATACATTAGTGACATTAATTACATTCACATGTTGTGCTACTATCACCACTCTCCATTTTCAAGTTTTACATCACCCTGAAGAGAAACTCAGTACCCCTTCCAGCAATAACTCCCATTCCCATCTCCTCCCAGCCCCTGGTAACCACGAATAAACTTTGGTCTCTATGCCTTTGTCTAATCTAGATATTTCATAAGTGGGATCATACAATATTTGTCCTTTTGTCTGACATATTTCACTCAGCATAATATTTTCAAGGTTCATCCATGTCGTAGCATGCATCAGCATTTCATTTCTGTTATGATCATGACTGAATAATATTCCATTGTATGGATATACCACACTTTGTTTATCCATTCATCTGTTGATGGATATTTGGGTTGTCTGGTTTTGTTTTAGGGTAGTGTTGGTCTTAAGAAATGAGTTGGGAAGTATTCCCTTCTCTTCTATTTTCTAGAAGCACTGTGTAGAATTGATTTTTTTTTTTTTTCCCTTAAAAGTCTCTTAAAATTCACCAGGGAAGCCTGTAGTTTTCTTTATTAGAAGCTTTTTAATGAAAAATTAAATTTCCTTAACAGATATATGACTATTCAGGGTATCTTTTTCTACTTTTTTGAGCTTAGGTGGCTGTGTCTTTCAAGGAATTTTTCCATTCCATCTAAATTGCTGAATTTATAAGGAAAGTGCCATTCATAATATTCCTCATTATCCTTTTAAAGTCTGTAGGATCTGCTCTGATGTTCCCTTTCATTCCTGATATTGGTGATTTGAGTCTTTTCTTTTAATTAGCCATATTAGAGGTTTATCAATTATATTCACTGTTTTAAAGAACTAGCTTCTCATTTATTTGATTTTTTGTATTGTGTTTTTATTTTTAATATCATAGATTTCAACTCCTCTCTTTATCATTCTCTTCCTCCTGATAGCTTTGGGTTTAAATTAGGGTTTCTAAAGTGGAAGCTTAGAACTTTGATTTGAGATTTTACTTCCTTTCTAAAGTGAAACTTTAGGTCATTGATTTGAGACTTTTCTTCTTTTCTGTAAGTATTTAATGATATAAATTTCCCTTTAAGAACTTCTTTACTGAATTGTATAAATTCATTTTCATTCAGTTCAAAATATATTCTAATTTCCCTTGTTATTTCTTCTTGGACCATGGGAAATTTAGAAGTGTGTTGGTTAATTTACAAATATTTGAAGGTTTTTCCCAGATATATTTATTTTGCAACCACAGTCCTGGTGGCACTATGGTTAAGAGATCGGCTGCTAACCAAAAGGTCAGTAGTTCGAATCCACCAGCTGCTCGTTGGAAACCCTGTGGGGCAGTTCTACTCTGTCCTATAGCGTTGCTATGAGTTGGAATCAACTCAACAGTAACAGGTTTAGTTTTTTGGTTTAATCTACTTTTAGAGCCCTGGTGGCGCAGTGGTTAAGAGCTACAGCTGTTAACCAAAAGGTCAGCATTTCAAATCCAACAGTCACTCCTTGAAAACCCTATGGGGCAGTTCTACTCTGCCCTATAGGGTCACTATGAGTCGGAATCGACCTGACAGCAATGTGGGTTTTTGTTTTTTTTTTTGTAATCTACTGTCTATAGATTTGTCTGTTCTGAATTTCACATAAATAGAATCATATAATACGTGACCTTTTGTGACTGACTTCTTTCATTAGGCATAATGTCTTCAAAGTTCATCCATGTTGCAGCATACATTAGTACTTCATTCCTTTTTATTGCTGAGTAACATTTCATCTATGAATATACTATATGTCGTTTATCTATTCAATAGATGATGAACATTGGGGCTGTTTGCACTTTTTGGCTATTATGAATATTATTGCTATGAACACAAGTGTACAAGTTTGTGTGTGAGTATATGTTTTCAACTCTCTTGGGTGTATACCTAGGAGTGAAACTGCTGGGTCACGTGGTAACTCAATGTTTAATTTTTTTGAGGTACAAATGATCTTCCAAAGTAGCTGCACCATTTGACATTCCTAGTAGCAATTTTTGAGGGTCCAATTTCTCCACATCTTCTCCAACACTTGTTATTGTCTGTCTTTTTTATTATAGCCATCTGAGTGGGTGTGAAGTGGTGTCTAATTGTGGTTTTGATTTGCATTTTCCTAATTACCAAGGATGCTGAATATATATAAATATATGTGAATACCACCCACCTCCCAAGGGTAACCACTAACCTGACTTATACTGATTAGTTTGTCCCTTTTTTGAACCTTAAATAAACTGAATCATACAGTATTTATTCTTATGTTTCTGCATTCTTCTGTTTCTGGTTTTTGTTTTTTGTTTTTTGTCATTATGTTTGTGAGATTCTTCTATACTGTTACAGGTACTTGTAATGGTTCACTTGTTTTCTTTTCCTGCATAGCATGCCATTATGGGAATATATCACAAATACATTTTTTATTCTATTGTTGATGGGTATTTGAGTAGTTTCCAGATTTTGGCTATTAATAATAATGCTGTTATGAGCATTCTTGTATGTGTTTTGGCAAACCTATATATGTAATCCTATTGAATATATACACTGGAGTGGAATTGGTCGGTCATAGGGTATGCATAAGTTCAGCTTCTTATGGTTATCTATAGGGGTACCAATTTATACTAGTTAGAGAAGTAAATGAGAGTTTCATTTGCTACATGTCCTTGGCAACACTTGGTATTGCCTATATTTCATTTTAGTCACTTTGGTAGATGTGTAATGGTATCTAGTAGTTTTATTTTGCATTTCTTTAATGGCTAATAAAATTGAGTACCTTTACATAGGTTTATTATTTGGTAGCCTGGTATATTGATACCCTCTTTTGTGAAATGCCTGTTCACATTTTTACCCCTTTTTCTTGTGGGTTGTCTGTCTTTTTTTCTTTTTAATTGATTTGCAAAAGTTATTTTATATTCTGAATAAGAGTTCTTTGCCTAATTTATGTGCTGAAAAACATCTTTTCCCACTCTGTAGATTGTTTTTTCACTTTTTAAATCATAATGCATTTTGATAAAGTATTATACTTAGTATAGTCCAGTTTGATATTTTTTTCTTTTATGGTTAATAATTTTTATGTTCTGCTTAAATTTGTTTTTGCCTACTCCAAGGTCATGAAGATGTTTTAGTAATAAAAATCTTTTCACTTTCAGATCTACAATCTGTCTAGAACTGATCAGTTTCACTTTTTTTAAACTCTTATACATAAGGTTTACTTTTATGTACTAAAAAATTAAATAGTTCTAAATTTTTAGACAGTATTTTTCTAAATTTTATTCAAATAGTAAAGGATTATGATGATTATCTAAAATACAATTTTTATCAAATCCCTTGGCTTATGTGGGGTGTAGCCCCATTAGGCTTAACGGACAACTAAATTATATGGATTTTTGACATCTTATTTGCTTAGTGTCTGGTGGTCAATTAAACTCATTGTTGCAGTATGAATTTTATCAACCATAAAATATGTTACCATTTATCAGAGTCCAGGACTATCAAAATCCAAATATATGTATCACTATTCTTTGAACCATTTTCGAATAGGTCAATGCTTAATATGGTTGATTGAATTCAAGTGCCATTATAGACACTAATGAATTGCTGCCGTGTAGCATGAAATAGAAAATCTGTCTCATTGCATTCACTTACAAAATGGTAAGGATAATTTGGCAAAGATAATAAAAGTCCACAATAATCATGGTATGTTGTATATGTCAAAATTTGAATTGATTTAAGATGTATTACTGGATAAAATTAGCCTGGCTGATTTTTTCATTGATAGTAATTTTCATTTTCAGATCTTGTTTTTGGTTTCATTAATATTTCATTATCAAGATGTTACATATAAGACTTCCTTTTTTTCCTAATAGAAAGTAGAATGCCAAAATTGACAGACTTAAGAATCCTCTTTTTCCTATGACAATAATGACAACAGATTTGAAGATAATAAAATACTGTTTTTATCCACAGCTCCTACCATATATGGTCCTTCTCTCATACCTACCAAGGGAACTATGAAAAGACTCACCTCCTATGGCATCACTGGCGTCTAAGTACTCCAGGATCTCTATGTTTTAATATTTCTAGAAATAATCTATGAGTAAAGGACTTATTAGACAGCTAAAAGAGTTGATGAGAAAAAAAATCTCGTATTAGCTCATGCTACCAGTATCTGCAACTTTTAAAATACATATGTCACACATCCAGATGGGATGGCTTGGAGTCAATATTAATAAACTATTATTCATTTTATTTACTCTGTAAACAATTAGGAACAAATGCAAGCAGTTATTTGTTATTATTACTGACTAGTCTTATTTTTGAATCTGAACCTATAGTTATAGTCTGCTATCAAAACATTTCAACTCATGCCCTGTAGAAGAAAAGAATAAGCTTGTTTCTTTATAGTGTAAATCTATAGACCAAATTCAAACACACAGTAAGAACCTGTTCAAGATGAATCCCAGAATGACCAAATCTGGAAGCTTACAGTGATAAAAAATATTTACATTAGCATAGACAGAACCAAGACTCACAAAACTTCTCTATCTCATGATGGAAGTGGTTTTCCCACTAGAGATATGTGCATTTTTACAATGAATAGTGGACAAGAAGAGTGTTTCTTGAAATTTTAGCTTTAGGGCCTAGAATATATATCTAAAATGTTGACTCATGGTTTAAAAAATTTATTTTTTTATTTATGAACTGTGTCTTATCAAAAATTTCCATGTGTATGTGTAGTAATTTTAATATTCTCTTTAGCAACTAGGATTTCCTGGTATGATAAATAACAAATAAATAATAGAGTATATTCCACCACTAGATGCATAGTCCCTTTTTTATTAGTTTTGTAGAACTCTTGGGGAATACCAAGAGTATTACAACATGTAAAATTAGGTAGCTTGCTAATAAAAAATCAGCTACAAATTTGACAGAAATAAGAAAGACAGTTGAAGTCCTATTCCAAATTATTCTTAAAAAACTCAAAAACACTTATTATTTAAAGAAAGAAACATCCTCTTTCTGATCTCTATCCTTACCTTGAATATAACAGAATAGGGATTTTTATTTACAACCAACTTGATTATCCACTGAAGATCACAGAAAAATAATCATAGATTAATATTTTTCTTCTTTTATCCCAGTCATGAAGATCTGGTGCTTCTTTTCCTGTAATGTTTATTGGATTCACCCAATCCTATCCACTCCAAATTTCATAAGCCAGATACCTGGATTACTGAAATGGTATCCTGTCTCCACCTAGTCTCTAGAAAACACTTTCCCTGTGAATTTCTATAATTATATTGTTTATTATTAATTGTTCTCCAGAATTCATTCTCTCCTTTCTTCCTTTTAGTAATAGAATACATGGGCTTTAGCTAGGTACAGGGCTGTGTAGATAGAGACCAGATTCCGAGGATCCTTTGCAGCTTAATGTGGACATGTTTTAAATTTTGGCCAGTGGAATGTGACCAGAAATGATGAGTGCAACTACTAATATATATCCTTTAAAAAGAGAATTTGCAAAAGTTTCAATTTCTAGTTTCCTCCTTACCATGTACTAGAATATGAGGATGTCGTACTTGAGAGCTAGCTTCAGCCATCTAAGTGAGCATAATATCCTAGAGCATGGCAGAGAACAAGAGAGAAGGAACCTCATTGCCTGGATGAACTTGTAGAACAGAGCTGCCTGTCTGCTCTGAACCACTCAGCAGCCCTAGGATGAATGGGAGACAAATACATTTCTATCATGTAGTTGTTTTGTTTTTTTTTAAATCTTCATTATAGCAGCTCAGCTTGTACCATAAATAACCTAAATGACATGTGTATGCTATGAGAAATTAAGATGTGGCCCATGTGTGTTACTTTTGTTAACCAATTATAAAATATATGGTACATATGTTAATGATAGGAATCAAAAATTATTCTTGAAGAGACCAATGTTTAAGGGATAAACATGTAGCATGTCCTATGTGCCATATTTTCCAGATCTTCCTGCATCATCTCATAGCAGAACTTGCTCTAGACTGAGAAACATCCACTTAGCAGAGGGTATGATTTTGTAGGAAATTTGTTCCTTTTAACCAACAGAACCTCCTTGGGGGAGATCAAAGTTTACTTGTTCATATAAACCCTCATAATCTGAGAGCAAGAGAAAATACAGAGAGCTAGAAAATATTTTTTTTTACATTCTCATTACACAATGAAATGATCAAGGAATTATGGAGTCAAAAGGCTAAGGTTCAGGCCTCTTATCCGACAATTACTTACTCTGTGTCATTGGGAAAGTCATTTTTACTCTAAGAGACTGGGATAGAATGAAAATAGAGGAATACTCATCATGTCCCCTACACTCCCAGAGCATCCTATACCCATCTCAATCTTAGCGCTTATTAGATGAACTTAAATTGTTGATTTAGTTATGTTGATCCCACACTAAGCATGAAATGTGGAAGTTAAGTGGAGACAAGAAACATGTCAAACACCAGGAAATGGGAATATATATTTGCCAAGGATTACCAAAAGTGGCTAATCAAACATACTATGTTTCTTGATGATTTCTATATGAAGAAATGACTCCTATGCAGGTGCTAGATTACTTTTTTGTTTGTTTGTTTCATATGTAAACCCAAAATAATGTCATGAATTGAGTTCAGGAAAAAAAATCCATATATAAATCAATAATAAAATATTCCCTTTTTCTGTGACAATTCACCTACTTGTATTTTCAGTTAGGTCTAATTTAGTTTGTGTACTCTGAGAAACTGATTTGCAAGTTCATTGCTAATATCAAATTTGAAAACAGGACATATTAAGAATAGCTTAAAATAATTTAGTTTGCTGCCTGTCTAAGAGAACCTATAAAATACTGTCCAAGGACTACTCAGGAAATCTATGGTTTTAACTCATCATTGTAACAGGACCAAACATGCCAAACACGAACCAGAACATATTGAAACATTTCAAAAACTAATTCATGGACAGATGCTTAAGCAATATAGAGACCACAAATAAATTATTTGAGCCAAATTATGGTTAACTCTAAGTATGCTAATTACCAGGACAGCTGATGGTTCAAATGAACCTATGCTGCTTTGGCTACTGAACTACTTATAAAGTATAATTATTCCTGATTCTTTTCTTCTCCTGAAATGACATATGACACAGGAAAAGAAAACAACAATTCCTCCCAAGATTTACAGATTATGTATGCCACCATTTTTACGTTTTATTTAATTACAGTGAATATATTTTTAACAAAACCAATATATATGAAACACATATATCTATATATAATATAGATATGATATGCATGCCATATATATATATCTCAACTTATTGAAGAAGTGTTGACTAGTGTTGGATATCTTGTTTCAGGTCAATTCTTAAACAATCTAAGCTGACGTGAAGATATACAACATAGCTGTTGTTGTTAGGTGCCATTGAGTTGATTTTTGACTCATAGCGACCCCATGTGGCATAACAGAACTGTCCCCACAGGGTTTTCTAGACAGTAATCTTTACAGAAGCAGACTGCCAGGTCTTTCTCCCGCAGAGCCGCTGGGTAGAACTTACCCATTGCACCACCAGGGCTCCTTATACTGTAGTAGAAGTTATTACTAACGAGGTATTTTCTCTGGAAGGCAGGCTGGAGCATTTTCAGAAGGTAAGAAAGAAGAGGTGAGGATCAGTTAAGTAAGGGTGCAAAGGCAAGGATAATCTTTATCCTAACAGAGGGGCAAGTTAGGACTGTTCGAAGGGCTTTGATTTGGGGCCTTTGCATCTTCCTCTGGGTAGAGAAGAGGCTGGTTGTTGAGGTAGAAAATATAAGCATACATGGTCATTCTTATCCTCTCAGTACCTAATCCTAGGTTCTCTTTGACTAAATTGCTCTCAGAAGCAAGAATGGAGCCTTGGGAACCCAGGGACTTAGCAATTATTCTTCTAAGAGAAGCCTAATTTTGATACCACAAACAGGAAAATATCACAAATAGTAGAGTAAATAGTAATCGCTAAACTATCAATACAGCAGGCAAAACTCTCATCAAACACTGAATGCATATATAGCGAAATTAGTTTTGGGAACGTTGCATAGATGACTGCTTGAAGTATAGCCCGTCTCACTATTTGATCATGCTACAGTCTTTTGATGATGTCACAGTTTTGCTAGGCTGGATTTTCAGCCCTTGCTATGATAAAAATCAAGAACCACTTGGAAAGCAATGTGGAACAAAAAATTTGCATAGTGATGTCCAATTTGATTCCAAGTTTGAGACGCTGTGCAGTGTCCAGCAGGCACACACAACCACTAGTTATTCAAGAGTGAAACGAAATATTATCTTTTATTTTAATTTATGTGGGGTTTTGGGGATAATTTTATTGTGGTATATATAACATAAAATTTGTCATTTTAACCATTTTTAAGTATATACTTCAGTCACATTAATTACATTCATAATATTGTGCAACCATTTCCACTATCTTCAAAACTTTTTTATTACCCTAAATAGAAACGTGGTACCCATTAAGCAATATATGTGTATTTTTTTATTAAGTTGTTAGGACATAAATACTGTTAGGCTGTTCAGATCTACCTATTTAATAACAGAACAAGGAGATACTTCACAGTTTAAAGTCAGGAAAGGTGTGTGTCAGGGTTGTATCTTTCACAAGAGTTATTCAATCTGTATGCCGAGCAAATAATCTGAGAAGCTGGACTGTATGAAGAAGAACAGGGCATCAGGAGTGGAGGAAGATTCATCAATAACCTGTGTTATACAGACGACATAACCTTGCTTGCTGAAAGTGAAGAGGACTTGAAGCACTTACTGATGAAGATCAAAGACCACAGCCTTCAGTATGGATTACACCTCAATATAAGGAAAAGAAAAATCCTCACAACTGGACCAATAAGCAACATCATGATAAATGGTGAAAATATTGATGTTGTTAAGGATTTCACTTTACTTGGATCCAAAATCAACATCCATGAAAGCAGCAGTCAAGAAATCAAACAACGAACTGCACTGGGCAAATATGCTGCAAGTGACCTCTTTCAGGTGTTAAAAGGCAAAGATGTCACTTTGAAGACTAAGGTGCTCCTGACAGGCCATGGTGTCTTCAATCGCCTCATATGCACTGTCAAAGCTGGACAATGAATAAGGAAGACTGAAGAAGAATTGATGCCTTTGAATGATGGTGTTGGCAAAGAATATTGAATATACCATGGACTGCCAAAAGAACGAACAAAGCTCTCTTGGAAGAAGTACAGCCAGAATGCTCCTTAGAAACAAGGACGGTGAGACTACTTTTCACATACTTTAAACATGTTGTCAGGAAGGATCAGTCTCTGGTGAAGGACATCATGCTTGGTAAAGTAGAGGGTCAGTGAAAAAGAGGAAGACCCTCAATGAGATGGACTGACACAGTGGCTGCAACAATGGGCTCAAG
>NW_004443967.1:5989454-6048184 GCF_000243295.1 Trichechus manatus latirostris | reverse complement strand
GTAAAGTAGAGGGTCAGTGAAAAAGAGGAAGACCCTCAATGAGATGGACTGACACAGTGGCTGCAACAATGGGCTCAAGCATAACAATGATCATGAGGATGATGCAGGATCGGGCAGTGTTTCCTTCTGCTGTACGTAGGGCCGCTACGAGTGGGAACTGACTCAACGGCACCTAACAATAACATTTAATAAACAAAACTATTATGTATTTCTTTTGGCCTACAGACACTATGAAAAGTTTGGAATTTGCAATGATTTTTCTTTCTTTCAACCTTATACTTTTCTTTTGTGTTGGAATGTTTTCAATAAATATACAGTACTTTACAAAACAATAGAATTTTTTCTTATTAAAAAAAGAAGCAAAACTGACAGCTAATATGCCAAGATATTAACAGCATTTAAATCTGGGTGTGGGACTATGAATGAATGTTATCTGCTTATTTGTTTTTTCACTGTATTTTTTTTCCCTAATTAAAACAAAAAGTTCACACAATCAGAAGTTTCAACTAGCTCAAGAAGCTTGCACTGCCAACTCTTCCATTTTCAGATTCATCTACACAGCTTCTAGCCAAATTCTGATCATCAGTGTATGTGGCTAACACAGGTACTTGGCTTAGAGAACTGTGAAGGAGCCCCCAAAATCTAGGTGCTTGGCATAAGGAAGGCTTCTGCCTAAGATGTAGGCCAGACTCCATTTTGCTGTTTACTGCTCAGTCTGTGCTGACCCTCAAAAGCCAGCTAGCCAGAATACCTCAGGAAGCCTGTGGGCTCCCTGCCACTACCTGTCTCTCACAATGTGCTCCCAAGAAGAACACTTACTCAGGATGGCCTCCAAAATACCCATAGATTAACAAAATGTTAACTGATTCAAACTTATGCTTAACAAAACAATGCTTAAGGGATTTCCTAATTGTTTTGTGTCTGTTAAAGCATGATTTTATAAGTGTCCACCAATCAGAACTTCTTCCTTGCAAGTTCCTGAATTTTCTGTACTTAAACTCTGTGAAAAATTCCTTTCACCAGAGTACTTTTCTGAATCCTCATGAAGTGTTGCCCAATGTGGATCACTCTTTCCTTCAATAAAACTCTTTTCTTTAGTTTTAACAGGGATTCCAGTTTGCTCTTTGACAAAACAAAAACCTACTATTTCAAATATATTCAGATTTTCCTCATTAAATGCAATGTCCACTAAAACTGTAAAATATCAGATAGGCCAAAGTTATAAACCCCAGGATTTTACTGAATTTATGCGGAGCTTTTAGATAAAGTATGTGATTCTGTTTCTGCCAGTCTACATAGCTTGTTTCCCAACCTCCCCTCTCTATAAAGGGTGACTTCGAACTCTGGAGGGCATACAATCACCTGTTTTGGTTTTTATTTAGCATTTCAATAGCAAAACTACATTGTCTGAAAACATCACAATCTTCTAAAGGGAACTAAAAAGTTGTTCTGGTTACAAACTCTAAAGATAGCAGATCCAACTTGGAACACTGTGGGAGCTTAATGAAAAGAAAATGAATTCTGTAAAAAGAAATAGAAGGTATACAAACAAAGGTAATTTCTTTATCTTTCCAATTTCTACCTCAATTCCTTCTTTGTCCCATTAGGTAGTGCTTACTTTTTAAAAAATTTCTAATACCTAGCTTTTTCAAATTATATATATTTTTTATTTCCAGTTTTATTACAGTAATAGAATATGGACTACATGAAACTGATTTTTTAAGACATCTTGAGACTTACTTTTTGGCCTCAAATATAGTTAATTTTTACAAATATTGCATGTGTATTTGAAAATGTTTATTTTCCATTTTGGGGGGATCAGGGTTCTACATATCTCAATTAAATCAAGGTTATTCATCCTATTATCAAAATCTTCTCTTTCCTTAATAATTTTGTCTGCTTTTTTTACCAGTTGCTGAGAGATGTGTGTTAAAATTTCTCACTGGTGGTAGATTTTAATTTTGTTAATTTTTTCTATTTACGTAGAGGTTATGCTATTATAGGATTATAAATTTAGAAATATTATATCTTCCTAATAAAGATAAATCTGCTGCAAAAGACCTCTTTAAAGTGTTGAAAAGCAAAGATGTCACTTTGAGAACTAAGGTGTGCCTCATCCGATCCCTGGTTATTTTCAATCATCTCATATGCAGGCAAAAGCTGGACAATGAGTAAGGAAGACCAAGGAAGAATTAACACTTTTGAAGTATGGTGTTGGCAAAGAATATTGAACATGTCATGGACTGCCAGAAGAACAAACAAATCTGTCTTGAAAGAAGTACAGCCAGAATGCTCCTTAGAAGTGAGGATGGCAAGACTTTGTCTCATTTACTTTGGACATGTTATCAGCAGGGACCAGTCCCTGGAGAAGGATGTCATGTTTGGTAAAGTAGAGGGTCACTGAAAAAGAGAAAGACTCTCAATGAGATGGATTGACACGTGGCTGCAACAATGGGCTTGAGCATAACAATTGTGAGGACGTCGCTGCTAACTGAAAGGTAGGAAGTTCAAACCCACCAGCCACTCCACAGGAGAAAGATGTGGCAGTCTGCTTCCTTAAAGACTTACAGCCTTGAAAACCCTATGGGACAGTTCTATTCTGTCCTATAGGGTCACTATGTGTTGGAATCCACTCGATGGCAACGAGTTTTTTTGGTTTAGCCTCTCTCTCCTGTAACTCTCTAAACACCTGCTAGTATTTCCCATTAGTCAAACTCATCAAAAGCCAGAGGGTAAGGAAGCCTCGTTGATGGAATTCATAGACTAGTCACTACCCACGGCCCAAAGCTAGGGTTTCTAGGTGGTAGGGTGAGGGAGAAACGTGTGGAATGGATCTGGAGAGTCCAATGGATCCCGCATACCTGGTTTAACATTTTCGATTCTTCTGTTTTCAACAATACTGTTTAAGTTTTAGGAGTGTTTTGGTAAGCCAAAAAAAGGAACATATTTCCTTTTATTATTATTATACACAGTGATAATCCTTATGTGTTATCCAGTGAGTTTCCACTGTTTACATTTATCATGCTCACTGTTACACTTGTATTTACTTTTTGTTTTGTTTCTTTTTTTCTCCTGTTTTGTGCCATTTAATTTAATGAATTCCTTCTCCTCTTCCCCAACTCTGTTTTCCTTTTACTGGTCTGTAAGGAAACAAAGTTTACTATTTTATTGGTTAAAATAGATATTTTTATATGTATACTAAAAGAGTCTAGTATTAAGAGACTTCTTTACGCATCTTCCGAACATTGGAAAACCTTAGAATTCTTTGACTTGGATCAACCTCCCTCCTGATTTATACATTATTGTTGTTCAGTATCTTAGCAATAGATTTTTCTTTGATATTTTTAAACTTTAGACATCTCTAATTATTATTTTTAAATTTTCATACATAAACAAAGAGTTTTAATTTTTTGGTGTATATTTCTATAAGTTTTAACACATATACAGATTCTATGAATTTTAATACATGTACACAAAAGTATAGATAGGCTGGAAACCCTGGTGGCATAGGGGTTAAGAGCTAGGGCTGCTAACCAAAAGGTTGGCAGTTCGAATCCACCAGGCGCTCCTTGGAAACCCTATGGGGCAGTTCTACCCTGTCGTATAGGGTCACTATGGGTCAGAATCGTCTGGACAGCAATGGTATAGATAAGTTTAACACAATTAAAATACAGAACAGTTCTATCACCCTCAAAGAAACTCCCTTGTGCTGCACATAGTAGCCACACTCTACCCAGACACCTCCCCCAGCAACCACTGATCTATTTTCCATCCCTATAGTTTTGATTTTTACAGAATGTCATATATATGGATTCTATAGTATGTACTCTTTTGAAGTTTTTTTTTTTCACTCAGAATAAATGTCTTTGTTGTACATATCAATGAATTACTTATGTTCCTTCCCCTGCGCTTGAGTTGCATTCCATGGTTTGGAAGTCTATTGTCTTCCTTATTGAAAGATATTTTCACTGGGAAGAGTTTTATATTTTAAATTATTGCATTTTTCCACTCACAGGTTCTAGTTGGTTATATTTCAAATTTGCTAGGTCACTTTTTATAGTTTTTTTTTTTTTTGTTACTTGCATATTTTCCCAAACTTTATCTCTTTCAACGTAGTAAGCATAGCTGTTCTGTAACATTTATCTGATCATCTCAATATTTTAACTCTTCAGGTGTGTTTTACTCATTTGTTTCTTCAGGTTCTTGTTCACGGCGCTTTATTTCCCATGAGCTTGGTAATGTACTGTGTGTTATTTATTTTCCTTGAAAAAAAAATTTTACTGAGAAATTCTTTGAAGCCTTGATGAAGCTGTGTCCATTTTAAACTAAATCCATGGTTCAAGATTTTTTGGATCACACAGATAATAAGAGATGGCTTGTGACTATAAGTGGGTGTTGCAAGTTGTTTTATGTTGAGTAAGAAAATTAATAACAGACATCTTTGATTTTAAGGTTTTTCTAATCCACGAAACCAATTATTAACCATAAAAAGCCTGACCCAAACAGAAACTGCTCTATAGCAATGTAAACTTGTCTTATCCTACTAGAAAAGGACAGTTGTCAAACCATTAACTCCTAATTCAAATCTCAAAAAGCCTCATGGTTGCAGGTGGGTGGAAGGCCAAATTATTAGCAGCCAGACCAGAAGTAACCTAAACATCAGCTGACCTCAGTAAAGGGGGAAGGCAGGGTTCACTCAATCATGTTAAGATAAGCCAGTGTGTGATCTTCTACATTTCTCCCTCTTCTTCTCTTCATAAGTCCCACTTCACCAGCTTCTTTGAGCCATATGTTTTTTTCTGGAATCAAAGTGACCTCCCTATATGCATATAAAATAACTGCTCAGAATAAACCTTATGTTCAAATTTTGGTGAGTTTTGATTATTTTTAACACTTCCAACTTACCCTTACCATGAAGGCACAGCTCTTTGAGGTTCTACCTTGATGTGGTGTGCATTTTCTATTAGATTCCGAGCCCTGAGTAGGGCTTGAGCTTTTACTTCTTCCCTCTTACACTGGGGTGTCAACAAACTAAATGTGAAGTTTGCCTTTATGGACACAGTGCTCTGCTTTCTTCTGAGTTCTCCTCTTCCGTTAGTATTTGGTCTTACAATTCTTATTTATTTTGTCAACTTAGCTCTTTGAGGCTTTTAAGAAATTAAAAGCAAAAATTTCTGTAACATTTTAGAATTCAGTGGAAAAGTTTTTCTGATGGACCTATCCCATCAACAAGTTTCTGCATTACTGGCCCTGATTTTTTGGATAACATGTTATACAAAACTATAAACTGCACTCAAAGAATATAAATTAAACTAATATTAATAAAAAATTCTTTATGTTCATATGCATTATGTAACAACTGATGGCATTTAATGAAATATATCACACCATTTAACTATTTAAAATTTTGCTTTTGAAATCTATAAAAAGGATGTTCTAATACATCCCTTCTTACATAAATCTTTACATTAGAATACAGATAACTATCTAAAAGACAGTAGGTAAAACCTTCATAAATGTACTAACTTGATTAATACTTATGCTAAACCTACTGAATTATACAATCTGAAAAAGATATATAGTAGCCAATCTATCAATTTATACTTTTTAATATGTCTACTTCTTTTTAACTTTAAATGTTATATTTTCACAGTGTCCAAAAAATGGTATATGAAATAGACTAAATAACCTGATATAAGTAAAATAAAATTTCATATCCAAATGAAATATATATACTTTACAAAGTCAAAATTACTACCTATAATTAAGAATTACACATTAGAAATAAAATTATTTTTCCAATGTTCTTATTATTTCTCTGTTTTATGTTATTCATATTAATCAGCTTATTTAATAACTCAATCTCATGGACAATTAAACAATACCCACAGAGGTATACAAATGTCCAATTTAATCAGTTCCACCTTATTAAGCTCTTCTTTTGCTTTTTATTGTATCATAAGGTTTATAGTAAAAAAAAATTCCTTTGAAAACTATTTTGTTGGTTGGATAGGACTTGTATTTTGAAGGTCCAAATTTTTATAATATATAATTTACATATCTGAAGTCTTAAAATAGAGGTAAATGTTTATATGTGTTATTTTCTTCTACTGCAATCTTCAGTAACTAAAAATGTTGACAATAAAGATACTCTTTATTTTGACATTTTTTATTCTGCTTAAGTATATAATTAGAACTAATGATATTTAGTTGAACTTTATTAAAAATGGAATTAACCTAGGTCTTCATAATTTTGACATTAGCAATTACTGTTAAAGAGGTTTCTGTTTAACAATAATCACTGATTAAATAACATTTATCGGCACTTTAAACAAGCTAAGCAGCGTTCTAAGACCTTTAACATGTAACAATTTATTTAGATACTATTATTTTCTCTAGTTCACAGATGAGGAAACTGAGGCACAGAGAGGTTGCTGAGATTTGAACTTAGCCAAACTGGCTATAAGTCACCAGGCTATTCTAACTCTATTAACAGCTTAATCACAACAAAAATTAACTTACTTACAAAAATAAAATTATAAATCTTTACAACTATCACTTGAGTTCTCAGGAGAAAAAAGGTAGAAAAGTTCTCGATGAGAAGCCTCATCATTTCTATAGAAATAAAGCTACCAAAGGAAATGAAGGATATTTTTGGAGTTATGTAGACTCTATAATATAAAATTATTTTCATGAGATTCAATTGCCGTCATTTATTTATTAAATTTATTCTATTTACTACTCAAATTTGGTTATTATTGCAGGTTTGGAAAGGCCATACAGTGTACCATGAACATACATTCCTGCAGAAAGAAGTGGTTAAGAGCAGTTTCTAGCATAACAATGCCCTGGGTTTGCATTCTGTTTTCTCCATCACTAGCTGCATAATCTTGAGCAGTTATAGAACTGCTACAAGGCTCATTTATAAAATGGGAAGAATAATCTTATCTACTTTACAAGTCATGAGGATAGAATGAAATAGTCTATTTTAGAAAGTAGTTAGCAGAGTATCCAGCATAAAAAGTGCAAGTATTCTTTTTCAAATATCAATTATCTTTTGTCCTCGTGATTAGAATACAATCTCACAAGATCATCTAAAGTCTACTACACCTTACCCTGTTGTCCAGAGAGCACAGAGGAGCTATGCTCCTCCCAGTTCTACTGAAGACACTACAGTCCCGCAGATGGCTCATCCTCTACCTCTGCTCGGTCTAACCAAAGGCATGACTATCAGATTTACCCCTTTCTGCCCAATATTGATGATGTTTTTTCCTCTCCCCACCCCACTGCTCATTTCCTCCTTTTCAAGCACTATGCCAAAAAATGTACAGAAGAAAGCAAGCACAACAATCATACGCTGAGCAGGTGTAATAAAATATATTTTGTGTATATTTCTGAGCATAGATAAACAACTTTTCTCCTTTAAAATGTGAGTTCCTAAGGATGGACACAATTTTGATGGTGATTCTAAAACAGTGGTACATGAAACAAAGTTAGAGTCAGTTATTTTTGAAACCCTAAATTAAACACTCTTAATTTATAATAATAAGGAGCCCTGCAGGTGTAAGGGTTAATGCTTGGCTGCTAACAGAAACGTCAGTGGTTAGAACTCACCAGGAGCTTCACGGAAGAAAAGACCTGGCAATCTGCCCCCGTAAAGATTACAGCCTAGGAAACCCTATGGGGCAGTTCTACTCTGTTACACTGGATCACTTTGATTTGGAATTGACTCAATGGCACAAGCCAGCAACAATTCATAATTCTGGCCTATGTTACCTCAACACAGAAGTCAGAGTATGGTTTCCTGTGTGTGCAGCTTCTCGAAGAACAGAGAAGAGTGTTTTTCTTTGGGTTTCTCCGAGATCCCCACCAGAGCTCTCTACTGCAAACATCCTGGCTATTTCATTATCAGCTATTCAGCGTGCTCCACATCGTATCAACAGGGTGCTTGTGGAGAAAGCAACACAATTTTGTAGACTGGAGCCTCTAAAACTCTACTAAAACTATATGCCTCTAAAAAAATTCAGAATTTTCACAAACTATATCTCATATAAATTAGTGAATTAGTGTTATTACATTTTGGTAACATTAAAATACAGAAACATTCCTACTTCTGTATTTCATTTTAAAAATATATTAGCTACAGGAGGAGAGAGGAAAGCTGGTAATAAGGAACCCAGGGTCAAGAAGGGAGAGTGCTGACATGTCCTGCGGTTGATGGCCAGTGTCAAAACAATATGTGTACTAACTGTTTAATGAAAGGCTAGTTTGTTCTGTAAACCTTCATATAAAGTACAATAAAAAAATGCAAAAAAGAGTATATATGTATGTAAACACACGTATATGTATAGTACACACATATATTCGTGTTAAAGTTCTGTATTATATAAATACATTATATACTTATTATATATAATACCATATAATATAGAAATGTATTTATATAAATTATAGAGCCTTACCAGGAATATATAGCTATGTGCATATATATATATGTATACACACACACATATATTTAGAACTGTTACATTATCTTTTTATAGAGGAATCGAATAGTGTTTGATATCACTATCATCCATTAAAACAACAGATGAACAAGCACCCTTTAAATGCCAGAGATTTTATATCATTCCTTTTTCTTTTCTAAATATTAATTTCTGTTCCACTCCCACGCAAACTTTACACAATATATATTTTATGCTTAAAAGTCTTTTTAAAAATATTTTGTTGTGTTTTAGGTGAAGGTTTACACAGCAAATTAAGTTCCCATTTAACAATTTTTGTACAAATTGTTCTGTGACATTGGTTACAATTTTCACAATGTGTCAGCATTCTCATTATTTCCATTCTGTTTTCATTGATCTAGCTTCCCTGCCCCTCCTTGCCTTCTCATCCTTGCTTTTGGGTAAATATTGACCGTTTGGTCTCATACAGTTGATTGTTTAAGGGAGCACATTACTCACTGGTGATATTGTTGATTTTATAAGCCAAACTATTGTTTGGCTGAGGGGTGACCTCCAGGAGTGGCTTCAGTTCCAAGTTCAAAGGGTATCTTACAGGGATAGTCTTGGGCGTTCCTCTAGTCTCCGTCGGTCCAGTAAGTCTGGCCTTTTATCAGAACTTGAATTTTTTTCTACATTTTTCTCCCATTCTGTCCAGGACCTTCTATTGTGTCCCTGGGCAAAATGGTCGGTAGTGGTAGCTAGGTTGAAAGCCTTTTATTGGTCATCCTATCAAACTGTGACAAAATCATTATATAAATTGATATTAATAATTTTTACTTCCTGTGACCATAAGTTTTCAATCGTTAAATCATTTTTTTCTGATGGAGTTATCATTATAATTATTAGTAGTACAGAATTGGTCAAAACAACATACATTCCAAATTAATAAATATTATTAAATATTAAAAAAATATATTAGCTACAAAGTATTTTACATTAATAATATATTTATAAGTCCTTAGGTATACATATTCAGCAAATTTGTTACCCAAGCAACTACTAAAATTTTAAAAATAATCCCAGTAACTATTGCCATTTTAACATAGTAAGTCAAACAAAATCTTAAAGTACTTTTTTCAATTTTGTCTACTGGGATTTTAAACTATTAAGAAATTAATAACTTCCAATAAAAAATTCATATCATATTATTTTGAAAGTGAAAGCTTACACACTTTAGCTACACCTAAAGTATGTAGCTGTACTCTCTGGGTACTCTTGTTGAACTTAATCCTTTTAAGATCTTGGGTTTTCACAATAGCAAAATAACTTAAAACTTCCAACAATTCACACTGAAAGTTATACTACCCAGTGATATTTTTCAAAGCAGGCTCTGTAAATCTTTTGAATTCTGTATGATTGACAATATGCATCAATTAACTTCCATTATTTACAGCTACCCTTTCACAATGACTAATCAGTCTAAGTTCATGAAATGTATAATTTGGAATTCTGAATTGAATAGAAATTCAACAACTGAAATTCTCTTATATGACAGTAATACATATCATTGACATAGTATGGATTTTTACTTTATAGACCTTTAATTAATAATAGAAAATCCAGTTACTTTCCATGCACCATAATTAAAATGGCTAAAAATATGAATGCAAGTTTTTAGTAATAACTGTAAATCCACTGTGACATATTTGGGCTTCTGCAATATATGGTTATAATAATAAACTTTTATCCAAGAGTACCTAACTATATAGAGTTCATTATCCTTATTATTTGACCTATAGGGATCTTTCAAAACAAAAATTCAAACACAGAACTTCATAGTTCAGATCTGCTGTTCAAATCACCTTTTTGTATGACTTCTACTGATCTTGAGAATTATTGAACAGCAGAATTCAGAATTTGAAATAATATATTTTACGGACTTAGACTGACTCTTCATTGTGAAAGTGCAGCTGTAAATAATGGAAGTTAATTAATGCATATGGTATGGTTAATAATACAGAATTCAAGAGATCTATAGAACCTGCTTTGAAAAATATCACTGGGTAGTATAATTTTCCACATAAATTTCTGAGTCCTTAAGAGAGTCCTTGAAAAGATCTTGACTGAAAGCAAAGAACACCAGAAAGATGTTTACCTGTGTTTTACTGACTACACAAAGACATTCGACTGTGTGGATCATAACAAATTATGGATAATATTGCAAAGAATGGGAATTCCAGCACACTGAATTGTGCTCATGAGGACCCTGTACACAGACCAAGAAGTAGTGGTTCGAACAGATCATCGGGATATGGTGTAGTTTAATATCAGAAAAGGTGTGCATCAGGGTTGTATCCTTTCATTGTACTTATTCAATCTGTATGCTAAGAAAATAACCTGAGAAGCTGGACTACATTTAAAAGAACGTGGCACCAGGATTGGCGTAAGACTTGTTAACAACCTGCCATACGTAGATAATACAGCCTTGCTTGCTGAAAACAAAGAGAACTTGAAACACTTACCTGATGAAGATCAAAGCACACAGCCTTCAGTATGGATTACCTCAACATAAAGAAAACAAAACTTCTCACAACTGGACCAATAAGCAACATCATGATAAACAGAGAAAAGACTGAAGTTGTCAAGGATTTCATTTTACTTGAATCCACAATCAATGCCCATGGAAGTAGCAGTCAAGAAATCAAATGACGTCCCTGGAGAAGGACATCATGCTTGGTAAAGTACAGGGTCAGCAAAAAAGAGGAAGACTCTCAACAAGATGGATCGACACAGTGGCTGCAACAATGGGCTCAAGCATAGCAACGACTGTGAGGATGGTGAAGGACTGGGCAGTATTTTGTTCAGTGGTACATGGGGTTGCTATGAGTCGGAACCAACTCGACAGCACCTAACAACAACAACACTGAGTTAGGCAAATCAGCTGCAAAAGACCTCTTTAAAGTGTCGAAAAGCAAAGATGTCACTTTGAGGACTAAGATGCGCCTCACCTAAGCTATGGTATTTTCACTTGCCTCATATGCATGCGAAAGCTGGACGATGAATAACAAAGATCAAAGACGAAGTGATGCCTTTGAATTATGGTGTTGGCAAAGAATATTGAATATACCATAGACTGCCAGAAGAACAAACAAATCCATCTTGGAAGAAACATAGCCAGAATGGTCATTAGAAGCAAGGATGAAGAGACTTCATCCCACATACTTTGGACATGTTATCAGGAGGGACTAGTCCCTGGAGAAGGACATCATGCTTGGTAAAGTAGAGGGATAGCAAAAAAGAGGAAGACCCTCAACAAGATGGATTGACACAGTGGCTGCAACAATGGGCTCAAACATAACTATGGTTGTGAGGATGACACAGGACTGGGCAGTGTTTTGCTGTGTTGTACACAGGGTCGCTATGAGTTGGAACTGACTCAATGGCAGCTAACAACAACAACAAAAAGACTAGAAATGCTATGGGGAAAAAAGACTTTTGATGACATATAGCTGGGTTGGAATTGGCAAGACAGTTCCTTTTTCTATTAAACCAATAAAATTATCACATGTAAACATTTGTAATCAATATGTGTTCTACTAAAAGAGATAGAATCAACTACAGTAAATAAAACTCGATGAACAATGGGCCCCTAATGTAAAATGATGGTGATGATGTATATATGAAGGAGGAATATAGTTGGCAGTGAGCCCCTGAAGTTTTATGAACAATGAAGTGACATCACCAGAGTAGTGATTAAGAAAGGCTAATCCAGAACAGTGAATACTTAATTGCAATAGCTCTAACTACTATACCAGTTAAGATGCAATCTTCATCTTTTCAATAAATCTAAACAAATAAGAATGGAACAGAAGAAAAGATATTGGAATTGGAATCAAAAAGTTCAGGCTGTGTGACCTTAGGGTGCCAATATCCCTGAGCTCTATCTATAAAATAAAGGTGGAGGATAATATTTCCTAAAGTATCTACTACATAAATTGCTATCAGGACAAAAATAAATATTGCCTGTGCTAGCAAATTGTATATTTTAAAGCACTGTATGAATAAGAGATAATTATTGAAAAAGTAGAATGAATTATTAGTTTCATATAATTATTATTTTATGAAAAGAGTGTCATGTTCATAAAAATCAATAACAAGAAGAGAATTTAAATCAACCAGAGAAATAGAGGGTCCTATCTTGAGTTATATCTTTAAGGGAGCAGCAAAAAACAAACAAAAAAACAATAATTAGATGCTGTTTTATTTATTTTAAAAGAATTGTTGAGAAATCAGAGTTGATTATTTAAAATAAAATTAAAATATAAAAGAACAGGTTCTTCTTTAAATTGCAATATCTATTTGTCTCAAAATTTAGAAAATACCTAATAAACTTAGGGAAAAAGGCTATGATGGACAATACCATATAACAAACAAATTGTTGAAAAATCTAGATGAATTCCATTATTTTGACCTTGAGTAAGAAGTCACTGGGAAATATCATCATTGCATTAATACATTCAGCAGTGCAGGAAGACAATGTTCCTCATACTTTATTACGCATCACTGAACTGTAACAAACGCTGACAGTTAGAGAGCAGATCTCTAAACATTATGACACCATTTTAGTGACAGCTAAAGAAGAAAGCTGAGTACAATCACTGTTTCCTATTTATTAGCACAACCATGGCTAGAAAATACAAAAATAAATTGATCTAAAGCATTTGTGTAAATATTGTTAATTCTGGCACTTGAGAAAAAATGGTGAGTGCATTTGTTTAGTCTTTTACCACCAGCAATTTATCTTCAGGTCTTATGTTTAATAATGTCATAGAAACATCTATTTAAAAAATATTGTTCAATAACCTTGCTCCATTACAAAGCAATTCATGACAAAGGTCTTTTGCAACAGCAATAATATTTGCATAATAATTGCAAGCTCAGGAAAAAAAAAAAAGCTTGAAATGTTACAACCATATTCCAAAAGTTTTCTTTTCATAAATTAAAATTCCCCAAAATTGCTTCAAAAAGTCAATATTTTATTTCTGAAGCTTGTTACTTAAATATTCATTTTAAATGGAATGTAACTTTCTCATGCTGTACCTTGAAAATGAAAAGCAGATAAGAACATTTCTTAATGAACATTTTTGATTGAATATATTGAGCAGGAAGGATTATATTTTCAGTGTAGCACTAAACTAAGCATGCAGCTCCCATTAACAGTTTTGGCAGCTGTGATTTTAATTCTATGAGTATCACGCTGAAAATATACATTCTTAGAACCAGATATGCAAAGCCCAATCTATATAACTGCTATCTGAACTTTTGCCTCTCAGTTAAAGGGTCTTTGTGAAAAATGTTTCTGAAAAACACAACACCGTACATTTGCAAAATGAAAATTCGAATTATCCATAATGCATTTCCATTTATTCCAGAGCAGTCAATGTCAGGGAATGAATCTAGGAGTTTTAACACATAGGATTTTTAACAGAAGATAAACTCAAATAAAAATTTCTTTAGTTCTTCTTCTCCCTTCCTTTTTTTTTTTTTTTGGTTCAAATCGTTATGTATTTTTCTTGCTTGCTAGTGTAGTAATAAAGATCATGACACTCAAATTTTTATTTAGAAGAACTAAATTCTGTCTTAACTCAGCCTGTAGGAATTAAGAAAAAAATAAACTGGAATTACTTAGTATGAAATAAAAAGATTTCATATTTTGATGAACAGGACTACTGGTTATTTTCCTGTGGAATTCTGTATTCATATACTGAAAGGCACATGTCTATTTAATTATTCTACCATAAAAGATATTTGAAATAAAAATATGAGAAGAAGGGTATTTAATCTCTGTAAAGGTATAAATTAAAGTATACAATATATACATGTTAAGTGTAGCTACAGAACATTCCTATTATTAGGTGTTGATATGTTTACATATTCCTCAAGAATTATGCCTAATCCATCATCAAAATCTAGCATGTTATTTGTAAGTAACTAAGGCAAATTAATGCCATCAAATGGAGAGGGAAATCAATAATTGTGTTCTAGTCCTGAGGATCACAGCTATTGTTTCTGGTGAACAAAACATGGTAACAAAAAATGGACGTAGAAAAACTTTTAGAGGGAAGGCATTATAAGGAGATAATAACTGTAGTAAATAAACATTCAAATTGATGTACAGTTACAAAACTGTATTAAAATGAAACTATAATATACATATTATATTTGGCAAATGGTTGCCATGAATGGTAAACTAATATATCCACTAATATATTCTCCATCTTATTTCATGTGAAAATGTTAACAATTTCAATATGTGGTATTATAATTTTTATAATTTAGACTCTTCTCGCACAAAACTTACAAATTAGGAGAAACATATTTGATAATATATTTTGAGCACGTGTTTTAGAGAGCAAATTTCAAATACAAAAAATTTAAAATTAAGATTTCCACATCTAATTGGCTTGACAGAGACTGGAGAAACCCTGAGAGCATGGCCCCCGGACACCCTTTTAGCTCAGTAATGAAATCACTCCTGAGGTTACCCCTTCATCCAGAGATTAGACAGGCCCATAAAACAAAATGAGACTAAAGGGGCACACCAGCCCAGGGGCAAGGACTAGAAGGCAGGAGGGGACAGGAAATCTGGAAATAGGGAACCTAAGTTCAAGCAGGGAGAGTGCTGACATGTTGTGGGGGTGGTAACCACTGTCACAAAACAATATGTGTACTAACTGTTTAATGAAAAGCTAATTTGTTCTGTAAACCTTCATCTAAAGTACAATAAAAAAAAAAAAGGTTTCCACATCTAGCCATGTAACGGCGATCAGATTTATCCATCAGCCATAAAGAACTAGAAAAATGAACAGAATACATGAAAGAACTATTTCCCCGACATTGGACAACAGACAGAGCAGGACTGTGATTCCCGAGAGAAGGGAAACAAATGAGTGAGCCAACAATTGCCTGGTTCTCTGTCTGGAGGCATATTCCAGCCTGTGGCGCATGAGGGGTTTCCTAAGCTAAAGCTGACTTAAGGAGTAAAACATCAAAGTTCAGGGAGGCTGTGGTACTTGCAAGTTGTGGGGTAGCATTCTAGATGGGAGGGATAGATATAAAAAAAGAACTCCAAGAATATGCAAAGGGGTCTTTCTGAACCTTACCTGAATACCAAAAGGCACAAGTTCAGGCATGTGGGGATATGTGCCATTAAAATATGGATGTATAAAGGCCTCTATGCTGCACAACATGTTGAGACTTGTCCCCAACATGTTGAGACTTGTCACGACTTGTTTTTCCAAACCCGTTACTGATTGGCATGTTTACCTGAATTCCTCCTCCCTTGCCCAAAACTTATTGTTATTCACCCAAAGCCCATTGTTCTGTTATTTGCTTCACTGTTTGCTGTATTGACTATAAAATAAACTCCTGGGACTGAAGCTGGGTTCTACTCCTCAGAGTGACCCTCCTGGTCCCACTTCTCTGTAAGAGTTGTGGCATTGGTTATTGTCTCCGCCGCCCCGACAACCGTCACCGCCGCGACACAGGCAAAGAATGACCAGAGAATGGTGAGTTGAACAGTTTCCTGAGCTCACAAAGGGCCAGAAAACATTTGGGCTCCAACCAGCCAGAATGGAGAGTCTTTGTTGATCAATTAGGGTACTCAGCAGAGAATATAGAAAAGCCACACCTTAATAGTGGGCTGAATCCTAGGGAAAGGCTAGTCTAGACTACTCTCACAAAGCTTCAAAACAAGCCTTAAAAGGATTAAACCTAACCTCAAGTAACTTAACTGCCTATAAGAACAAAACTCAACACTTACTAAAGAAGCAACAAAATTCGTAACTCAATAATGTAAAATGTACAATATCTTGCATCAAATAAAAAGGTTACTAGACGTGGCAATAAGCAGGAAACTGACTATATAATGCGGGACAAAATTATCAGACCCAGAAACGATATCCAAAGAAAATGACGCACATATAGATAAACAGATACAAGACAGACAGCAGTCTTTTCTTTCTCATAAGAAATGAGGCAAAGAAGAAGAAAAAAGAATGAAATTTTTAAAGGGCTGAAAGAAATAAACATGTCAATCTAGAATTCTATACCCAATAAAATTATCTTTGAGAAAATTAAGGCAAAATAAAAAAAAATTTCCACCAAGTGGAAAAGAATTTGTTGCCAGCAGATTTGCACTACTGGAAATGTTAAAGAAAACTGTTCAAGAGTAAGAACAACACCAGATAGAAACTTGGATCCAGACAAAGGAATGGAGAGACCATTTATTGTAAATGTGTGGAAAAATATGAAATATTTTTCTCATGTTTAAATTTCTTTAAAAGACCATTGATACCTGTGTATTATGATAGTTATAAAACATGTACAAGTAAAACATATAACACCATCGTACAAATGATAGGATAGAGAAAACAGAAATAAATTTTTGTAAGGTTCCTACATTATACATGAAGTTGTAAAATATAATTTTAAAGAAACCATATTAAGTTCAAAATGCTTATTGTAAACCCTAGAGCAAAGTTAAAAGGAAAGGAAGAGCTAATAAGACAATAATGAAGATAAACTGGAATCCTAAAAATACTCATTCTAAAGGAGGAGGGAAAAAATGAACAAAGAAAAGATAATATAAAGATGGGACAAACAACACTATTGATAATTACATTAAAGATACGTAATTTAAACACCACAATTAAAAATGTAGAGAAAGACCGTCATGTTGAAAAAAAAAGCACGATACAACTATACGCTGTCTATAAGGACCTACTTTCAAATGTAAAGAAACAAATAGAGTAAAAGAAAAAAAAAAATGGAAAAGATATACCATACAAACATTTAGCTTAAGAAAGCTGGAATGGCCATAACAATATCAGATAAAAGTAGACATCAGAAGACAGGTTATTAGCAGCAATGAAAAGGAGTACTTCATAATGACATATGTGAATTCACAAAAAATCATAGCACTCTTAAAACTGTATATACCCAATAAGACGGCTTCAAAATACATGAAGCAAAACTAACCAAACTGAAAGGAGAAATAGACAAATCCACAATTATAACTGTATATTTCAATACTTCTTTCTACTGATAGAATAAGTATACAGAAAATAAGTAAGAATATAGAAGACTTGACATTAAATCAAACAACTGGATCTAACTGACATTAATGAAACAATTTTCCTAACAACTGCATTCTTTTCGAGCATGTATGAAATATTCATTAATATACACCATATTCTAGGCCATAAAACAAGTCTCAAAAAGCATTGAAATTATACGAAGTATGCTGTCTGACAACCTCAGAAATAAATTAGAAATAAAAACCAGAAATATATCTGGGAAGGAACACAAAATATATGGAAATTAAACAACATATTTTTATGGAACCCATGGGTTAAAGAAGAAATCACAAGGATAGTAAGAATGTATTTTGAAATGAACAAAAATGAGAATACAATATATCAAAATTGCAGAATTCTGTAAAAGCAGGGCTTAGTAAGTAATTCAATGGGGAAAGGGTAGTCTGATGGTTCTGGACCAGTGGACATCTGTACAGAAAATGAATGAACCTCGATCCTTACCTTACACCATATTCCAAAATAAACTTGAAATGATCCGAGACCCAGACATGAAAGCTAAATCCATAAACTTACAGAAAAAAAAAAGCACAGGAAAAATATTGTTTTGCAACCTTCAAATAGACAAAGTTTTCTTAGCATATAAAAGGTCAAACCATAAAAGAAAAATTTTATAAAATAAACATAAAAATTAAAAAAACTTCTGTTTTTGAAAGATACTAAGTAAAACAAAACAAAAACTGTAGAACTGGAGGATATGTCTGCATTACATATACCTGACAACAGATTTGTAAGCCAGAAGATATTAAGGACTCTTACATCTTAATAGTGAGAAGATTTAAAAATAAAAAATGGATGAAAGAATTGAAGACACACTTGACAAAAGAAGTTATATGAATGGTGATGGTACATGAAAAGATGTTTAACATCATTAATCAACAAAATCTGCAAATGAATACCGTGAGATTCCACTATAAGACCAGTAAAATAGCTATAATTTAAAAGATCAACAGTACTACGTGTTGGCAAGGATTTGGAGCAACCGGAACTCTCACACATTGCAGGTGGTAATGTAAAATTATACAACCATTTTGGAAAGCAGTTTGACAATTTTCTTATAAAATAAATATAATTTACAGTAATACTCAGAAATTTCACCTGCAGGTATTTGCCCAAGAGAAATAAAAATACATGTCCACAAAAACCTTCTAAATAAATCTTCGTAACAGCTTTGGAATACAACTCAGCAATTAAAAAGGAATGAACTGGTATTACATCCAAAATACTGATTTATCTCAAGATCATTATGGTGGCTGAAAGAAGCCAGGCAGGAAAGACTGCATACTATACGATTCCAATTATATGAAACTCTAGAAAAGACAAAACATCATGATAGAAAGCACATCAGTGGAGATGGGAATGAGGAGTGACTAAGAAAGTGAACAGGGGAACCTTTTAAGGTAAACGCAATGTTCTTATCTTGATTGTAGTGGTAGTTAAAAGGACGCATATTTTTGTCAAAACTGATGAAACTGTACAGTTAAAATGGGTGAATTTTATTGTATATAAATCACATTTCCATAAAATTGATTTTTTTAAATTAGCAAATTGCTATAGAGCTACAGTTCTCATAAGGTGGCCTGGGAATGCTTGGGAGATCTAGAGAGTCTTTTAGAAGTCCACTAAGTCAAAACTATTTTAACAGTAATTCTCCTATGTTATTTGCCTTTTGCCTGTGTTGACATCTGCAGTGATAGTACAAAAGCAACGATTGGTAAAATTGCTGGGGCCTTAGCAAAAATCAAGCAAGTGGCAACAAACTACTAGTAGTCATTGAATTCTTCATTGCCAAGATACTTGCAAAACAACAAGAGTCAGGTTTAATTAAAGGTGTTCTTGATGAAGCAGTTAAAATTATTAATTTTATTAAATACTGACCACTGAATACATAATATGGGAAGTACGTTTACAGCATTTCTGCTGCATAATAAAGTGTCTCCAACAAATGCACTTTTCTGATTAAGCTGCAAGGTGATCTAGTTGCCTTTTTCAAGGAATGCCATTTTTACTTGAAAGAACAACCGACAGACAAATGATAGACCGGGTATTTGACAGACATTTTCTCAAAACTGAATGAAATGTATGTGTCACTTCAAGAAATACAACTGACTGTATTAATTGGCAATGACAAAATAGGGAGTTCAAACAAATATTAGAATTTTTGAAAAGTTCTGTCCTCCACTGTGAGCTTGATAGCTTTCCAATACCTAGAAGATTTTTCTTATGAGATTGGTGGTGGTATTTTTGATATTACATAATGAAATATGTCACTATTTGGAAGACCTGAATAACTCAGTGAATCAGTATTTTCCAAACGACCAAAGAATGATGTTAAAAATCAAGCATGGGTACAAAAATTTCATTGTTATATTTTCAAATTCCATGTTGTAATTATCCTTCAAGAAACTACTACTTGATGAAGTACCGAAGTAAAATTTCCACAATCATCTGAAAATACTTTAAAAAGACTCCTCCTTTTTCCAACTACGTTAGGCCAGATTTTCTTCATACACTTCAACCAAATCAACATATCACAACAGACTGAATGCAAGAAGCAGTATGAGAACACAGTTTCTTCTTTTGAACCAGACATTAAACAGATTTGTAAAGAATGAAACAATGCCACTCTTCTCACTGATTTTTTTTAATTTTTGAAAAAAAATAGTTATTTTTCATAAAGGATGTTATTTATAATAATAGGTAATGGGGTTTTCATTGTTTTTAAAATAAAATTTTAAATAAATAATTTTAAATTTTCTGTTTTAGTTTCTAGTATGGTAAATTTCTATAGCCCACATAAATAAAGCCTGACATTCACAAATCTCCAATACCATCCTAGTTCTTTGACCCAATTCCAAACCAAACCAACTGGTAAAAAAATTCTCAGTTTAAGTCAAGTAAATCTGCCCGTTCATTGAACATGACTTCAGTTTTTATTTCTTCATATTCGCCCATTTCTTCTACTAGAAAATGTTATTTGCATTACTAAGAAAAATCACAAAAATTTTCCTTTTTATTCATAACTCCTTTTACTTATTTATGATAATCCAAGAATGACACTGTTTTTGCCATGAGTTAAAAATAGTATGCAGACATACCATGCCTACCATATTTTTACACAAATAACATTTGTTTGCTTGCCACCTGCTCCCTCCCTCCACAAGGTATTTTCATAAGCGCTGCTATACCGTTTTTTAATATATTGCTGTAAAAAACTTAGCATAATGTGCTTATGAAAATATCTCATGGGGGGACGGAGTGGTTGGCAAACAAATGTAAAAGGCACACATTATTTGCGTAAAAATATGGTACTTACTCTAATGAGAATAAATTAGAAAATTCAGGTGGGAATCATTTCTAAATAGTAAACAATATAAACTATTATCACAGTTACTAATAACAATTTATTATAACTCATATCAGTTTTCTATTTACAAGATCACAGAGAGAAAAAAACTGAAGCATAACTTAAAGACAGTGTTATTTTTTAAATTAGGTTGGAGTAGTTATCATCTGTGATGGTCTGACATATTAGTGAAATTCTCAGCCCATTCAAGCAGCTTCACAATAACAATACTGACATTTGGATTTCAAGTCCTAATTATCAATCCTTACTGCTTCATTATAATTAAGTCTAACCTTTCAAATTGAGATCAAATTACATTTAAAGTGAACAAGAAAAAAATCATAAAATGCTGAGTCATAAATATAAAAATGTGAACAACTGCCATATTGCTATTTTCATATCTAAAAGGATTCAAATGAATCAAACCTTTTTGTAACAGCCGAATACTAAAAGGAAAAAAGTTCCACCCACTCAATCAAAATCTGTGAGTACTCAAGGAAACAAGGGAGGAAAAAAAGCCTTGTTTGTTTTTTCTTTTTGCATAAAAATTCAGCTCTTAAATATTGTCTTAACAATTTTCTTACCAGATTAACAACAGTAATTTTAAAATGAATAAAAGGCAAAACAGCAGTTTTTAATAGCTAAAGTTACCAGGTAAAACTTGATATTACTAATCCCATGGAGTTCTATGTTCAGACAAAGTAGAAACATATTTCATTTATGTTTGCTATTTTCCATTTGGAAACTGATAATATTGCATAAATTATATCAGTTTTTCTTGTACTTGACCCTTTTAAAGCAAAAAAAAAAAAAGAAAAAAATTTTCTAACACTAAGTTTAACCATAAAAACCCCCAAAAATCAAACCCATTGCCATTAAGTCGTTCTGACTCATAGCAACCCTGTAGGACAGAGTAGAACTACCCCATAGGGTTTCCAAGGAGCGGCTGGTGGATTCAAACTGCCAATCTTTTGGTTAGTAGCTGTAGCTCTTAAACTTGTCACCGGGTCTCCTAGATTAACCATACCCACTGCCATCAAGTCGATTCCAGCTCATAGCGACCCAGTAAGACAGAGTAGAACTGCCCCGTAACGTTTTCAAGGAGCGCCTGGTGGAGTTGACCAGCTGACTTTTTGGTTAGCAGCTGCGCTCTTAACCACCATGCCACCAGGGCTCCATAGATTATTTTAAGTAAAATGCCAGAATAGTAATTATTTTGGAAAGGACTGGGACTGGGAGAGGGCTGAGTGGATCCTCTGGTGCCAAACCAACAGCCGTTGCCTTCGAGTCAGTTCCGACTGATAGCGACACAATAGGAGAGTAGAACAGGAGAGTAGAACTGCCCCAAAGTGTTTCCAAGGCTGTAATCTTTATGGAAGCAAATTGCCACATCTTTGTCCCATGGAGTGGCTAGTGGGTTCGAACCTCTGACCTTTTGGTTAGCAGCTGACCACTTAGCCCCTGTGCCACCAGGGCCCCTCTATAGTGCCAGTATGTTCTGTTTCTTTATATGGATGATAGTTACACAAGAGTGTTCATTCTGCAAAAATTTATCAAGCTATATACTTCTGATTTGTTAACTGTTCTATATGTATATCTCAACAGAAGTTTATTTAATAAAGAACTAATGAAAAAGGGACATTTCAAAAAAAAAATCAAAGAATATCTAAGTGTCCATAGCTAGAGACTGGAAAAGGGAGGATGGCTCAAGAAGGGTTACATGTAGCCCCTAAGAGCTGTTTTGATTCAGAACCATATATCTCCTGGTGACCTCCTTGGGACCTGGAGGAGGATTTCATGCAAATAGGATTACTAGAGATTTACTTTTTTATCCTATCCTGGTGAAGCTATGCAAATTAAGACTCATCCAAATTCACACTATCTAAGATTGTTCACCTAAATTAAATTTTCAGAGTCCTGAGCAAGTTTAAAAAAGCAAAGGTGAAATTTTCCCAGAGAAACAAGAGACTCTAAAATCAG
Organism: Trichechus manatus latirostris; assembly: GCF_000243295.1. Classification (NCBI taxonomy): domain Eukaryota; kingdom Metazoa; phylum Chordata; class Mammalia; order Sirenia; family Trichechidae; genus Trichechus; species Trichechus manatus. The sequence goes on along the minus strand of NW_004443967.1, from coordinate 6,025,259 downwards.
CTGAAATTTAGCTTTAAAAAGTGTATATAATAAAAACACATCAATTATGTAGTATAAAATATGTAAGGGGAAATTAGGCAGTATTTTGTTTACAATATATAATTGACATGATATTATGTACATATATGTATATATACTGTAGTACTTAGGATCTTGGACATTTATTGCTTTCAGGAATAAATCTGTAATAAAAAAATTATTGATACCAAGGAAAGGCAAAGTATTTCTCTCCTACAAAGAATTCTAAATTACTAATATAAATATGAAATTACAGTCTTATTCCTTTTGAAAAAATGTAAGAAAATATGATTATGTCACAGCTAATGTAAATAGATAAAAAAACAAAGACATTTGTAATCTTACTGACCAAATGATGTTTAGGAAGTTTAATTCCTAGCAAGGTATGAAAACCAATATCACTTGGGTCATTTAAACAGATTAAATAAAGTATAAAATACATTTTTTGAACAAAATTATCACATACTGCCTGGGGAAAAGGTAAGATGATCAATTTAATCTTCACTGTAAAATAGAATAATGCTAATATTTGCAAATTTTTTATTTTAAAGGACAATTTATTTTAAATTATCCATTTAATGACAACCTCAGAATGACGGCAAGGAATTGCCTACATCAATTTCATTTCAATGTAAATTTTATTAGATATAATTATTAAATTCTATCATTAAAACAGAAATATCTTGAAATGTTTATGATATGATGTTAATGGAAAAAAAATAGTATAAATTCCCATTTATACAATGATCCTAACAACATATTATTAGGTATATACCTGTGGAACCATTTGCAGTAAAGTGATGGGATTATGAAGATTTGTTGTGTGTTATTGTTCAAATTTTACTTTAAGGATGTTATACTACCTTTCAATAAAAAGGAAAATACTTAAAATTGGAACACTGATACAAGGTTTATTATCATAGTACATACTGATGTAAAACTAAAATAAATCTGTTAGTAATCTAGGTTTACAGTCACTTGATTTACGAGAAGCTCTCTGGAATAAAAATGAAATTCAGGTCAATTACTTGTCCTCACACCAAACTGTTTGCTCAATAAAATTTATAGACTAGCACACATTCAAATATTTGTAATCTTTTAAAATGCTAAACAAACTAGTGTTTTCTAATGGGTCACACACAAACTAGTTTATAAGACAAAATTATACTGTATTTGATTCAGAAGCTAAACAAATTTCAAGAATATTGATTTTTCATATTCTCAATAATCCCATCATTTTCAGTGTTTCACCATCAATATTATCAGCTCACAGTTGAAATAAATCTTTAATTCCATGATAGAAAGGAGATTCAATCTCTTGCAAGACTTTGAAGTGTAGCAGTAAGCCACATAGAATATTCTGAAACAATGAAAAACCTGTTTAGAAACTGAATATTTCATTCATTTTTTTAAAAGATAATGAATTGGCCATTAATACAAAGGAAAAAAGATCACGTTTCCTTTTTTTCTATGGCAGATAGAATTATTGATCACAAATATTCCTCTTGCTACCACATCCCTTCCCTCAGATTCTTCCTGTTCCATTGATGTTGGACTTGATCATGTTACTTGCTTTGGTCAATGGAATGTGTGGAGACATTCCATATGCTGTGCAGCAGAAGCTTTAAAAGCAATTGCATGGCCAGGCTTAGGCTCTCAGTCGCTACTGCCCTCTGCTATAAGAACAGTGTCTTAATCACCTAGTGCTGCTATAACAGAAATACCACAAGTGGATGGCTTTAGTAAAGAGAAGTTTATTCTCTCACAGTCCAGTAGGCTACAAGTCCAAATTCAGGGCATCAGCTCCAAGGGAACGCCTTCTCCGCTGGCTCTTGAGGAAGGCCCGTGTCACCAATCTTCCTTTGGTCTGGGAGCTTCTCTGCGCAGAAAACTCAGGTCCAAAGGATGCGCTCTGCTCCTGGTACTGCTTTCTTGGTGGTATGAGGTTCCCGTGTGTCTCTGCTCGTTTCTCTCTTTTATATCTCAAAAGAGATTCGATTAAGACACTATCTAATCTTGTAGACCTCATCAGTATAATTGCAGGTAATCTATCTTATTAAATCATAGTGATTGCATTTACAACACATGCGGAAATCACATCAGATTACAAAATGGTACACAATTACACAATACTGGGAATCACGACCCAGCCAAATTGACAGATATTTTGGGGGGACACAACTCAATCCATGACGAACAGCATGTCTTCTCAGGTAGGGGGCTGCTACTTCATCAGAGTCTTTAGGATAAGAAGACATGTGGAACAGATCCACAGTCAATCTGCTGCCTGGAACAGGGCCACAGCTAACTTCTCCTACCCTCATATAACATGAGTGGCTTTTGTAAGCCAATATGACTTTGGGGTTGTTACTACAACAAAAGCTGACTAATAACGAAATTGGGACCTAGGAGTTGGGTGCCACTACACTGAACTAAACTATGTAGTATTGGCTTCAGGGCTGGGAGGTCAATGAGAGGTCAGTATTACTGGAGGCAGGAAAAAGGCAACCCCTGTTATGTAATGGTATAAACCATTTGAGAAAACTGTCATCTGTTTAACGTAAAACAAACCATTAAATGTATAATGAACACGCAGCAATGAGTTCTCAAAAGGGCAGTATTACTAGTGTGAGCCAATTATTATTACTAAATTTGGTAAGTTAATTCAAGAAAGAGGTGAACTCAGAAACCAACTGTCTTGTTATAGTAAGAGATGAAAGAGAAAATAGGCCAGGAATTCAGGGACTTGCGAGGTTGGAAAAGAAAACTCCTTCTCCTCCTCAATCTATAAAGATGAAAATGAGAAATGCTTTGAGACAAAGGCTAATCAGCACTCAGCCTCAGGTAAAAAGTAAAATAAAATAAAATAATAAATCAAGAATAGTGACTGGCATGATTTTTGTTTTTTTAAGTCTTATTGGATTAAGTTGACCCCCAGAAAATCCATTCAGTTCGTCAAAATCTCTTAGGGAAGATTATGGTCCCAAAGAAGCCTGATAACCTCAAAGCACCTGTAATTAGACTGAGGTCTAAATCAAGGTGGAAAGAGAGAGAAAAAAACAGAGAGAAGCGGGAAGGGAGATGGAAAGATCCACACCTGTATTTCGTGCAAAGAATTCTGAGTAGGCACACATAGCTGACTGGAATCAAACAAAGAGACAGCAGCAACAACAAAACAACTATGTTTCTGAAGGAGTTGTGCTGCCAAAAGTGCCATCATCCTGGATGAAAAGAAACTATGATTGCTGGAGACATAAAAAAGACCATCTTTAATATTATTTGTCAATAAAACGGAATGAAGTACTGTTACATGCTACGACATGGATGAACCTTGAAAACATTAAAACATTATGCTAAGTGAAACCAGCCAGTGTCAAAGGACACATACTATACAATCCCATTTATATGAAATGTCCACAATAGGAAAATCACTGGAGACAGAAAGTAGGGTTGGTTGCCTAGGGCTGGTGGAGCGGGGAGAGGTTGGGTGAAATTAAAAGTGACTGTTAATAGTATAGCATTTCTTTTTGGGGTAATGAAAATATTCCAAAATTGATTAGGTAATGGTTGCACCACTCTGTGAATATACTAAAAACTATTGAATAGTATACTTTAAATGGGTGAGTTGCATGGTATATGAATTATACTTCAATAAAGAAGTTATAAAAAAACTATTTTTGAACCACCAACCTTCTCCAAAAAGATTTAGGGACCTTTCCTCAAGAGATATATTATTCCAAGGTGGTGAAGTGGAGACGCTTCCCTTCCCTCTCAAGACAGGATTTGTTTTCATTCCAGAGACTCTCTCTCTCTCTCTCCATCTTTGAAGGGGAGAAGGGGCAGCTATGACCATTGCCCTATATAAACTCTGAGATGAACAATTTCAGAGTCTTCTTGTGGTATAAACCTCATTGTATATGCAGGATATATCTGGTTCTCACAATGTCACCCTGTGGGAAATAGAGGCATAGGGAATCGATGCAAGCTGCTGTGTGAGAAAATATTCTCTCTGATCCAGCAATCTCATAATTCTATTAAAACGCGCGCATTGTGGGTGTCTGCACATGTGAGTGTGTATACACACACATATATGTGTGGCTACGTGTATATCAGCACAAGTACAAAAGCATCTCAAACCCTTCAGTTTTGAACTCAACACTCTAATGCCTCTTCAGATATGATCAAGCAAAATAACGGAAACAGAAGGATTGCTGAGAGGGCAGAGGCAGAGCCAAGAGCCATGAACAATGGACTGGGGAGTTACTCCCAGGAAACCTAAGCAAAAATTTCCTACTTACACAGAGCGGGATGCAAAACATTTGACCAGAAGGATTTTAGAAATGCTATGTTCAGGGACTGCTGTATGCCTTCCATTCTTTCCTTTGCAATGGAAGTGTTTATTATGGTTATCCTGCCCCATTTCACCATTGAAGGTTGGGGGTGGGCTGGTAAGGAGGGTAGATAACTTGAATTTTAGGTTCTAGATCTGCATATCAAGAGGAGCTACATCTGGACCTATATAGACTACCTTGAGACCCCATACTCCTAGGTGAAACTTTTGAGTTTCTTCCTAGGTAAAGGGCTGAGTAGTGAGTGTATTTCATGCAATAAAGGAAGGGAATTATTAGCAACTGAGAAAATGAGCTACAGTGGATTTTATTATTGTTCAAAAATATTCTTCTTCTTCCCCTGCTCTGGGGGAAGAGTATACTTTTTAAAATATTTATTTACTGAACATGGGATGGTTTATAACACAAACAATGGAAAGCACAAGGAGAAAAATATATTAAATATCTACTAAAGGCAACAATAATTAAGCAACTAAAGGTTAACACACACAGAAAGAAAGCAAAGTGCTTAAGTAAAGACCTTAATACGATCATGAGAAGAAGAAGGTGACACTGAAGATACCAGCCTGTTCAACATGAAGAACAAAAGTACATTTCATATGCTTGAATAAGCCTACTAATCTTGTTAGGTTATGCATTCATGTAAAATTAGTCTCTGCATCTCTGTCTGAAAAAAGCACTTAGACCTTTTTAATTTTTATGGCTCATGGCAGTATATGATTGTAATCACTTAACAATCAGACTCTTTACAATTCAGATTTATTCTTAAGTCTTGTAGAGCCAATACTTTCAATTTAACTAGCACAACACTGAATTCATTTACTTTGTCACAGTATATTCTATACTGTGAATTTCACAGTGTTAGAGTCAGTTGCTATATTAGAGCTCTTACAGAGAACCAACACAAAGCTGCGTCAGCTATAATTCAGTTTCACACAGAAAATGAGAGACTGCAGCAATGGAGATGGCCTGTAGCCAAACGGAGTTGTCTGATAAGACAATTGCTGGCCATGGACTCCTGACCTTTCTATCAGAAGGGTAACAGCCTCATCTTTCATCAGTATCCACTTTGACATTTCTGATCCGAAATACATTGGGAAAAAAATTATGTTACATAAACAAATTTAATTCAAAACAATGTTATTCGAAGTTAAAATAAAAATTGGCAACAGTTACAAATCTTTGTCCAAAATTACTGCCAGACAGACAGTCACGGTGTATATAGATGACCTATGCCCAGAAAATATCTCATCCTAAACGCTCAAATAATAAAGGGGGAGAGGGGAACTTCATTTGTATTCTCGAAAGCATTTGAAGGTAGTCTTTGTACAATGAGAATTTAAGACCAGGTTTGTGAGGTCTGTAGCTCTTACACAATTACTGTCAAAGGGAAAGATACTGAAATATAATCTGCAAGACAATTCAATGTCTTTTCTTCATTAAGCAAATGAGAATCCAATGACAAAGAAAGGATATAACGATAAAAGACTGAATAAACATGATATTCCCAATACTTATCTAAGAAGCCCTTCTAAAAGATGAAGAGGACATGCTTGCCCAAGACTATTGTTCAAAGAGTAATTGATTTTAAATAGATCATTTAAATATTCTTCAAGCTTCATATAACTAATAACCATGCCACACATTTCTTTGATATTACCGGTAGAATTTAGTTTATGCTTTATAGATCATAGCAGTTAATAATCTTTAGAAATATTTTTAAATGTTATGCTATAAACATTCATAGCCTAATTTTATCCTAAATTATTCATTTTTTCCAGTATCATTTCTTATTTTGATTTCCATTTCTCACATCCACTACATCAACTGGAATGACAGAGTCATAGCTTCTTTAGCAATCAATACTACAGGTTTAACATCTGCAAAAATGCTGTACGTGGAAAGTGCTACAGATGTAAGGAAGTCACTTATACTTGTTTTATGTCTACCTGAATTCTGCATCATGAATATTTACATAAATGCAGTTGTGGCAAGTAGGCGTCATTAGCATGCAGAAAGAAAAAGGTTTCTAACGCTTGGAAAACACTACCAGGAATGGGAAAGGGCTATGTGATCAACAACGAAAAGAGAGTAAAACACATTTTAAAACATGGTGAAAAACACTCCAGATGTCAACAACACTAAAACTTCAGACTTTCAGATAATAATAAATGCAACAATGTACACAGAGTTTGCTTCTCAACTTTACTCTAGTTAGGGTAGACTTCTGATACTACTCTCTCCTTCACTGCAAATGAACACGAACATTTTTTATTGCAATTCATTCTGCTTTCAAGATTTTACTATGTACATAATTGCTCAGATCTCAATTCCAGCTTAGTAAGTAAAATGACTTGAAAGTGGATGGCCCACTGATGATACAGATTTTCAAAAACTCAACATTAAATGGAAAAAGATGACTCTGTATATGTTCTGCCTCAATAACTTTCCAAAATATATTTTAAAATAGTATAATGTATAAATTCTTGCGATAAAGAATGTTTAAATGCTTTTCATTAAAACAATGTGCTTTAACAGGTTCAGTGAGAAAACAGTAATGTTTATTACAATTCCATTTTTAAATGATATCTATAAAGTAGGGTGTATTAGTCTCATTAACATGAAAGCCAGATCTAAAATGCTATATACTTGTTTAAAATATTATCTCAACAAGTTTCCACAAGCCATAGTCATTTCAAAATGACTTACATCTGCTTATTTGGCAATTTTACTTATTTAAAAGATGTTTCTGAGTGCTTAAAAGAAAACAGGCGATGTCCAAGTTGAATAAGGGAGAGGAGAGAGAGATGGAAAGTTTGTCCCGGCACCCTGCTAGGTGTTGCCAAGAACAGGGTAGACCAAACTTGAACTGGCCTTGACATTAGCTAGCAATGGCCAGGGAATTTCTGGAGCTATTGGAAATCTGCATGCAGAAATCAACTAAGGAGCATCTAGTGCCCACCTAACACAGGATTTAAATGTGATTAAGATTGAAGAAAATGTTACCAAGCATTTAGCAAGGAATTTCAGCTAAATATTTGGCACAGGTTTCAGAAAAAAAAAAAAAATTTAAACAATGGAGATGATAAGATTGCTATTATTCTTTTTTTTTGGTAAATTATTTTATTGTGCTTTAAGTGAAAGTTTACAATTCAAGTTAGTTTCTCATACAAAAATTTATACACACATTGTTATGTGACCCTAGTCGCTCTCCCTATACTGTGAGCACACTCCTCCTTTCCACCCCTGATTTCCCGTGTCCATTCAACCAGCTCCTGACCTTCTCTGCCTTCTCATCTCATCTCCAGACAGGAGCTGCCCATTTAGTCTCATATATTTACTTGAGCTAAAAAGCACACTCTTCACAAGTATCTTTTTATGTCCCATAGTCCAGTCTAATCTTTGTCTGAAGAGTTGGCCTCGGGAATGGTTTCAGCTCTGGGCCAACAGAAAGTCCGAAGACCATCTCTTCCAGAGTCCCTCCAGTCTAAGTCAAACCATTAAGTCTGATGTTTTTACCAGAATTTGAGTTCTGCACCCCACTTTTCTCCTGCTCTGTCAGGGACTGTCTGTTGTGTTCCCTGTCAGGGCAGTCATTAGTGGTAGCCAGGCACCATCTAGTTCTTCTGGTCTCAGGCTGATGAAGTCTCTGGTTTATGTGGCCCTTTCTGTCTCTTGGGCTAATATTTTCCTTGTGTCTTTGGTGTTTTTCATTCTCCTTTGCTCCGGGTGAGTTGGGACCAACTGATGCATCTTAGAAGCCCACTCGCTAGCTTTTAAGACTCCAGACGCCACTCACCGAAGTGGGATGCAGAACATTTTCTTAATAAACTTTGTTATGTCAATTGACCTAGATGTCCCTTGAAACCATGGTCCCCAGGCCCCCACCCCTGCTACTCTATCCCTCGAAGTGTTTGGCTGTATTCAGGAAACTTCTTAGCTTTGGTTTAGTCCAGTTGTGCTGAATTTTCCTGTAGTGTGTGTTGTCCCTCCCTTCACCTAAGATAATTCTTATCTACTATCTAGTTAGTGAATACCTCCTCTCTCCCTCTCCACCCTCGTAACCATCAAAGAATGTTTTCTTCTGCATTTAAACCTTTTCTTGAGTTTTTACAATAGTGGTCTTATACAATATTTGTCCTTTTGCGACTGACTAAATTCACTCAGCATAATGCCTTCTAGATTCCTCCGTGTTATATTTCACGGATTCATTGTCGCTCTTTATCGTTGTGTAGTATTCCATTGTGTGAATATACCGTAAGCTATATACACCAGTTACTGTCTTTTGATATAAGTTCATAAAAACAGGCAAATTTGAAGAAATTTGTTTTAGTGGAAAATATTGGCAATTATAAGCATTTTCTCAAAAAATGAATAAGCATGGTATACTCGGGCTTCATGTTTTTATAGATATTTTGCTATAATTCGTTTGCTCCTTGTCAAAAATAGGAGAAATAGGATCATGATATTGTAAAACTTAATAAAGAACAACCACTCCCATCAGAATATACTGTTTTAAGTGATTTTTCCAATTCCTTGTTTCCCATTTCTTTCCTGCCTGTCACAAGTTTTTGTACAATCAGACCCAAAAGGATATTTTCATCTCCATCTTTCAATTTTTCTCACACATTCAGTGGATTATTCAGTGTTTGAAAAACAATGGGAATTTTCACACACCTGCCAGTATTTTCCAGTGGTGTTTCCTCTACCCATATTAAATTTAACCAATTTTTCCATCGACCAAATGACTATTCATTCTTTCTTTAAAACTGTGGCTATATAGATATAACAGATATGTACATGCACATATTACCACAATATATATATTGTTGTTGCTGTTAGGTGCTGTCAAGTCAATTTTGACTCATAGTGACCCCATGTGACAGAGTAGAACTGCCCATAGGGTTTTCCAGGCTATAATCTTTACGGGAGCAGATTGCCAGGTCTTTCTCCAGCGGAGCCACTGTGTCATTAGCAGCCGAGCACTTAACCATTGAGCCATTAGGTCTCCCTAAGTATACATAATAATTCAAGCCTCAGTATTCAAGAAATGGAATACCAGAGGCAAAAAATTGAATGACCCAGGAAGCATCAAAAAGAGATGGGAAGGAATACAGAGTCACTGTACTAAAAAGAATTGGTCAACGTTCAGCCATTTCAGGAGGTAACATATGATCAAGAACTGCCAGCACTGACGGAAGAAGTTCAAGTTGCAATGAAGGCATTGGCAAAAAACAAAAGGCTCCAGGAATTGATGGAATACTAACTGAGATGTTTTGAAAAATGGATGTAACATTAAAAGCACTTATAGTCCATGTGAAGAAATTCAGAAGACAGTTGCCTGGCCAACAGACCAGAAGAGATCCACAGTCGTGCCTATTCCAAAGAAAGGCAATCAAACAGAACATGGAAGTTATCAAACAATATCATTAATATCACGCATTAGCAAAATTCTGCTGAAGGTAATTCAAAAGCACTGCAGCTATACAGTGACAGGCAACTGCCAGAAGTTCAAGCGGGATTCAGAAGAGAATGTGACTGCTAATGTCAGATGGATCTTGGCCGAAAGATAATACCAGAAAGATGTTTACCTGTGTTTTATCAACTGCACAAAGGCATTTGACTATGTGGAGCATAATAAATTGTGGATAACATTACGAAGAATGGGAATTCTAGAACAAATTGTGCCATGGAAGAACCTGTACATGAATCATGAGGAGCCATTCAAACAGAACAAAGAGATACTGCATGGTTTAAAATTGGAAAAGGTGTGCAGCAGGGTTGTATCCTTTTACCTTACTTATACAATCTGTATGTTGAACAAATAATCCAAGAAGCTGGACTATATGAACTATATAAAGAAAAACGTGGCATCAGGATTAGAAGAAGACTCGCTAACAACCTGCGATGTATAGAAACAATAACCTGTAGATGTATATAAAGTTTTAAAAAGTAAAGATGTCACTTTGATGACTAAGGTGCACCTGACCCAAGCCATGGTCTTTTCAACTGTCTCATATGCATACGAAAATTATATAATGAAAAAGGAAGACAAAAGATTTGATGTGTTCAAACTGCTGTGTTGGCAAATAATACCGAATGTACCTGCCCCCACCCAAAAAAAACCATTGCTGTCGAGTCAATTCTGACTCACAGCAACTTCAGAGGACAGAGTAGAACTGCCTCCTAGGGTTTGCAAGGGGCATCTGGCGGGTTCAAACTGCCGACCTTTTTATTGGCAGCCAAGTTCTTAACCACTGGGCCACCAGGGCTCCTGAATATATCATGGATGCTAAAAAAATGATCAATCTTAGAAGAAATACAATCAGAATGTTCCTTAGAAGTGAGGATTGTGAGACTTTGACTCTCTTACTTTGGACACATCATCAGTAAAGACTAATCCCTAGGAAAGGACCTCATGTTTGGTGAAGTACAGGGCCAATGAAAACAAAAGGAAACCTTCAATGAGATGGATTGACACAATAGTGGTATCAACGGTCTGAAACATACCAATGATCATGAAGATGGCACAGGACAGGACAGTGTTTCATTCTGTTATACAAAAGGTCACCATGTGTCGAAGCCAACTCAACAGCAACGACGTGTATGAAATTCGCCAGTTTAACCATTTTTAAGTGTACAATTCAGTGGCATTAATTACATTCACTATGTTTTGCAACCGTCACCACTATTTATTTCCAAAACTTTTTTATCACCCCAAGCAGAAACTCTGTACCCACTAAGTAATAACTCCCCATTCTCCCCTCCACCAGCTTCTTTCTTTTTGTAGTGCGCATAGCAAGAGAGTGACACAGATTAAATGGTAAGATGGGAAGAAGCCAACTCATGCAGGGCATGTTATCAATTTTAGTGTTTATGCTGTTGCTCTTAGGTGCCACAGAGTTGGTTTCAACTCTTAGTGACCCCATGTGACACAGCAGAACTGCCCCCCAGTTTTCATTTCATAGGGCTATAGTGAGAATTAAATGAGTTAGTGGATGCAGACTGCTTAGAACAGTGCCTGGCACAGAGGAGGTGCTCAATCTATTATTGTTGTTATTATTACTTAATCCAGGTACTAATTTGTTATTTGCTCCACCATAAAGCCTGTGTTCAAATTGCTATATGTACAATTAACTAAGTAATACTTCATTTTGTGTATTTCACATGAATAGTATCAGAGAATAATTAAAATAACATGAGATGATGAGTTATTTGGATGTGAGACTCCATATAATTCAAGAAATAATTTTGCTGACAAATACTTCCCACTTCGTGATCACTAAAAAGACATAGTATTTACAGGAAAACTAAAAATTTATGGTGAGAGAAAAATTCCTATAAACTATTTGCCTCCTACGTATTTTAAATACTTTCATCCTATAAACAAGTTCAGTGTCTTTTACATCTTACAAGCTGCATAAATAATCTGCCACACATAGTGATTATGCTCTTGTTCAGTGTACAAATTATTTCAGATATAGTCTTTGTCATATGTACTTTACACTATTTAAAAGTACAATTCCATTGTTTAATTCCTGTCAAAAAAAGTATTACTTATATTTTGAGCAGAATGTAATTCTTTTTACCCAAGTTCCACCATGAAATTTGATACATGGTTTACGCATATGTATCACTCTAAAAAACATATATGATAAAAGCAATCTTGTCCATATTTCACAGAGAGGGAAGAAGGCACATGCATTTCATATGTAGATTTCTTAAATATAAAATTTCCACCTTTTTATGGTTTTCCTCACCAGTATAATTACTTTTCTTACCCTGGACAGAAAGGCCATTTAATTTTGTGGTTATATATTGGTCAGAGTTTAGTTGTGCTCAGGATACAGCAAGCCTTGAATATATGACAGCTATTATAATTATATTTGGCCTCTATAAATAAATTAGTTATGGCTATAGAGAATACTCAATCAACTGGACAGCAACGGGTTTGGTTTTATAGAGAATAATGTTCTAGTGCTCCTACTTCTGGGAATAGAACCACAAAGTAATTTTGCCTGATTTTGAATTATATAAATGGAACCATATAATAATTTGGGGGCATCTAGATTTTTAGCTCAATATTATGTTGATGAAATGTATTCATGTTGTTGCAGATGGCAGTAGCTTGTTCATTACTATTGCTGTATAAGGTTCCATTGTATGAATAATCACAGTTTATTTATATATTCTACTGTAAATGGACACTTGGGTTGTTTCCAGTTTTTGATTATTATATATATAATTCTGCTATGAATATCCCTTTAGGCTTTTAGGGCATATACATGCCACAGGAGTAAAACTCCTGGTTCATAGGGTATTTGCAGGTTCAGAATATATACTGAACTACTACAAATCCATAAAAAAAGAGAGTGACAACTCAATCAAAAAAAAAAAAGACCAATGACAAAACAAAAAATCCTAATGTCTCATAAAGATATGAAAAGTTGCACAACTTCATTAGTCATCGGAAAAATAGAAAGTGCAATGATTCTGTCCTTTTCAAAAATGGCCGTATCAAGTGTTGTGTAGCATGTAGTACAAACTCTCATATGCCACCGGTGTTTTGCAAACTGGTATAACCGCTTTGGAAAACTGACAGTTATCTATTAAAAAAAAAGGCATAAGGAAGTTCTGCAAATGGAAAGACAATCACGTTACGCTGTTAAGTGAAAAAAGTGATGTGTAGTAGAGATTACATACCATGTTTCTTCAATTCTCAGGCATGAAGTTTTCACATTTTAATATTTCTGATATTGCAATACATTTTATAATCAATGGCATGCCTAAGTTTAATTGGCAGCTTTTTTTCTTTCTTGTAGTACATAAAACTTTTATGTATTACATTTGATAATGTCTCAGATTTGATGAAATATGGAAATATATTATTTTCATGTAAGCAACAGGGGAAATAAGAATATAGATTTGCAACTGCTAATATTTGCATAAAAAGCCTGTAAGTAGAGTTAAGGAACAGAAGCGTTTATCTACAGAAGCAGGAGGTGAAAGTGTGGATGAGGTTATGGATAGATGTGAGGCTTCTCAATTTATAACTTTTTATTTTCTTTTAATCTATGTGAATGTATTATTTATTCAAAAACTTAAGTTTGATTAAAAGAAAACCTGACACACCAAAGTCAATTTAAAAAAAAAAAATCCTTGCTTAAAAGAGTCTACACTCAGTTTTTTACTGACCACATCATATTCTTGCTAAGACAAAACCTTAGTTTTGTGCAAGCATTGACAGCTTCCTGAAAGCACATTCTCCTTGCTTATATTTAAGATCTAAATTCTGGCAAGGAAATTTCAGGTAAAATCCAGTCCCTGCGTGTGTGTGTGTGTGTGTGCGTGTGTGTGTGTGTGTGCACGCTTTACAGTCAATACTGACTGAAAATACTGCTACCTAAGTGATGTCACTGACATTTAAAATCTGTAATAAAGCAAAAAGCTGGAACATGCCTTTTGTAATTGGACGTCCTACCTTCAGTGGATATACTTCATTTTGTTTAACACACGGTACTCAGACTATTCAGTTCACTTTCAATATTAAACTGATGGTGTTAGGAAGAAAGAAAAAAAAAAGATGAAACCAATTAGAATGTGTTCCTTTTCTTATGAACTTCAATATAGAGAAGGGACTTAGTATAATATCCCCTTTTCTCTAGCTGAAATAACACGTACTACCACAATTTAATAGTCTGCACAAAGAGTGCGGCCACTTACTATGTATAACAATAACCTCTGCCAGGCGTGATTCTCTGCACCCACACTCATAAAAAGTTATTCCACTGTTATCGCTAGCTGCCAGCTTTCAACATCAAAGTCACCTTCATTGAAATACAACAAACATGTATCAAGAAAAATAAAAAATAATTCTAAGCACAATAATGAGGTATATTAAGTAAAGCAACAACTAGATAAAGGATGATAGCACCCAAGCTGCCACCAAATATTTCAGTCATCAGGTAGCAAGACTATAAAGGTTTAATGAAGATTAAACAAAAAGGAATTGCAGACATTGTGACTGTTGCTTACTTGCATTAACCTCCTCGCCAGCATTTTCTGGAGAATTTATTTGGTTGTGATCATCCTAATTAAACTAACTGTTATAAAAATACCTCCTAGTTGTTCACTAATGAGCAGGTAATTTGCTAATTAGGAGATTTTTAAAAAATGAGTAAATTTTAACAAAATAAGGAAGAAAAACATTCTTGCATTGATCTAAAATTATACCTTAACATGGAATTTAAAATAGCATATGATTAAAATTTTGGATTACAAATAGCCTAAAATTATTAACAGAGATAGCAAAAGCAAAATAAACCCCAACAATTCTTAATCTTTTAATAGATTGCTGGCATGCATAGCACCTCCGACCATTTCATCCGATATATAGTTTTAACTATTTTTTCCTTAATAAAGTACATCCAGCAAAATTAAATAGAAGGCAAATTTCTTTAAGCAAACCTTAATTTTGAATTAATTTCCAGGACAAAATGAGATATGTCTTCATTTTTAAAAAAATTACCCCAATATGCCTTACAGATTAAACACAGTCTATTTCACCACTGTGAGATTTACAATTAAGTTTGTCCAAAGAATTTGGTCTTGATTCCTGAGCAAGAACCTCTAAAACTTGGGAATTTCCTCAATGATTGAAGCGTCTTTGATATCTAAGGGGGCTTCAGACCTGAGGGTTCATGCTAAATGAGGTAACTCTTGGGTGGGGGATGGCCAGAGCAGAAAAATCTACCACTTGACATCAGTCCAACCTCAGTGGAGAGGGGCTGAGGTTTGAGTTCAACCCTGTGGGCAACAGTTCAATTCATCATGCCTACATAATGAAATCCCAAGATAAAGTCTGAACGCTCAATCTCCATCGGCTTCCTGGTTGGTGATAGACATTGATACACAGGTAAGGGTACTGTGTCCCTTTTTGTGAAACAGAAGCTCCACACTGAGAACCTTCCCAGACCTCATCCTATGCATCTCTTTGTTTGTATCTTTTAATAAAACTAATTTTAATTATAGTGCTTTTCCGAGTTCTGTGAGCCATTCTAGCAAATATTTGAACCTGAGGGAGTAGTGGGAGCCAGCAGGTCAGAAGTGAGGAGGGCCTAGGGACCCCAGAGCTTAAAGCTGGGATATTGAGGGGCTAGAACAAAACCCTAAATCTGTAGCCAGCTGGTCAGAAGTGAGAGTGTTGTGGGAACCCCCAAACTTGTAGCTGGCATCTGGAGTCTTAAGCAGAGTTGGAAGTCTGAAGGACTGTGCCCTTTAACTTGTGAGGTTTGACCTAGCTCTGGTGGTTAGGGTCAGAGAAAGAAGTAAAACAGAATAAAATTGAATTGGATTTGATTGACCCAACTTAACCACACATATTAAAGAAAAAAAGATAGTGGTCTAAAAAGGTATTAACTCTAATTTGTAAAATAGTAAGATTACTAAAGGAGCCCTGGTGGTGTAGTGGTTAAGTGCAGAGCTGCTAACCAAAAGGTTGGCAGTTCAAACCCACCAGCCACTCTACAGGAGAAAGATGTGGCAGTCTAGTTTCATAAAGATTTACAGCCTTGGAAACCCTATAAAGCAGTCCTACTCTGTCCTATAGGGTTGCTATGAGTCAGAATTGACTCTACAGCAATGGGCAAGATTACTAAACTATAATCTACAATCTTATATTTTGGATAATAATCATCTATTCACAAAAGGTTTCAGCCATCATAAAATTCTATACTCAATCTTATTTTTTATCAAATTTTCAACATTTTAAAATTAAATGCAACAGAGTTATTTGGCCATCACTTGGAAGTTGCTAAACTATGTATGTTAAGCAAATAGTAGGTTCTTGACAAACACTTTTTGCATGACCCTGCTGGACAGACAGGTATGCCATTTACCGTGCCTTCTCCAAAACTGGGTTTCAGATGCCAGTGATTGGAATATGGACTCATTAACTGGTTATAAATATGTTGATCTCCTCAGTTCTTGGAGAAGCCTTCAAGGATCTGTGTCAGAGTCCCTAGGCAGGATGCCTCCAGCCACAATTGGCCTCACCCACTTACCTTAGTGTATCTTACAAACTGATCCTTTTAATGTGTACCATGATACAAAATAGACTAGGTAGCATAATACAGTAACAATAGCATTATTTCTAAATACAGAATATGTGAGAGAAAAATGCAATCCTCTAAGTACTTTGGCAGTTTCACTTGTTTCAACTGATAGATAAAATAACCTGAAGTAGTCCACAGAGTTATTATAATTTAGCTTTCTTACATACCCCATTCAGACTCTTCAAATATTCATAACATTCTCAACAGTATCATTTAGCAACAAAACTGTACTAAAATTACAGTGCATTTTAATTATATTTTGCATTTCAAAGCACTTTTTATATAGAAACAATTTTATGCAACTTACATCAATACTGTAGGATAAAAGAACAGCCAAAGGTTATATGTAAATTACTAATTATCTAAAGGAAGCAAAACTGATTTACTGCTTAATTTATGTTAGCACATCTGTTAGGCAAATAACTTCTGAAAGTAATAATTAACTGTCCACATCAGGTTGACATAAGGTTTTATATTAAATGATACAATACAAAAACAGCTTCTAAGGAGAGTGTATTTCTCTAACTTAAAAAACTAAGGGCTCTGTAGAGAATTTTTTAAACAATTACGTTTGCTTTTTAAAATTCAAAGATAATGCTCCGATTATAGATCTCACTGGAGTCTATAATATCAGTACTTTAGGATGTATTTAAGGAGAAACAGGCAGATAATATTTTCAGTGAGGTACTTTTTAAGAAAAAGAATGAGTAGAATCTTGCCCACATACATGTTTATTAAAAGTAATGTTATTTTGTAATGATAAACTGACATTTTTAAGAAAAACTATATTTTATACTGGTAGAGAATTTGATAAAGGGAAACTATTAAAAATAAAGACAGCCAAAAGAGAAAGTTGCAAACTAAAATGATGTTTTGGATTTTGAATCATAATCTTAAGTTTTTCACTTGAAAATATGGACCATGTGCAGATTTTAAATTTGGATGTCATCATACTTTAAATTACAAGTAGTTAGAAAGTTTATGCTTCAAAGTTGTTGTAAGTCAATGTCCAAAAGAAGGAATTAGGTCCAGGGTAAGAAAGCACCGATTGTTCTAAGTGTCCGAGGTGGAAACCAGTACTTGAACGCCATAAGTCGGTATCATTCTTTAACACAATAAAATAGTACATATCTATAATTGCATGACATAATAATCATGTAATTCTAGTCTTTCGACACCAACACAAAAGTATTCTAAAAACTTGTTACTTTTTTTTAGATAAGTGAAATGAAAAGTAGAAGACAAATTTTATTATTATTTTCCACTTTTTCTTCATATTTCAAAGAATTTATAACATGATCTAAAGCAATTTGCCACCATTTTACTTTAACCCTCTAAGGTTATAATTGAGCTTACTGTGTCTCAAATTTCTTACTGAAGTCCTCAGTTATTTCCTCACGTAACTACTATAAACTTGGCTAAGAACCATATAATCTTTGAGAGACACTCCACTAAAGTGTGGTTTTAAAAATAATTTCTCTGAGTTATATAGCTGGAATGGTATCCTGGAAATTCTTATAGAAACCTCTTTGAAAGCATATTCTAAGTCCACTACAGAAACAAATAGTGTTAAAAAAAAAAAAGTGGGGGGAAGTTTTCAGGAAGATAGTAGTTTTTACATTTTGAATCTTCATCAATAGATGTGAAATATTTTAAGATGGTAATAATTCAAAATTATTAGAATTTTAAAATTAAAAGTTAAAATCCACAAAACAGAGTGTGTATAAAATGCTACCATTAGTAAAATAATGTAGAAAAACATATATTTACATTTGCTTGTGTATACATAAAATAACTACAGAAGGATCCACAAAAAAAGTGGCAACATTGGTTAGCTCCGAGGAGAAGAGAACAGAATGGGTGGGGAACAGGGGTGGAAATTTTGAAATTTGAAACATAGATATATCATCTACTAAAAGTAAATATTAAAACAAAAAGAAAAGTAGAACAGTGCAAAGAAAAAAGATGCTTGATTTGATAGCAATCTGGCCATGTTTACTGCTAGTAGAGACAAGAATGATTTCTAAAAATGTCTTCCATTACTAGAATAAAATTTTATGGTACCAAATTGCCAAGGAAACAGAAAGCATACATCTAGAAAAAAGAGAGGGAAAAATTCATCCCAATCCTAGGTACTCAGAAACAGGAAAAAATGGCCACACAAAATTAGTTTGAATGGGTTGAGGGAGTAACGAATCAAGCTTGGAACACACGTGCTTATTCAAAGTATTGGCTACAATACTTTGTATTGGTTGCAATAAAAGTGCATTTCTGATTCAAAATAATTAATATACAGAAAGTAGTTAATATTTTAAAATCAGATTCATGAATGAATCTAATGCCATGTTCACGCAATACAGTCTAACAGAGTTTAGCTAAATATCACAATTAATGTATAGGAATCATTTTACTGAATGACAATAGACCATAATTATGCTGACGTCAAAAGAATTTATGAATAAATATAGATAGTGCTGCAAGAACATCATTATCTAGAAATTATATGTTATTTACTATTATATGTTATATAATTTTCTAGATGATAGCACTATATGACAAATGTCCATTTAGCATTATTTCTAGTACATCAGTGATTCTTGAGGATGGGAAGGAAAGTAGAATTGTTTCTATATGGGATATATCAAAATCAAGTAGACTTTTTAAAATTATACCATTTTGAAATGTCCTTTTGTTCGAGAATCACTATTATAGTGAACCACTGTTAATGAAGGGACATATACAACATCCAGATCTTCTGACTTGTTATCAGTTTTCATGTTCCTCATAATATGACTGAATTATTGGGAAAACCAATTCTTCAGGATCTGATATTATTGTGGAAACACATTTACTCTGAAATAAAAATGCATACTAAGTGACTAAGATAACTCTATACTGTTGGATCACCAAACTTATTTTTGGACAATTAATAAGCAGATCATCATAATAACTGATCACCATAATAACTATGTTCAAGTCACAATAAAATCATTTCATTGGAAGAATCTCTTCATTCAAATTAAAACCAGTAGAATATATTTTAAAAGCTTACAAAGAGAAGAAATTTTAGCACATAAAATTATACATAGTGCTCGATTTTGAATTATATTTAAACGTGTATATAAATGTTAACATTTATATATATGAAAGTTATAGCTGTATATAACTAATAAACAAATATACAGTGTAAAGCAGTAGTAGGAGTGATACTCAAACACAAATGTGAAAATTATGGCATAATTCTTCAAACGGGGCAATTCTGTATTTTAAGCAACAATTTACAAGAATATGAATGAAGTGAATATGGAATGCTGGTGACATTGTCACATATACACTCAATTTTTAATGTGTCAAATCCTATATGCCAATAAAATTCAATTTCTATCATTTGATTTCTAACTTTGGACAATAATTTATGCAATACAAAGGATTATACACTAGTGTTTTGATAAAGATATTATTTTAGCATAAAATGATACAAAGTTAGATAAAAGAAAAATTCTTTTTTTATTAACCAGGTATTTAGCCCGCTTAAAGAGAGGGGAGTAATGCTCCACCACTTTCAGGGTAGAATATCTATAGCAATTATTTGCAGTTCTTCAAACCTGGGAGAATGGTCAAATCAATTATTCTCCTTTTACTTACTTATTCCATTATATCTATACCTATATTCCTGTATCCTTATACCTATATCTTTCTGTCTATCCATCTCAGTATAACTCATGGATATTTATTTTATACCCTGTGTTATAATCCAACACAAATACAACTTTGTTTATTTTATTGTTCAGATTGTTGCAGCTTTGATCTCTGGAAGCTCATTCAATTCACTCCAGTGTCCCACTGACATACTCCCATCATTGTGGATTTTTTTTTTTAAGTACTTTCTTACTTTCTGGCAATATAAGATGCTACAGACTTATCTTGCGTATTTCCTACCCACTAAAATCAGCCATTTCTCCAAGGAGCTCTTTTATTGGAGAATGGTATTAGAAATCAAGATCTGGGCAGTAGCTGCGCTCATTACAAATGGGATATTGATGCATCTGGTGGGAATGTTTTAATTAATGCGATGTCTTTAATTTGCTATAGGTCTATTCAAATTTTTTATTTCTTCTTGAATCAGTTTCGGAACAAGGGATACTATGTGGTTTAAAGTAAGGAAAGGTATGCGTCAGAGTTGTATCCTATCACCATACTTATTCAATCTGTATGCTAAACAAATAATCCCAGAAGCTGGACTATATGAAGAAGAATGCAGCATCAAGATTGGAGGAAGACTCATTAACAACCTGTTTTATGCAGATGACACAACCTAGTTTGCTGAAAGTGAAGAGGCCTTGAAGCACTTAATGATGAATATCAAAGACTACAGCCTTCAGTATGGATTACATATCAACATGAAGAAAATAAAAATTCTCACAACTGGAACAATAAGCAACATCATGATAAATGCAGAAAAGACGGAGGTTGTCAAGGATTTCATTTTACTTGGATCCACAATCAACATTCATGGAAGCAGCAGTCCAGAAATCAAAGGACACATTGCACTGGGCAAATCTGCTGCAAGAGACCTCTTTACAAGTGTTAAAAAGCAAAGAGGTCACCTCGAAGACTAAGGTGCCCCTGACCCAAGCCATGGTGTTTTCAATTGCCTCATATGCATATGAAAGCTGAACAACGAATAAGGAAGACTGAAGAAGAATCGACGCCTTCGAATTGTGGTGCTGGCAAAGAATATTAAGTTTACCACAGACATCTTTGAATTGTGGTGTTGGTGATGAATATTGAATATACTACGGGCTGTCAAAATAAAGAACAAATTTGTCTTGCAAGAAGTACAGCCAGAATGCTCCTTAGAAGCAAAGATGGCGAGTCTGTCTCATATACTTTGGACATGTTATCAGGAGGAATCAATCCCTGGAGAAGGACACCATGCTTGGTAGAGTAGAAGGTCAGAGAAAAAGAGGAAGACCTTCAAAGAGATGGACTGACACAGTGGCTGCAAGAATGGGCTCAAGCATAACAACTATCATGAGGATGATGCAAGACCAGGCCTTGTTTCTTTTTGTTGTACATGGGGCTACCATAAGTCAGAACAGACTTGATGGCACCTAACAACAACAGAACAATCGTAAGTTTCCCAAATTTCTGTTATTGATTTCTAATTTCATTCCATTGTGGTTGAAGAACATACTTCATATGACTTAATCCCTTTAATTTTAAATTTACTTTGGTTTGTCTTACAGCCTAGTAAATGGTCAATGTTCCATATACGCAAAAAGAATGCATGCTGCTGTTTTGGCTGGAGTGTTCTAGACATGTCTGTTACTTTGTTTGTACCATTGTTCGAGTCTTCTATTTCCTTGCTGAGTTTTTTTCTATTTTTTTATTGTAATTTAGATGAAGGTTTACAGAACAAACTAGTTTCTCATTAAACAGTTGGTACACATATTGTTTTATGACATTGGTTAACAACCCTACAACATGTCAACACTCTCCCTTCTCGACCTTGGGTTTCCCATTACCAGCTTTCCTGTCCCCTCCTGCCTTCTCATCCTTGCCCCGGGTTAGTGTGCCCCTGTAGTCTCATTTTGTTTTATGGGCTTGTCTAATCTTTGGCTAAAGAGTGAACCTCAGGAGTTACTTCATTGCTGAGCTAAAAGGGTGTCCAGGGGCCATATTCTCCGGGTTTCTCCAGTCTCTGTCAAGCCAGTAAGTCTGGTCTTTTTTTGTGAGTTAGAATATTGTTCTACATTTTTCTCCAGCTCTGTACAGGACCCTCTATTGTTATCCCTGTCAGAGCAGTCAGTGGTGGTAGTCACACACCATCTAGTGGTACTGGACTCGGTCTCTTGGAGACCGTGATAGTTGTGGTCCGTTAGTCCCTTGGACTAATCTTTTCCTTGTATCTTTAGTTTTCTTCATTCTCCCTTGCTCCCGAAGGAGTGAGACCAGTGGAGTATCTTAGATGGCCACTCACAGGCTTTTAAGACCCCAGACACCACTCACCAAAATAGAACGTAGAACATTTTCTTTATAAACTATGTTATGCCAATTGAGCTAGATGTTCCCTGAGACCATGGTCCCCATAGCCCTCAGCCCAGCAATTCGGTTCCTCAGGGAGTTTGGATGTGTCTATGGAGCTTCCACGACCTTTCCTTGTACAAGTTGTGCTGGCTTCCCCAGTATTGTGCGCTGTCTTACCTTTCAACAAAACCACCTACCTATTGTCTATTTCATATTTTTCCATCCCCACCCCTCCCCTTCCTCGTAACCATCAAAGACTGTTTCTTTTTGTGTGAAAACCTTTTCATGAATTTTTATAGTAGTGGTCTCACACAACATTTGTCCTTTTGTGATTGACTTATTTCACTCAGCATAATGCCCTCCAGATTCATCCATGTTGTGAGATGCTTCACATTGCTTCATCATTGTTCTTTCTCATTGCATAGTACTCCACGGTACATATGTACCATAGTTTGTCTATCCATTCTTCTGTTGATGGGCATCTAGGTTGTTTCCATCTTTTTCCCATTGTGAATAATGCTGCCATGAACATGGGTGTGCATATGTCTATTCATGTGATGGCTCTTATTTCTCTAGGATATATTCCTAGGAGTGGGATTGCTGGATCATATGGTATTTCTATTTCTAGCTTTCTAAGGAAGTGCTATATCATTTTCCAAAATGGTTGTACCATTTTGCATTCCCACCAGCAATGCATAAGAGTTCCAGTCTCCCTGCCATCTCTCCAACATTGGCTTTTTTTTTTTTTTATTTCTGCCAGTAATGCTGGGGTGAGATGGTATCTCATTGTGGTTTTGATTTGCATTTCTCTAATAGCTAGTGCTCATGAGCATTTCCTCATGTGTCTGTTGTCTGCTTGAATGTCTTCTTTGGTGAAGTGTCTGTTCATTTCCTTCCCCATTTTTTCATAGGATTATTATTCTTTCTGTTGTAGAGGTGTTGGATTTTCTTGTAGATTTTAGAGATTAGGCCTTTGTCAGATTTGTCATAGCCAAAAATTTTTTCCCAGTCTGTAGGTTCTCTTCTTACTCTTTTGGTGAAGTCTTTTGATGAGCATAACTGTTTAATTTTTATAAGCTTCCAGTTATCTAGCTTATCTTCTGGAGTTTGTGTGTTGTTAATTATAGTTTGTATCCTATTAACATCGTGTACTAGGGCCTCTAGCATTGATCCTATTTTTTCTTCTATGATCTTTATAGTTTTGGGCATTATATTTATGTCTTTGGTCCATTTTTGAATTAGTTTTTGTGTATGGTGTGAGGTATGGGTCCTGTTTTATTAATTTTTTTTGCAGATTGACATCCAGTTTTACCAGCACCATTTGTTAAAAAGACTGTCTTTTCCCCATTTGATGGACTTTGGGCCTTTGTCGAAGATCAGATGACCATAGGTGGATGGATTTACATCTGAGTTCTCAATTCTGTTTCACTGGTCAGCGTATCTGTCATTGTACCAGTACCAGGCTGTTTTGATTACTGTAGCTGCATAGTAGGTTCTGAGGTCAGGTAGTGCAAGGCCTCCTACTTTAGTCTTTTTCAATAGTGCTTTATTTATCCAGGGCTTCTTCCCTTTCCATATAAAGTTAATGATTAGTTTTTCCATCTCTTTAAAGAATGTTATTGGTATTTGGATCAGGATTGCATTGTATTTGTAAACTGCTTTGGGTAGAATTGTCATTTTCACAGTGTTGAGTCTACCTATTCATGAGCATGGTACATTTTTCCATTTATGTAGATCTCTTTTGGTTTCTTGCAGTAGTGTTTTGTAGTTTTCTTTGTATAGCTCTTTTACATCCCTGGTTAGATTATTTCTAAGTATTTTATTTTTTTAGGGGCTATTATAAATGGTATTGTTTTCTTTATTTCCTTCATCATTCTCTTTATTGGTATATAGGAATGCAACTGATTTTTGTATGTTTATCTTGTATCCTGCCACTCTGCTGAATCTTTCTATAAGTTCCAGTAGTTTTCTCATGGAGTCTTTTGGGTTCTGTATGGATAGTATCATATCATCCACAAATAGGGACAGTTTTACTTCTTCATTATCAATTTGAATGCCCTTTATATCTTTTTCTTGCCTTACTGCTCTACCTAGGACTTCCGGCACAATGTTAAATAAGAGTGCTGATAAACAGCATCCTTGTCTTCTTCCTGTTCTCAACGGGAATGTTTTCAGCCTCTCTCCATTAAGAATGATGTTGGCTGTTGGCTTTGTATAGATGCCCTTTATTATGTTGAGAAATTTCCCCTCTATACCTATTTTTTTGAAAGTTTTTATCAGGAACATGTGTTGGACTTTCTCAAATGCCTTTTCCGCATCCATTGAGATGATCATATGATTCTTTTCTTTCATTTATGTGGTCGATTACACTGATTGATTTTCTAATGTTGAACCATCCCTGCATACATGGTATGAATCCTACTTGGTCATGGTGTATTATTTTTCTGATACGGTGCTGAATTCTATTGGCTAGAATTTTGTTGAGAATTTTTGCATCTATATTCGTGAGAGATATTGGTCTGTAATTTTCTTTCTTTGTTGCTTCTTTGCCTGGTTTTGGTATCAGGGTTATGCTGGCTTCATAGAATGAATTCAGAAGTATTGCTTCCTTTTCTATGTTCTGAAATAGTGTGAGTAGTACTGGTGTAAGCTCTTCTCTGAACATTTGGTAGAATTCTCCAGTTTAGCCATCTGGGCCAGGGATATTTTTTGTTGGAAGTTTTTTTTATTACCTTTTCAATCTCTTCTCTTGTTATGGGTCTGTTCAGATTTTCAACATCATTTTGTGTTAGTCTGGGTAGGTAGTATGTTTCTAGAAATCTGTTCATCTCCTCTAGGTTTTCAAATTTGTTGGAGTATAGTTTTTCATAATACTCTGTTATGATCTTTTTATTTCAGGTGAATCTGTTGTAATGTCCTCCATTTCATTTCTTATTTGGGTTATTTGCATCCTATCCTGTTTTTTGTTTTGTTTTGTTTTGTTTTGTTTTTATCAATTTGGCTAGTGGTTTGTCAATTTTGTTGATCCTTTCAAAGAATCGACTTTTGGTTTTGTTGATTCTTTCTATGGTTTTTCTATTCTCTATTTCATTTCTTTCTGTTCTGATCTTTATTATTTCTTTTCTTCTGGTGGCTGTGGATTTCTTTTGCTGTTCTCCTTCTATTTGTTCAAGTTGTGTAGCTAATGCTCTGATTTTGTCCCTTTCTTCTTTTTTGAGGTGGGCATCTATTGCCTTTGCTGTGTCCCAGAAGTTTTGGGTATGATGTGTTTTCATTCTTGTTTGATTCTAGGGATTTTTTTATTCCATCTCTGATTTCTTCTATTACCCAGTGGTTTGTAAGCAGGGTGTTATTCAGTTTCCATGTAACTGATTTTTTTTCCTTCCTCTTCCTGTTGTTAATTTCTACCTTGATGGCACTGTGGTGAGAGAAGATACTTTGTATAATCTCAGTGTTTTGGATTTTGTTGAGGGTTGCTCTGTGCCCTAAGATGTAGTCTATTCTGGAGAACATTCCATGTGCACTGGAAAAGAAAGTGTACTTTGCAGCTGTTGGGTGGAGTGGTCTACATATGTCTATGAGGTCAAGTTGGCTGATTGTGGCCTTAAGATCTTCTGTATCTTTATTGAGTTTCTCTCTAGATGTTCTGTCCTTTACTGAGAGTGTGTTGAACTCTCCTACTATTATTGTGGAACTGTCTATTTCTCTTTTCAGAGCTGTTAGAGTTTGTTTTATGTATTTTGGAGTCCTGTCACTGGGTGCGTAGATACTTACTATGGTTATGTCTTCGTGACAGATCGTGCCCTTAATCATTATATAGTGTCCTTCTTTGTCTTTTATGGTGGATTTCATTTTAAAGTCTATTTTATCTGAGATTAGTATTGCCACTCCTGCTCTTTTTTGGTAGCTGTTTGCTTGATATATTTTTTTCCATCCTTTAATTTTTTAATATATTTATGTCATTGTTTTTGAGGTCTGTCTCTTGTAGGCAGCGTATTCATGGATGCTGTTTTTTTAATCTATTCTGTCACTCTCTGTCTCTTTATGGGTGTACTTAGGCCATTTACGTTCAGAGCAAGTATTGGTAGCTGTGTGTTTATTGCTGCCATTTTGTAATTTTTTTTTTTTTGGTGCAGACATTTTCTTTGTTCCTTTTACTCTCCTGCGCTTAATTCCTTTTGTTTGTGGATTTTGTTTCATTTCCTTTGTTTTTGTAGATTTTGTTTTTACTGAAACTTTATGCTTTTCTTCTTTATTTTGATGAGTAGGTTTCTTAACTTTCTTTGTGGTTATCTTGAAATTTACCTTTATCTTCTAGGTTTGAACTAGTCTATTATTACTTGGTAACGTCTTGCCTTCCTCTCCATTAGAAAGTTCTATGCCACACTGTTTACTCCCTCTTTTATTGTTCTGATGTTTTATTGTCATTTACAGATTAATCTCTCTGGTTCCCTGTTGTAAATCTTTTGGTTTTTAATAGTCCTTGAGAGTTCATTTCCTAGGTTGGTATCTGGCTGGTGCAATCCTGCATTCTAGATTCAGGCTGTGGTCTGATGTTGTTTGTTCTCAGACCAACGGACTCCCTTTAATAATTCTTATAAGTCTGGTTTGGTTTTTACATATTTCCTTAATTTCTGTTTATCTGGAAATTCACCATCATATTTGAATGAGAGTTTTGCAGGATATGTTATTCTTAGTTGGCAGTATTTTTTTCTTTCAAAGTTTTATATAAGTCATCCCATTGCCTTCTTGCCTGCATGGTTTCTGCCAAGTAATCAGGCTTAGTCTTATTGTTTCTCCTCTGTATGTGACTTTTCATTTTTCTCAAGCTGCTCTCAGGATTTTTTTTTTGTCTTTAGTTTTAGCAAGTGTGATTATACTATGCCTTACTGATTTTCTTTTGGGGTCTATCCTATATGGGGATCATTGAGCTTATTGGATGGTCAGCTTTTCATCTTTCATGATATTAGGGAAGTTTTCTGTCAGCAATTCTTCAAATATCCTCTGTTTTTCCACTTTTTCCCCATTCTAGAACTCCAATCACTGGCAATTTTTTTTTTTTTTTTATTCTTAGGCCAATAATTCTCAGGGTCTCTTCATTTTTCTTTGCTCTTTTTTCTGATTCTTCCTCAAACACAGTGGTATCCAAGTATTTGTCTTCAATTTCGCTGATCCTGTCTTCCATTGTTTCAACCTGTTCCTCAGACCTTCTATGATACTGTCCATTTCTGAAAATTTGTGGTTTATCTTTTGGATTTCTAATTGTTGTTTTTGTGTGATTTCTAGTTGTAAATTTATTTTAACATTTTTTCCTGTATTATTTTCTTGAACTCTTCTATTTTTTTGTCTGTATTTTCCATGAATTTCTCTATTTTTTCCTCATTTTTGTCTGCTTTTTGAGTCAACTCTTAGATAGCTCTGAATACTAGAGATCTGAATTCCCCATCAGGTAATTCTAGTGCCTTTTCTTCTACTGGAAAGTTACCTGGTGTTTTACTTTGGATTCCTACTAGAACCATCCTACCCTGTTTTTTTAATATATTTTGATATTGTCTGCGGTCTTCAGGACTTTCAGTAGTTATTTTCTTCATTTATTGATTGTAGATTGGTTTGTTTCATCTAGCTTTTTATATTATTTGCTTATATCTGAGCAGGCAGTCTGTGTGTTCTTTCTTGTTTGCTCATCTGTGGGCACAATACCTTTCACCTCTTTGTCCAATGGGCAGGGCCAGTTGCTCAGCTATGGTGCAGCAGGGCAGGTTTAGCTGAAGGGGAGGGGCTTGGATGGGTTGCATGTGGCACATACTGGGGCCAACATGGCAAGACAGTGGTCAGTGCATGGCAGGTTCCAGTAGGCCGTGCCTGTGCTACTTGGTGGTTTTATGTTCAGCACACAGTGCAAGTAGGCAGAAGGGAGAAGGAGGTTGTGATATGTGGAGTTAAGATGGGTATGGGAAAGAAAGAGAGAGGAGAGAGAAACAGGAGCTTAAAAAAAAAAGTGCTGAGGGAGCTTGCCATTGGAGTGGAGACACAAAAACCAAGAAATGAAGAAAAGCAAAAAGGAAAAAAGAAAAACAGAAATAAATAAATAAATAATAAAAAAGAAGAAAAAGAAAGGCCTCCATGGATCCCACTGACACAGCTGTGCAGTCTGGGGAAGTGGCTCCCAAGCTGCGCGGTACAGCCTGGTTAGAAGGGGCAGAGATGGCACACAGAGCCAGGTATTCAGGAGATAGGAAAAGAAGATAAGTTGAAAGAGACAAGAAACTGAGAAATGATTAAAGACCAAAAGGAAAAAACAAAAATAATAAAAAAAAGAAAGAAAGAAAAGCCCCCAGGGATCCCACTGGTGTAGCTGCGCAGATCAAGGAAGTGGCTCCCAAGCCACACAGTAGAGCCTGGCTAGAAGGGGCAGAGATGGTACACAGCACCAGGTATTCAGGAGACAGGAAAAGAAGGTAAGTAGAGAGAGATGACAAATTGAGAAATGAAAAAAGACAAAAAGGAGAAAAGAAAAAGAAAAAAAAAAATAAATGCCCCCAGGGATACCCACTGGCACAGCTGTGCAGATCAGAAAAGAGGCCCGCAAGCTACGCAGTACAGCCTGGCTAGAAAAGGCTCCCAAGCCATGAAAGAAAACCAAACAAACAAACAAAAAAAGGCCCCAGGGATCCTACCAATGTGGCAGCACAGACTGGGGAAGCAGTTCCCCAGCCAAGCAGCACTTCATAGCCTATCAAGAAGAAGCGAAGATGGCACACGGAGACAGGTGTTCAAGAGAAAGGAGGGGGAGGAGGTGAGAGGCAGAAGAGGAACCAAAAGAAGCGTAAAAAAGCAACACCAGCGACAAAGAAATAGCACCAAAGGAGCCAGCCGGTGTGGGCAGGGTGAATCCAAGTGGCATGGAGCTGGCGCCTCTGGGCCAAGAGACCACAGCCCCACTGGGAAGCGGTAGAGGCCGAGTAGGGGGAAGAAGGGTGGGGGGGTGGGAAATCATGTATCACTGGTTACCGAGTGCTCTGTCGCCTGCTGGGTGCTCTGTGAAGCTGCTTTACCATACTTCCTGTGCACCAATCTCTGACAGGAGTCCCAGATGGCAAATCCGTGCTGCATTAGCTGATTGGGGATCCCCACTTGTATCTCTCCTCATTCTCTGTTCTCTGTTAGTTTCTTATTCCATTCAGTGCTTGGTTGAGTTCTTTATCTCTTCATTTGATGCTTAGGGTTCCAGGATTGACATTTGTCTCTGTTTTACTTAGTTTTTTGAGTCTTTGCTGTGGAGGGACGGTGTGGTGCTTCTGTCTACGGTGCCATGTTGACTCCACCTCTCCCCTTGCTGATCTTTTATATTGTTCTATTCGCTATTGAAAGTAGGGTACTGAGTCTCCAACTATTATTTTTGAACCATCTATTTCTTCCTTCATTTCTGTCGGTTTTCTCCTTATGTATTTTTGGCTCTGCTGTTAGATCAATATATGCTTACAACTGTTAAATCATCTTCCATACAGATTGACTCTTTTATCATTATAAAAAGTCACATTGTTTGTTTTATAGCTCATTTTGTCTAATATTAGCACAGACATGCCAGCTTTCTTGTGGTGGTTGTTTGCATGATATATCCTTTTCCACCCTTTTACTTTCAATCTTTTTGAATCTTTGAATCTAAAGTGTATCTCATCTCCCATAGAAAGCATATTGTTGGATCGTCTTTTGTTATCCAGTGTGACCATCTTTGCCTCTGGATTGGATTGTTTAACCCATTCTTGTTTAATGTTAGGACTGATACATTTCGATTTATGCCCACCATTTTGTTTTTATTTTCTGTATGTCTCATGTCCCTTTTATTTCTCTGTTCCTTTCTTATTGCTTTCATTTGCATTAAGTGAATATTTTCTAGTGCAATATTTTAAATAACTTAATGATTTTTTCACTTAACTTTTTTTGAGATAATTTCTTACTGGTTGCTCTAATACTTACCATATGTACCGTAACTTATCAGACTCAACTTCAAATGTATACTAACCTAATTCCAGTGGTATACAGAAATGTTACCTCTATATAGCTCTATTGATTCTTCCCCATTTGTACTATTATTATTATACGTATTACATCCTGATATGTTGCATATTCATATAATTAATTTTTTATATTTTATGCCTTTTAAAGAAGGTGAGAGAAGAAAGGAGAGAAAGTATGCATTTTTACAATTTATTACATAGACCTTTCTGGTTCTTTTGATTGTTCCTTTGGATTCGAGTTACCATTTGGCATTGTTTCCTACTCCAGTACAGGTTTGCTCCCACCTGCTTCCCTTCTGCTCTTATTAGAAAATATATTATATTTCTATATGTTCTAGGCCAAACAAGACAATTACATATGTATTGTTTTATATAACTTCTTTTTAAATCAGTTAAGAGGAGAAATATGCACTTACAGCATCTTTTATAACTTCATAATACCTTTACTAGGGTTCTGTGTTCTTTCACGTGAATGGAAAATACTTTCTGGGGTCACTTCCATTCAGCCTGAAGAAGTATCTTTAGTATTTTTTGTAAGGCAGGTCTACTAGCAATAAATTCTCCCAGTTTTTGTTTGTCTGAGAATGTGTTCGTTTCTTCTTCATTTTTTAGTTATTTTTGCTAAATAGAAGATTTTTGGTCGACAGTTTTTTGTTTTTCCTTTCAGCTCTTTGAACATGTCATCCTACTGCCTTCTGATTTCATTGTTTCTGATGAGAAGTCAGCTCTTAATCTTCTTGCGATTCCCTTGCACATGATGTGGGCTTTTTCTCTTGTGTCTTTCAAGATTTTCTCTTGGGCTTTCAGCATGTTTACTAAGGTATATCTGGGTATGGGTCTCTGCAGTTATCCTGCTTGGCAGTTGTTGAGCTTCTTGAATAGTTAAACAATGTTTTTCATCAAATGTGGGAAAATTTCAGCTATTATGTCTTCAAATATTTTTTCTGCTGTGCTCGTCCTCTCCTTCTGTATTCAAATTACATAATTTCTATTGCTCTATCTTCAAGTTCATGATTTTTCTTCTGCTAGTTGGAATGTACTGAAATGCCCTCTAACAAATTGTCTTTTTGGTTTCTGTACTTTTCAAATCATGATTTTTCATTAGGTTCTTTTTTAATAGTTTCTATATCTTTACTGATATTCTCTGTTTGATGAGATGCTGTCATCATATCTTGTTTTACTTCTTTAATCATGGTTTCCTTTAGTTTTTTGGACATATTTATAATGGCTGCTCTGAAGTCATTTTCTGCTAAATCTGACATCTCTAGTCCCTCTCACTGGCAGTTTCTGTTGTCTGCTCTTTTCCTGTATATGGGCTACACTTCCTTGTTTGTTTGTATGGCTCATAATTTTTTGTTGAGATTCAACATTTTAGGTTATATATTATATTAACTCTGAATAGTGATCCCTCTTCCCTCCAATATCTGGAGCTTATTGTTATTATGTTCATGCTTATCTTTTAGTGGCTTGAAATATTTTAGTAAAGTCTATTTCCCCTACAGTGCAGCCTCTAATGTTGCTCCTCAGAGGGTGCAGCCTTGGGCATATGCATAGTCACCTGGGATGACAGTGGTTTTATCAGGTCTCCCTTTAACTGTATCTTTCTCAGATATCCCTGTTAAACTGTCTGCCTCCTTTGGTCTACTGGATTAAGAACCAATGTGTTAGAGTGAATAAGGAGTCTAAGATACAGAGGAACTGTTGTTATTAATATAAATGGATGACATAACACTAATCATTCTTTATGTTACATATAAACAACAATAACAACAGCTATCATTTGTTGAACGTTTGCTAAGCAAAAGGCACTAGAGTGAGAACTGAGCATGCATTAACTCATTTAGTACTAATAACCTTACAAAGAAGGCCCTACCACGTTTTATTGATTCTAATACACATTTCTTGCACATTTTAATATCTCTGAAATCATATATGTCTTATAGTCAATGGTACTGTACAAACACTGTTGGCCAGATGGCAGTTCTGATGTCTTTATCACTGCCTGCACAGACACAAATTTGATTATTCCAGTCAATGGTACTATGTGACACAAATAAAACATTTTCATCTGAGTGAAAAGGTGATTTTAAAAAATTAGACTAGGAATTTAAATACTTCTAAGCTTTAGGGTATTTGTGTTGGAAATAAGGTTGCCAGATTTAATAAATAAAAATACAGAATGTCCAGTTAAATTTGAATTTTAGATAAATGATAAATATTTTTGGTATAAACACACACACACACATAGAGAGTGATACATTGGTGTATGTACATCAGACATACACAATTTTATGGTTAATCAGACTAAAATTTATTGAGATGAAATCAGTATCTTGGCCATCCCTTAACCCATCTAAATAATTGGGCCTAAATATAAAGATAATACATAATAAAGTAAAAAGTGTAATCTAAGGTAAATTTTCATATTATATATATAGTAAAAATATCTCTAAAAGTTTTAGCCTTTTTTTTCTGGAAATTGATTTTATGTATAGTTATGCAACAATTCACATTTTCTTCCATTATTAATCCCACTTCCATAAACCTTTTAATGCACTATCCATTGCCGTCGAGTGGATTGCGACTCAAAGCAAACCTATAGGACAGAGTAGAACTACTACCCCATAGGGTTTCCAAGGAGTGGCTGGTGGATTCGAACTGCTGACCTTTTGGTTAGCAGTTGAGCTCTTAACCACTGTGCTACCATGGATCCTTTAATGCACTATATCACCCTATTATACCACAACTTAATAAATTCAAGTGCTTCCCTGAGAACTGGGTACACTGAACTGTGTACATTTGTGGGTTTTATTGAAAACTTTTAAAAATATGAGTTCCCTAAAAATAGATAACTCATGTCTTTTTCTTTGTATCCTCAGCACTCATCAGTCTCTCTAGAATATAGCAAGAGATTAATACACTTTTGCTAAATTGAACAAAAGAGAAGCACTTCATCTACAATAAAATTTCTAGAAACAGGTTTGCAAGGCAAAAATCAGCTAACTTTCAAATCCTACACTCCCATATTTGGCTTCTCAATTCAAGTTAATTTTAAATAGACATTAATTTTGTCACTGTGAGT
Organism: Trichechus manatus latirostris; assembly: GCF_000243295.1. Taxonomy (NCBI): domain Eukaryota; kingdom Metazoa; phylum Chordata; class Mammalia; order Sirenia; family Trichechidae; genus Trichechus; species Trichechus manatus. Next base: position 5,991,649 of record NW_004443967.1, on the reverse strand, counting down.
TGAAATTGACTCGATGGCAGTGGGTTATCATAATATGAACAGGCAAGTTGAAGATATGTAATTTCTAAAAGATGGAATGCAACAGTAATTATTATATATTACATTTCAATAAAAAAGCAAAAATAAGTTGACACTGAGGCCATTGATTTTGCAACAACAGACATTCATCTGAGTACAATGTTTACTAATGGGTAGAAGAAACTTCTTGGGGTTTTTTGTTTGTTTTTGTTTTTTAACTAAAAGCATATGTTTTGTGGAAAGCTTTACTTATACATTAAAAAAGTAAACATTATATAAAATACAGATATTTAAAATACTAAGAAATTCTACAAATATTATGTACATTACCTAATCAATTAATTTTAATTTCTCCAAGTAAAATAATATTTTCTCATTACTGTCCTCATACCATGCCCAATCACTTCTCTCAAACTAAGTTGAGTGTCTAAGGAGACAGAGTAGCTCATTTAGTATTGTACTGCATTGTATTAATAAAATTTAGATGAGAACTCATTTATCACAAATTTCCCATTGCTATCGACTTGATTCTGACTCACAGTAACACTATAGGACAGAAGAGAACTGTCCCACATAGCTTCCAAGGAGCAACTGGTGGAATCGAACTGCCAACCTTTTGGTTAGCAGCTGTAACTCTTAATCACTATGCTAGCAGGGTCTCCTACCACAAATTTAACACCTCAAATAATTTTTATTATTAATCATTTACCTATGAAATGTCCTTAGTAAAGTATGACATACTAATATTATTGCTTCATGTCTGTTTTTGTGCCCATAAACTGGTAGAGAAGGAAAGAGCTAATATATTAGCCTCTAGAAAATACTTTGTTACTCAGAGCTACTACCAGTTACCATCAAGTCAATTTTGACTCATTGCAACCCCACATGTGTCAGAGTAGAGCTATGCTTTGTACGGTTTTCAGTGGCTGATTGTTCAGAAGTAGATCTCCAGGGCTTTCTTCACAGAGGCACCTCTGGATGGACATGAATCTCCAACCTTCCGCTTAGCAGCCAAGTAGATTAACTATTTGCACCACCCAGGGAGTTTAGTTTATTATTTTTAATGTAAAACTGGGTTGATACTGTTAAATTCAAACCCAGCTTTTATTCTGCATGATTATGAAATGTACAGGAAAGAAGAATACCGTGAAAGCAAGTTCAGTCAGTCATGGGGCAGTGTCTTAACCCAGCCAATGCTTTTCATTGATTTTGAGCATCAATGAGAAGATCATAATACTATGAAAGAAAAACATAATGTGATAAAATGACATATTCATAGATTTTAAAACATTTTAAAAACTGTAAATTTTAGAGATGAATTAAAGACGTTTCTGGCAAATGGGATATTAATATCATTCAAATACACAGACCTACTAGTAATATAGGAGCCCTAGTGGCACAGTGGTTAAGCGTTCAGCTGTAAGCAAAAGGTGGAAAGTTTGAACTCAACAGCCACTCTGTGGGAGAAAGATGTGGCAGTCTACTTGCTAGAAGACTCCAGCATTTGAAACCCTATGGGGTAGTTCTACTCTGTCATATAGGGTCATTATAAATGAGAATCGACTGAACGGCAATGAGGTTTTGTTTTGTTTTGTTTTTTTTACTAGTAATAGGAAGTTGATGTTAAAAATAACCATCTTCCCCTATGGGAGTTATTATTCTATGGATTTTGCAGTTACGTTTTACCTGAGACACACTAGAGTTAAACCACTCAAAATATGTGGGAATAAAAGTTTCCAACTGAAAAAAAATTAACGTCTTGTAACTATTAAGATGTGCACAATATTTTCACTTGTTACTCAAATATATGATTAAATATCTTTATTGCAAAGAGTAATTCTCACATTTTAATGTATTTGTGCCTTATGATATTTATTAAAAACTCAAAATTTTAGTTTAAAAATGAAGGTTATTAGGCATAATAGTAATCCAAAAGACTTAACATATACTTGCTGTTAACAAATGTTTTAGTCAAGTGATAACTATTTATCCAACCCTGAATGTTTCATCAAAACTAAATTATTTCTAGAGAAATAAAAGTCATCACTCGAATAGACATATGCACACCTATGTTCATGGCAGCATTGGTCACAACAGCAAAAAGAAGCAAACAACCTAGATGCCCATCAACAGATGAATGGATAAACAAACTATGGTACATACACACAATGGAGTAC
>NW_004443967.1:5986352-5988324 GCF_000243295.1 Trichechus manatus latirostris | reverse complement strand
AAAAAAAAAAGGTCGAGAAGGGAGAGGGTTGACATGTCATGGGGTTATTAACCAATGTCATAAAAGAATATGTGTACTACTGTTTAATGAGAAACTATTTGTTCTGTAAATCTTCACCTGAAGTACAATAAAAAAAAAAACTAAATTATTTCCATACCTCTGTAAAAATAACAAGCTATAAAAATAAATTTATCTTTCTAGTGTTTTATAATATTTCCACTGATCAATATTCACTTATTGTTTCCATTCATTAGCACAGTCTGAAATAAAACTTTCATATTCTTAATACTGTTTCCATAGAAATCAGTTTGGGGCTCCTTATGAAGGGGTAATATTAAAGTCCTCTGCAGTTTCATTTGTGTGTTTTTAAGAGCGCTTTAATTCTCAGGGGTGTTATTTAAAAGTTATAATATTCAGGAGGCGTGGTCAACATGGAGGAGTAGTTTGACACTTCCTATATCCCTCTTACAACAAAGACCTGGAAAAACAAGTGATTTCATTCTATGTGAACATCTGGCAGCCCTGAACAAGGCAACGTTAAGAAATCCACCTGAGTCATACGGGAGAGGAAGACCGTTTGGAAGAGGTGAGAACTACAGCCACAGTGGCGAAACCGCAGAGACACAGCCACGCCGGTCCGCAGTGAAGCAGGCAAACAGCTGTGCTGTGCGTGCGCTCGAAAAGCAGTTTCCACATCGAGAGAGACCCGGCAGCAGAGATTCTACTTGGACACTCCGAACCAGTGAAGAGCACCTCCCAAGAGGCTAGGATAAGTACATGTGTGCACGCTTTCATGGCGATTTAAAAAAAAAAAAGCCCATTTGGGAAAAACCTCTCTCACTTTTACCTCTTACCTCTGTGCTCTGCGCTCCACACCGGAATTGAGAAAAACCTCTCTCCCTTTTACCTCCTACCTCCGCGCTCTGCACCAGATTTGGGAAAAACCTCTCTCCCTTTTATCTCCTCCCTCCGTGCTCTGCACTGGAATTGGGAAAAACCTCTCTTCCTTTTACCTCCTTCCTTCCCGCTCTGCACTGTGAGTCCGCTGGGCCAGAAGTAGATCCCAAAATGCGCCCTGACCCATTCTCCTGGCCTTGGAGAGGGAACAAATAAGATGCTGGCTCCCCTAGGCCAGGAACACAGTGTTGGCACAGCTCCTTTGCTGGCCACAGAAATCAGGGGTCCACAGACTCTAAGTGCCTTACACGCCTGTATAGAATTGTAGGAACCCATCTCAACAGCGTTAGCCCTCACTGCCACAGTACAACAAGGCAAACACCTGAAGTTTAACTTCAACTGCTTCAGCTGTGAATGGTCAGATTTGTGACCCTCGAAACAGCCCTGCCCCTCAAGTAGGCACTTTTATCAATCTGCAGCAGGGTCTTGAGGACTGGTGATAGCTCCTAAAGTGCCTGGTCACCTGCTACAGGAGATAAAAAAAAAAAAGTAGTTCCCTCCAGTCTTTGCAGCCAACAGAGTTGGGTGCTCTTAGCCCAGCTGCAAAACTAACCTACCTATCCACCCTAGAGAATAGGGACATGCTTTTCTTTCAGACTCTCAGGTGCAGCTGTCAGCCCCCTGCCTGGCTCAGCACATTATCCCCTACCACAGCCAGGGTCCCGTGCCTGCACCAATCACCCATACCTCTCTAGGACTAGGGGTGAGAGCCTGCATCACACACTTGCTGACTGACTGCCTGCACACCTGAGCTGATCCCTTACAGAAAAATTTAACGGACTCCGGAGAGCACATACTTAGTTACAGAACTAACTACCTGGTGACAGGACATTAGAGATCAAAAGGTGTCAAAAATCAAACTAGTGCACACGAGCAGCCTATTTGGGCATACCAAAACAAAACAAAATAAGAAGCTAGGTCTCATTAAGCAAACACAAAATAAAATTATAATAAATTATTGATGGCTCAGAGACAACAGTCAATATCAAGTCACATAAAGAGGCAGTCCATGAAG
>NW_004443967.1:5964947-5978660 GCF_000243295.1 Trichechus manatus latirostris | reverse complement strand
AGACAGGGATTGGACTGGACTGTGGGACATAAAGTGATACTTGTGAAGAATGTGCCTCTTAGACAAGTAGATACAAGAGACCAAAGGGGCGGCTTCTGTCCAGAGGTGAGAGGGGAAGGCAGAGAGAGTTAGGAGCTGGTTGAATGTTCATGGGGAATCAGGGGCGGATGGGGACGAGTGTGTTGTCGCAGAATGGGGTGAGCAGTTGGGGTCTCATTACAATCTATGGTTAAAAAAAAGAAATTCTGTATGGGAGGCTAACTTGAAATGTAAACCTCATTTAATTACAACAATAAAAATAAATAAATAAATAGAAGTTATAACATTAATAATATGTCTCTAATATTAAAATTTTGCCAAAAAAAGTGTGTTTATGTTTATGAGAAGCCAAATCTCCAAATAGTTTTTTTTTTTAAAGTAATATGTCTGGTTGAATTAACACAATATATTAAAAATGTCCAAAGATTCTTTTCATTTTAAAACATTCCTTATATTTAGAAAAGTAACTAGTATAATTGCTGTAATAAAATTAAGAAATACCAAGACAGACGAATGCTTTAAATAATTTCCATTTACTGTTACAGATAAATTGTCATTCTACTAATCACAGGTGTCTTCTGAGCTTTACAGTCATTGATTTCTTGTTTTAGAGAGGGTAAAATATGCACAAAAAGAAAAAGTACTGGTCTATTTTTATTTTGTGAATATTACAGTTAACCTAATAGTTAAAACTGAATAAAGAGAAAATCAGATAAAAAGTCACATTTACTCACATTTTACTCACATAAAGTCTATATAAGTATTCATGGGATTATCACAAAAACTACAGCTAGTTTGGTTAAAAATCTTTAGGGGCTCATAAAACCAAAACAAGAAACAATCAAGATAAAAAATCATTATCTAATAATAGATCTTTAGTAGTCATCACTAACACTCATCTGTAAGTTTGTTGTACTGTGGTGGCCTGCATGTTCCTGTGATGCTGGAAGTTATGCCACTGGTATTTCAAATACCAGTAGGGTCACCCATGCTGGACAAGTTTCGTAGAATTTCCAGACTAAGACAGACAAGGTAAAAGGACCTGGCAATTTCCTTCTAAAAAAAGTGGCCAGTAAAAACCTTATGAATAGCAGCGGAACATTGTCTGGTATAGTGCTGGAAGATGAGCCCCTCAGGTAGGAAGGCACTCAAAATATGACTGGGGAAGAGCTGCCTCCTCAAACTAGAATCGATCTTAATCACACAGATGGAGTAAAGTTTTCAGGATCTTCATTTGCTAATGCGTCATGTCTCAACATGAGAAGAAATAGCTTCAAACATCCATTAATAATTGGAGCATTTAATGTACAAAGTATGAAACTAGAAACATTGGAAGTTGTCAAAAATGAAATGGAACGCTTGCAGATATATATCCTAGGCATTAGTGAGCTGAAATGGACTGGTATTGGCCATTTTGAATCAAACAATCATACGGTCTACTATGCCAGGAATGATAAATTGAAGACGAAGGGCATCACATTCATTGAAAGAAAAAAAAAACAAGAAAACATTTAAGATATATCCTGAAGTACAGTGCTGTCAGTGATAGGATAATATCCATACACCTACAAGGAAGACCAGTTAATATGACTATTATTCAAATTTACGCACCAAGCACTAACGCCAAAGATGGCAAAATTAAAGACTTTTACCCTAACTTCTGCAGTCTGAAATTGATCAAACATGCAATCAATAAGCATTGACAATTGCTGGTGATTGGAATGCAAAAGTTGGAAACAAAGAAGAAGATCTAGTAGTTGGAATAGACAGCTTTGGTAATAGAAACGATGCTGGAGATCATACGATAGAATTTTGCAAGACCAACCACCTATTCATTGGAAATACCTTTTTCAACAACATAAACGGCAACTATACACATGGACTTCACCAGATGAAATACATAGGATCAAACCAAATACATCTGTGGAAAGAGATGATGCAGACGCTCAATATCCTCAGTCAGAACAAGGCCAGTGGCTGACTGCAGTACAGACCATCAATTGCTCATATGCAGGTTCAAGCTGAAGCTGCAGAAAATTAAAACAAGCCCACAAGAGCCAAAGAACGACCTTGAGTATATCCCACCTGAATTTACAAACCGTCTCAAGAATAGATTGAATGCATTGAACACTAATGACCGAAGACCAGATGAGTTGTGGGATGACATCAAGAACATCATACATGAAGAAAGCAAAAGGTCACTAAAAAGACAGGAAAAAGAAAAGACCAAAATGTATGTCAGAAGAGACTCTGAAACTTGCTCTTGAACATAGAGCAGCTAAAGCAAATGGAAGAAATGATAAAGTAAAAGAGCTGAACAGAAGATTTCAAAGGGCAGCTCGAGAAGGCAAAGTAAAGTATTATAATGAAATGTGCAAAGACATGAGACAGAAAACCAAAAGGGAAGAACACGCTCAGCATTTCTCAAGCTGAAAGAACTGAAGAAAAATTCCAGCCATGAGTTGCAATCTTGAGGTATTCTATGGGCAAAACATTGAAAGACACATGAAGCATCAAAAGAAGATAGAAGGAATACACAGTCACTGTATCAAAATTAATTGATCGACGTTCAACCATTTCAGGAGGTAGCATATGATCAAGAACAGATGGTATTGAAGAAAGAAGTCCAAGGTGCACTGAAGACATTGGAGGAAAAAAAGCCTCCAGGAATTGATGGAATACCAACTGAGATGTTTCAACAAACCGATGCAATGCTGGAAATGCTCACTCGTCTATGTCAAGAAATTTGGAAGACAGCTACTTAGCCAACCAACTGGAAGAGATCCATATTTGTACCCATTTCAAAGGAAGATGATCCAAAGGAATGTGGAAATTACCAAACAATATCATTAATATCACATGCAAGTAAAATTTTGCCGAAGATAATCCAAAAACAATAGCAACAGTACACGGACAGGGAACTGCCAGAAATTCTAGTTGGATTAAGAAGAGTACGTGGAATAAAGTATATCATTGCTGATGTCAGATGGATCTTGGTTGATAGCAGAGAATACCAGAAAGATGTTTGCCTGTGTTTTATTGACTATCCAAAGGCATTCAACTGTGTGGATTATAACAATTTATAGGATTATAACAAATTATAGATGACACTGTTAAGAATGGGAATTCCTGAACACCTAATTGTGCTCATGAGGCCCCTATACATAGACCAAGAGGCAGTCATTTGAACAGAACAAGGGGATACTGCATGGTTTAAAAATCAGGAAAGGTGTGTGTCAGGACTGTATCCTTTCACCATACTTATTCAATCTGTGTGCTGAGCAAATAATCCAAGCAGCTGGACTATGTGAAGAAGAATACAACATCAAGACGGGAGGAAGACTCATTAACAACCTGTGATATGCAGATGACACAACTTTGCTTGCTGAAAGCAAAAAAGACTTGAAGCACTTACTGATGAAGATCAAAGACTACAGCCTTCAGTATAGATTACACCTCAACATAAAGAAAACAAAAATTCTCACAACTGGACCAATTAAGCAACATCATCATAAACGGAGAAAGTATTGAAGTTGTCAAGGATTTCATTTTACTTGGATTCACAATCAACGCCCATGGAAGCAGCAGTCAAGATATCAAACGACATATTGCACTGGGCAAATCTGCTGCAAAAAACCTCTTTGAAGTATTAAAAAGCAAAGACGTCACTTTGAGGTCTAAGGTGCGCCTGACCCAAGCTGTGGTATTTTCAATCACCGCATATGCATGTGAAAGCTGGACAATGAATAAGGAAGACCGAAGAAGAATCGATGCCTTTGAGTTATGGTGTTGGCAAGGAATACTGAACACACCATGGACTACCAGAAGAGTGAACAAATATGTCTTGGAAGAAGTACAGCCAAAATGTTCCTTAGAAGTGAGGATGGTGAGACCTCGTCTCACATACATCGGACATGTTATTAGGAGCAACCAGTCCCATCATGCTTAGTAAAGTAGTAGTTGTTGTTGTTAGCTGCTGTAAAGTAGAGGGTCAGTGGAAAAGGAAGATCCCCAATAAGATGGATGGGCACAGTGGCTGCAACAGTGGGCTCAAACATAGCAATGATTGTGAGGATGGCTCAAGACCAGGCAGTGTTTCGTTCTGTTGTACATAGGGTCAGTGTGAGTGGGAACCAACTCAACGGTGCCTAACGACGTAACAACAACAGTGGTCATCAAAGACAATATGATCTTTAATTTGAACATCAATATACAAACGATTTCTAAAACATTTAGGGTCTAGCATTTAAAAATTTTTAATAAAATTAGATTTGAGATAATTTCTCGAAATATTTTTAACATATGATATTGTAACATGACATTACTTCTCAATAAGATAGAAATGATTTTTTATTTCAGTAGAGGAAGAAAATTAAATGCAAACACTATTATGTTTTTGAACAGAAAGAATCAGTACCTAAATGGGTTTTGGAAAGAAGAGCATTATATTGAGAGAATATCAAGGGAGTATAGTCATATTTAGAAGCACAGATTAGAACTGGCACAGTGGTCCCTCATCTAGTTTCCCCTTACTATTTCTCCCTCATCCTCTCCATGAACCCCACATATTTTGAAAGACTTTGACTTCCATTAAATTGCATTATTACAGATAAATTCATCTTTGTATATTTACAAAGTATACAAAGTATAATGCAGTAACATCAGCTTGCCAGAGTTTCTGATTAATATGCAATAAACAGCATTATTACACTAGGTGATATAATATTAACCAAAAACAATTTTTCATTTTGAGAAGTATGGAAGGTTTAGAGGTAAATTAATTGTTTGCATTAGTTTTTTAAAATATTAAATACTGTTAATAAATTCTAGTTACTGTATGTAGACATTCCTAGGGCTCTATGGACCCCAATTTGGGAATTAGTTATACAGTAAAACCCTTTCTTTTTAGAGGTAAGGACATTCTACCAGACCACTTACCCTTAGTAAATGCCAATTAATGGCATAATTGTTCACTGATCTTTCGACAATACTGTATCTATAGAGTTGTATTTTATAATCTTTATAAATCAGATATTTAAACTCTGCTAATATAAATCCAGTGGGAATTGAGCTCCCTGATTGATCCTGAAATTTTTTCTATTGGTTAGAGACATAAAGTGTCACTTGTTCTATTCCATTTTGGAAGGCCATAACACTACCTGGTTACCAATTGTTTCTGTCTCTCCTGAATTGATAATTTTGCCATAATAGATGGTCTAAAATGCCTAGAAGACTGTTTATACAGAATTCTACTCCTTGCCAAATATTATGTATTTATATTTAATAAGCTCCTTTCAGTTACACTACTTTTCGTCATAGGGCCAAACCAGGTAAATTCTCATTGATGTTGCACTGGCCAGAGAGACAGGAATAAGCAGAATGATTTATTTGGGGATAAACTCAAGCTCACAAATATATTATAGGTAGGCACTAAGCTTTTATGGGTGTTAGAAAATAAATGGGAGAAGAACTGAGAATTCATGTCAGTCACTGATTCTACACCTTTAAACTAGATTGTTTTAAAATATCTTAAAAAATAATCTTTTTATATGAGAATTAAAGAAAGGCAAGCAATTACATCACTGTTTTATGTTTATATAAAAATATACCATAAAATGTAGCAGCAAATAGAATACCAGTAAGTTTAACAACCAAAACTTACTTTTTTCATTATATGAGATATATAATAATAAATATACTGCATAATTATGCTCCTCAATTATTATATTTCTTTGTTCCTTTCAGTTAACTAACATACAAAGTTTACAAACTACATTCATTTAATATATGTATATCATCAAGTGTTGTTTTGTGGATACTGTTGTATGGATTTTAGAAGTACAAGAAACATTTATGATTAATTCTGATACAGAAATGTATCAATTTAAGGTGTTCTTCAAACATACTTGAATTTTCAGATAATAAAGAAACAAAAAATATTTGAATACCAAAAAAGTGAATGTTTTAATGAATTTCTGGGAGACAACACACTTTTTCTAAAAGCACAAATGAATATCAGTCAAAATTTTCTTTAAAATTGCAGCAAAATACTTTAAAAATAAATTACATTTTTAGCATAACTAAATACTCAAGTGAGAAACAGATTACAAATTATTTGATCAACAATTAATATTTGTATTTATCAAAAACTCTCATATTATTAAAAAAAAAACTGCAATTAACCAACACTCCTATAGATACTGACTTAAAATGACAGTGGTAAAGTTTGTTCTAAAGCTTAAAGAAATACTAGATTGCTTTGTTCAATCCTGATGAATAAAATTGATTTGAAAATCAGTTTTGGAAAGGCACTTCTTGATTAAGTAATAGAGATCCCTATGTTTGCTCGATCTTTTAAACAAAAAAGATTAAATAATATTACTGATACCTCTCTCCGTCGAGAAGCCCAACAAGTTTGTTTGATCTTCCATACCACAGCAGCCACCAGTAATAGGGATAAAAAACAACTGGAAAATAAAACGCAAGTAGTTTTGGCTCAAAAAATATTCGAAATATGTATTGAAATAATAAAAGAATAAGTGGATGATTAGAAAAGATATAGAAGTTATCACTTTGTCTCAGTAAATCATTCAAGCATAAAAATATAAATTTGCAAAGTTTAAAATTCTCTCTCAAATCAAAGTATACAAGAAGAAAAAGAATTTATTGATCTTCCTTGCTGTATATTACAGTGATCCGCTACACGGTAAATAAAGGCAGGTTACAGTCTAGTTTCCCTCTTTTAAATTATGCACATTCCTTAAAACTCAGTTCACAGCACTACGCTCGTCTCTCACAAAGAGACTGCCCAATTATTTTCATGCCCTTCAATTCTGACCTCAATTGGAATGATTTCCAAATCTGTAAGTTTCGAACTGTCAAAATGAGAGCAATCCAATCATTAAAAGGTGACTAAGAGATTAGTTAGTTCAAACTCCATCTCAGGAAAGAAATTCCCAGCACAACTCTGATAGTGATCCAGCCCCTAATTAAATACCCATAGCAGCTGAAAAGTTACTGGCTCACAAGCCAGTGCATTCTCTTTTTGGCAAGCTGAAACTATGAAAATGTCCTTTTATTAAGGTGTCTGTCTAACTTTTATCAATTCAGTGGGTTACACTGAATCAGTCTATTCCTGCTTCTATATACTAGAACTTCTTTATATATTTAAAGAAGACTACTTGATTCCTTCAAGTTCAGTGGGTCTCAGTCAGGAGGGTTTTTGCCCCACAGAGGACATTGGCAGTGTCTGGAGACATTTTTGGTTGTCAAAACCCCGTGGGCATCCAGTGAAATGCTGTTAAACATCCTACCACACACAGGCCACCCTGCACAAAAAATAATAATTTTCCAGCCCAAAATGTCAAAAGTAGAGAGATTAAGAAGTCCTGTTGTAGTCTGAAATATTACCATAATGGTTACCATTCTATTATTATACTCAGTTAATAATGTAACTGTTAAAATATGTCACTGAGAATTGATACTTCAGATATAGTCTGAGGATCATTTATTTGAATTTCAGTCCTACCATCAAACCTTTGGAATTGTAACATAAGAGATACAAATATCACCTCAAAGTTGCCATGTCCAAACTGAATTCTTTAATAATATTCATAATCATAAAACAATTAACATCTATTGAATATGTACCAAGAACTATGCTAAGTGTTTAACATGCATTATGTCTTTAATTATTACATTCGCACATGTTATATTGTTTATAGAGTTATATACTCATTTAACAGATGACAAAGCTGAGTCATGAGGAGTTTAAGAAAATTGTCTAAGTTACAAAAGTAGTAAGTTGCAAGTTCTCTCCTTTCTTCAACTTCTTTTTTTACCATTATTTTTTCAATTAAAATGTAAAAAGTACATTCAGCTGTATCAGTCAGACACAAAATCTTGTCCACTGTTTCTTTTAGAATATCTATAGTAGTCTCTAACAGTACTTATACCAAAATTCATTTGTATTTAACAATTAAATACAATTTAAATACCAAAATATATTTTTATTTGATGACCTGGCAGTTCACAATATTTCACCCCCCAAAAAGTTACATGATAAAGATTCAGCTTGAGACGGCAAAGACTAGCGAGTAGTTGAACTTCTCCATCAGGAGCTAAAATTCTCCCTAATCTAAATTTTATGATTTAAGTGAAAAGCATAACTTTGACACTGATGCAGAAGGCCAGTATAAAAATTTGCGTTTTTCATAAAATTTCACCTTCTTTGAGAAGATAAGATATAATTTAGGAGTTTATAGCAAATGCTTTCTATGCTGATTCCTACTAGGTTAGCACTTAAAAAGAAGCCCTGGTGGTACAGTGGTTAAGGGCTCTGTTGATAATCAAAAGGTCAGTGGTTCGAACCCCGCAGGTGCTCCATGGGAGAAAGATGTGGCAGTCTGCTTTCGTAAAGATTACAGTCCTGGAAACCCTTTGGGGCAATTTTACTCATCCTACAGGGTTGCTATGAGTCAGAATCAACTATACGGCAATGGGTTGAGTTTTGGGTTTTTTGGTAGCACTAAAAATAAAGAAAAATGGTGATAATGTTAACAAATTGGATGATAAAACTGATAGACAATTTAAGAGAATACTTAACATGTAGAAGCTGAATTTTAAATGAAAATATCAAAGTAAAGACTATCATACTATATTTGATCCAGCACTAAAAATAATCCAACCAAATACTGTAGTTTTACACAAATAATGTGCACCTTCTATGTTTGTTTGCCAGCCACACCCTCCCTCCTCGAGGTATTTTAATAAAGCGGTGCTTACTAAAATACCTCATGGTGGGAGGGCATGGTTGGCAAACATAGAAGGTGTGCATTATTTGCATAAAAATAGGGTATAGCTCAGTAGCTGGCATATAGTTGTCAATAAACTTTGGCTAAATGAATGGAATTGGTTAATTGATTTTAATAGCTTAAAATTTTTTTATAATATTAAATGCCTTACTGGGGCCAATTTTTTTTTTTTTTAAGATGGTGAAATTGAATCCCATAACAGATTAAAGAATTTGCCCAAGGAAGGTCATTTAGAAAGTAAGTAATCATTTATCCTTATATCAAGGTAAAAACCCAAAACCAAACCCATTGCTGTAGAGTCAATCCCAACTCATAGCAACCCTACAGGACAGGATAGAACTGCTCCACACGGTTTCCAAGGCTGTAATCTTTACAAAAATAGACTGCCACATCTTTCTCCTATGGAGTGGCTGGTGGGTTCAAACTGCCAACCTTTTGGTTAGCAGCTGAGCACTTAACAACTGTGCCACCAGGGCTACTTCTGTATCAAGGTAATTCTTTATAACAGTCCTTGGTTTGTAATAAATTGCTGTGGTGTGATGGATCACTTCTGTGTGGCCTTTCTAGTCATGGTCTTATAACTTCCACCCAAGTGATTGGGCGGGACTATGTGACAGGGTAATTGTGGCCCACCAAGGGGATTGTTTAGTTTTGCCATCCCGCTGGGCTTGAGGTAAGCCACCCCATAGGCAGGAGAGACAAAATACCACCACCAACAAGGAAGAAAAGCCAGCGAGTCCCTTGGACCCGGGATCTCCACACTGAGAAGCTTCTGGAAGCAGGAGACAGAGAGAGAGAGAGAACTGTAACACTAAAGGCGGCAAGAAGCAGCAGCAGAGACCCGGCAGCAGAGACCCCACAGCAGGAGATGGCACGGAGGGCTTCCCAGCCCGCAAGAGAGAAAGCTGAGTGCCTTTGGGCAGAGGCGTAGGGCCAGAGAAAGGTGTGCCTGCAAGTACGGCTGGGAAGAGGCTGTCCTGATGGAAGAATTGTATCCTTGAGTGTTCTTGAGCCTGAATTGTAGCCTGTTACTTCCCTAGTAAACCCCATAATCATGCGTATGGTCTATGAGTTCAGTGTGGCCATTGCAATGAATTATTGAACCCAGCAGAGAAGTACAGAGTGCCGTGGGAGGGATGGCTGGTGTCTGAAATGGTAAATATGGTGGACAAAGGGGGCATGTATGACCTTCACCTACAGGAATCAGCCTTGGGCTGTTGATCTTGATTCTCCGTCCCCCTTCTGGAGTTAGAGGAGGTCAGACACCGCCCCCATGTCGTTTTTACAATTACATTGCATACAAGATACAGTTCTTTTTAAAAAATGTACATAAAAACAAAAAGAAGCTCATTATATTTGCTTCATTAAAAAGCAAAAGGAAGGAGGGAGGGAGGGAGGGAGGAAAAAAGGAAGGGAAGAAAAGGAGATGAGAAGGGAGGGGAAGAGAAGGAGAAAAAAATGCTTATTCATCTGGAGCCCTGGAGGCGTAGTGGTTAAGAGCTTGGCTGCTAACCAAGAGGTCAGGGGTTTGAATCCACCAGCTGCTCCTTGGAAACCCTATGGGGCAGTTCTACTCTGTCCTGTAGGGTCGCTGTTAGTCAGAACTGACTCGATGGCAATGGGTTTGGTTTCTTGGTTATTAATTTAATATAGCTGAAAACTTACATTCACCCTTTGGTGTCCACTAGAAAATCAGCTGAAAGTTCTGTAATCCTGGAGGATAGCAAGATTTCCATCAGCCTGAATTCTTTCAACAACTATGAAGCAATGAACTTCATACCCCCCTGTCCCTTCCACAGGCTCCCTTCTGCCCACTGTGCTTTATATGAGTGATAAATAAACTTTTATTATATTAAATCACTGAGATATCTTGGTTTATCTGTTCCAGTTATCTTTTCCTTAATAGATTTCTTAAGCCAAAGGTCTTAAAGGGGCAGCATCAAATATTAGCATCCTTTAATCTGATATTGTAGCAATTTTGACAAAAAGAAAAACATGTTTTTGCTGCTTTCGTTCAAGTTCTCTTTTTTGTTATAATTATACAATAGCTTTTGTTGCTCCTTGGTATAGTTTCTTTTTTGGCAGGGGTGGAGATAATAATCGAGCCTTTTCTTTTCCTTTTTAATTACGCTATATGATAATACTGCCAGAAGATTAGAAAGGTTCAACACCCCTCAGTATACTCCTCCCAATGGAAACAAAAAAAAAAGGATAAAAAAGCAGTATATGAGCAACAGAGATAAAAAAAGAGACACACAGGAACTTAGGGAGAGATATTTCAATAATTTCTTTTTAACCTTCATAAAATGATCATTATTGAAACATTTCTTAATATGAAAAAACATGGAACTCATTAGGTATTCTCACTGAGGGGAAATTAAAAAGAATTGAATAGAACTAACACAGTGTAGTATAAGGTTATATTCTAAAGCAGGTTTCTAGTGACAATGCAGTACTCTCTAGTGGTAATCTAGTTCGCCAAACGCAACAAGAGATAACACTGTCACTAGTTTAAAGCAATTTAAAGTTAACTGATCATAAACATCATGTCTTAAATATATATTTTATAACTGTATAAGAATATTAATCTTTTATTTCACTGAAAAAATGTTATAAACTAGGGAATTGTGCTGAAACAGAGACATTTTTAAAAGTAACTTACCTCCAAATAACTGCTATTCCAGAAAATATCTTTCAATGGTTTATAAAAATACCTTCCTACCACTTTTTCCTTAACAACTAAAATGTTAACAAAATAAACAACTAACTTATAAATGCAACAAAACTGTGTATATTATAAAGAAAAAATTACTTCAGTTATCAGATTGACAAAGATGGAAAATCAATAAATCCCAGTTGGTGGGAAGTAAGGAAACAGTACGTTCATAACATAAGTTGGTAAAACTGCTTGGAGGGTTGTTAAGCAAGAATTACTGGACTTCCGGCAAAATGGCGCTCTAGGCAGAAGCACCACACCGTCCCTCCACAGCAAAGATCCGAAAAGCTAAGCCGAACAGAGAATACAACAATCCTGAAACCCTAAAACATCAAATGAAGAGATAAAGAACTCAGCCAAGCACCAAATGGAGTGAGAAAACTGACAGAGAACGGACAGCAAGGAGAGATTCATGCAGAGGTCACCTATCAGCTAACGCAGCATGGATCCACCATCTTGGACTCATATCAGAGACCAGCAAACAGGCGGTACAAGAAATCAGCTTCACGGAGCTTCCAGCGGGAGACAAAACAACCCGTAATTTGCGATATATGCTTTCCCACCCCGCACCCTTCTTCAACGCACTCAGCCTCCTCTGCTTCCCGCGGCCACATTCTCTTGTCCAGGAAGCACTGGCTGCTTGGATTCCACCCATCCAAAAGGGGCGGCTCTCTGAGTGCCATTTGTTGGCTGCTACTGTTGCTATTTTCCACTTCTTTTGATTTCTTCCTTAACTCTCACCACCTCCCCCTCCTTTCGCTCAAATACCTGGTTCTGTGCACCATCTTTGCTTCACCCTGAGGGGCTGCGGAGATCTGGTAATTTGTGATATACGCTTTCCCACCCCCTACCCTTCTTCACCCACACTCAGCCTCCTCTGCTTCCCGCGGACACAGTCTCTTGTCCGGGAAGCACCAGTTCCTTGGATTCCACAAGCCAGCACTAGCTGGCTCTCCGAGTGCCATTTGTTGGCTGCTGGTATTGCTTTTTTTTCCACTTCTTTTGATTTCTTCCTTACCTCTCACCACCTCCCCCTCCTTTCGCTCAAATACCTGGCTCCGTGTTCCATCTTTGCTTCTTCCTGAGGGGCTGCGGAGCTCTGTTCGAGTGTGGACTGCTTTCCGGTCTGGGCTGCCGCGCTGGTGGGATCCTGGGGGCTTTTCTTCGTTTGTTTCTTTTGAATTGTTTGTTTCTTTTCTTTTCCTTTTCTTGAGTTGGGAGCATGTTCTGGCCAGGCGGTGCTGCGTGGCTGGGAACATACCCCTTCAGCTTGCACAGAAGTGCAGAGAGATTCCTGAGCGCATTTCGTTTTTTGTTTGTTTTTGTTTTTTTTTCTGATTTTTGGGGGCTTTTCTTGTTCTTTTTTTTTTTAATTTGTTTAATTTGTTTTTTAATTTTCTTTTCCCTCTTTTTCCCTTTTTCATTACGCAGTTTCTCGTCTCTCTATATCTTCCTTCTCTTTCTGTTCCCTGAATATCTGGCATCGTATACCTCTACACCTTCTAGCCAGGGGGTGTACTGCAACACCTGAGAACAACTTCCCCAGACCTCATAGCCACACTGGTGGGATCACTGGGAAATTTGCTGTTCTTTTCCCTTTCTGATTTTTATTTATTCACTCTTTTCTTTTCTTTTCTTTTCTTCCTCTTTCCCTTTTTGTTTTTCTCCATTTCATAGTCTCTCATCACTCCACTCAAATGGCAAGCCATCCTAGCATTCTTTTTTGTTTGTTTGTATGTTTTGGGCTCCTGTTCCTCTCTCCTCTCTCCCATATCCATCTTAGCTCGACACATAACAATCTCCCCACTACAGCCTGCCTACCTGCACTATGCGCTTAACATCACAGCACCACGCAGCACAGGCACAGCCTACTGGAACCTGCCCTGCACTGATTACTGACCCACCCTGATGGCTGTAGTAAGTGCCACAAACAACCCGTCCCAGTAATTCCTCTTCAGCTAGATCTGCCTGCCGTACTATATCTGAGTGACTGACCCTACCAGTTGGAGAAGGAGGTGAAAAGTATTGTGCCCACAGACGAGCAAACAACAAACAACACACAGCCCACCTGCTCAGACATAGACAAATTTTTTAAAAAAGGGATGAAACAAACAAATCTACCATCAATAAACGAGAAAAATAACT
>NW_004443967.1:5929335-5959030 GCF_000243295.1 Trichechus manatus latirostris | reverse complement strand
GGGAGTGGACAGCCCCATAAAACCAAATGGGACTAATGAGGCACAGCAGTCCAGGGACAAGGGCTAGAAGGCAGAAGGGGACAGGAAAGCTGGTGATAGGGAACCCAAGGTTGAGTAGGGGCAGTGTCAATGTGTTGTGAGGTTGTTAACCACTGTCAGAGGGCAACATGTGTACTATTAAATGGGAAACAATTTTGTTCTGTAAGCTTTCATCTAAAGTGAGAATAGCAGCCTAATTGGAAGAGCGTACTCAATGTCACTGAACTGTGCATATAGAAATTTTTGAAATGGTGTATCTTTGGCTATGTATATTCTCAACAACAACAAAAAAAGGTCGAGAAGGGAGAGGGTTGACATGTTGTAGGGGTTATTAACCAATATCATAAAACAATATGTGTACTACTGTTTCATGAGAAACTGTTTGTTCTGTAAGCCTTCACCTGAAGTACAATGAAAAATTTAAAAAAAAAAAGAATTACTATACCTTAGGACACACTATCAGTTAAGATGGTTTCAAATGCAAGTAATAGAAACCTAACTTAAATTAGCGTAAGCAATGCTGTTGCTGTTGTTAGGTGTCATCAAGTCAGTTCCAACTCACAGCGACCCTATGTACAATAGAACGAAACACTGCCAGGTCCTGTGCCATCCTCACAAAAGTTGTTATACTTGAGCCTGTTGCCGCAGCCACTGTGTCAATCCATCTCATTGAGGGTCTTCCTCTTTTTCTCTGAACCTCTAATTTACCAAGCATGATGTCCTTCTCCAGGGACTGCTCCCTTCTGATAACATGCCAAAGTACATGAAATGAAGTCTCACCACCTTCGCTTCCAAGGAGCATTCTGGCTGCACTTCTTCCAAGACAGATTTGTTCGTTCTTCTGACAGTGCATGGTATATTCAATATTCTTCACCAAGACCATAATTCCAAGGCATCAATTCTTCTTCAGTCTTCCCTATTCATGGTCCAGCTTTCACATGATCAGGACTAAACTGATTTTATACTACCCAAAGCCCAAAGGTAGCATAGTTTCAGGTTTGGTATGATAAGGACCCTAGCTCCATTTCTTTCTTATTCTCTAGACTGTGCACTGTGCTGTGCATCAGCTTTGTTCTCAGGCTTGTTGCCCTCTTAGCAGCAAAAGTGGATGCAGCAGTCCAAGGCCTTATTTCATACACTCACACATTCATTCTCACCTCTTACTAATCGTTGTTAACGAAAGGCCACATACTAAATCGCTGTATTTAGCCAGTCAGGGCCCACCTATGGAGCTGGGTACCAATCAATCCCACACAGATGGCATGGGTGCTAAAGAGCCATGTGGAAGCAGCTGAATAAAGGCTGGGAAAAAATCCACTACGTTTATGTAAAATTTATGCAAAATTCATAGAAAAACATCTTGATGAGCCTTCCCCAATTGCTTACAGACTTGCAAATCTACAGAGAATCTTTGATAACTCTTAAACCTTTTCTTGGAACTCTTTAAGAAAATAGTGCTCTAAAACCTCTCTTAGCAAAGTACTGAAAAGACTAACAGCATTCAGAAAGGAAGATCTTCCTGATTATCTCCTCCTGTTACAGATAACCTACATGGGTAGTGTCTTATTCTTTCAAACTGGCAACAAAAAGTTATAAAGGTCAATGTACATAGTGTTTCTTTCTACAGTCCATTTTTAATTGAAACATACCTTTTGAAATCTTGTTGTTAGGACAAAAAGTCTTAAGTACAAAAGCTTCTTAATATTTTAAAAGTAGTCATATTTTTTACTTTCTTAAAAAATTCATGCATAACACACATAGAGAAATCCTAAGTGTACAGCTCAATAAATTATCACGAACATAATATACCCATGTAACCACCAGGCCAATAAAGAAATAGAACTTTACCCATTCCTTCCTCCCCAAAGATAACTACCATATTGATTTTTAACATGATAGTTTAGTTCCGCCTACTCCTGAACTTTATACAAATGGAGTCCTGCAGTATGCATTCTTTAGTTTCTGGCTTCTTTCATTCAACACCATGCTTGTGAACGTCCTCCATGTTGTTCATTTTGCACTAGTTCACTCTTCTTCATTGCTCCAAATTATTCCATTATATGGGTGTATTATAATTTATTTCTCCATTGTACTATTTTGGGGCATTTAGGTTGTTCTCAGTGTTTGGCTATTTAAAACTTGCTGCTATAAATACTTTTCACGCGATTTTCATGGGATAGAATTGTTGAATCAAAGAATATTCATAAATTCAACTTTAGAATATAATTTCAAATTGTTTTCAAATTTATTGCACTGATTTCTAGTCCCATCAGAAGTGTTGAGAGTTCCATAGCCGCTCTAACACTTGTATTATCTGGCTTTTTCCTTTTAGCCATTGCGGTGGGTAGTATAATGCAATAGTAGTATTGCGTTGTGTTTTTTATTTGCATTCCATGATAAATAATTAAGTTAAGCACATTTTCCTATTTTTCTGGCCACTTGGATAGCCCCTTTGGTGAAGTGCGTGTTCAAGTCTCTTGTTCATTTGTTTAGAGGGGAGGTTGAGTTTTCAGACTCATACAGTCGTTATGAGTCAGAACTGACTCAACGGCAACGGGTTTTTTGAGTTTTCAGACTATTTTTTTTGTTGATTTGCACAAGTTCTTTATATATTTTAAATACTTGGCTTTATCATTTATATAGGATGTAAATATTTTATACTACATGGTTTCAAAAGATGTGTTTCAAATAAAAATTGACTGCGGAAAGAAACACTCTGTTTTACTGTAGTCTAATTTTATTTTCGTACTTTATGTGTCCTGTTTTAGAAATCTTTCCCTACTCTAAGGATATGAAAATGAATTCCTATATTATCTTCCAGACACTTCACTGTTTTTCCTTTCCTCTTAGAATTTGTTTATTTTTATGTTTAGTATGAGGTAGGGATCGATGTCATTTTCCTCCATATGGATATCTAGTAGATTCAGCACCTGATAAAGATTTTCTAAAAGCAATAAACATTTACAGACCGTCTTAAGTTTGTAAGTAAACTTAAGAATGGCCACTTTTATCAAAGCCCTTTCTACTGTTTTCTTTATCCCAGAGCCTTCTTGTGCTACATCCACTTTACACAGGGCTTGAGGTCTTATTTTATCCTACAAAGAATTTTGATATTTTGTTTTAGCCATCTGTGGGCTGTGGTTCCAATGTTTCCAGTGCCTTTGCAGTGCTATTGGAGTCTGTTCCTCCTGTGGCCCACCCTCTGTTCAGTCTGTGGCTTGGGCAGAGTTCTACCATAAGCTCAGTTCTCAAAGTCTTTTATGCTAATTAGGAACAGATCCCCACAGGTGCAGTCAGGATGATTCCAGGAGTTCATGAATAACCTTATAAAATGACTTTTCTCTATCTGTTATCTCCCAAGTGCCTTCTGGTTCCCTGGGCTTCACTTTTTCACAATCTGGCCAAAAACCACCTACTTCCATGACTGCACCATGTCCTGCACTGAGAGGACAGAGAAGAGGAAAAGCAGTGGGATTTGCCTCTGCCCTCTTGTAACCACAGCTCTACCAGACATAGAGGAAGACTGCCTTCCTCAGAGCTTTGGCTCTTGCTGCTTCCCATTCCCAACAATTTTTGCTGATGCCTATGTTCCTACTCTAGGACTGCATGGGGTTGAGTGCTGAGTAAGTTGAAGGAAAAGAGAAAAAAAGGAGTGAATACGGCTTTAAGTAGAGCCAGAACAGGAAAGGGCACTGTAACAGGTCAAGGCTATGAGAGCCCTGTCAACTGAGCCATATAATTCATCAGAGCTTATGGTGTTGGAGATATCGGGGTGGGAAAGGATGCAGTATGAAAAGCATGGCAAGCCCCAGTAGGAGAATCTCAATGCAGGCCCTTGGAATTCTGCAGCAAGGCCATGCCATATGCAATAAAGAACGATGCCGATTGAGAAACAGCTCTTCACATGTTACGGGGCCCTAGATAAGACAGAAAGTTTGACACTAAGCTAAGACATCAAGTGACTATAAATGCCTATTATGAGCTGGTTTCTGTCAAACCTACCAAGTCATAAAATGGGATGTATCAACTTGCAGTTCAGATAGAAATGAGATCCATTATTGAGCTTAGGGCAGGACCAGAAGATACAAGTAAGCTGCATGAGCAGTTAATCCACAACCTCATGTCACCAACCACTGCTGAACTAGTGTTTCTCCAGCTTACACCCATAACCATATAATACCCATAAGACCAGCTGAAAGAGAAAGAAAAGTCTAAGCCTGGCTATGGATAGTAGGGCTCTGCATAGGGTACAAGCTGAAATGGACAAGAGATGCATTACAGCCACATTTGAGGGTGGTCCTAAAGATGTTAGAAATGGAAAACCTACCTGATGGATGAACCTATGAGTGGTACGTGTAGTCAACTAATTTGAGTGGAAGGAAAAGTAGCCTAAGGAAAGAATATACATAGATTCTTGAGCAGTGGCCAATGGCCTGGCCATCTGGGCAGAACCTTGGGGAAAAAAGATTAGAGACAAGGAGTCCAGGTTTAGAGGCATATGAATGGATATTTTGGAGTAGGCATAAGTGTCGATATTTTTTAATCACACATTAATGCCCAGAAGAAAGCATCCACCACTAAGAGTCACTGAACAACCAAGCAGACAAAATGAGTCAGCCTGTTGATGTAGTCTTCCCAAGGGAAGCTTATAAATGTGAGGCAAGGGGATTACAAAACGTTTAGAAAAAAATGGCTTTAAAGTACCCTCAATAATTTAGTCATTTATCAACACAGGTTTTATATACATGTAGAAAATTATATAATTATATAATCACCAAAACATTTCTAGGAAGCAAAACACTATCTAGTTATTGCATGAAGCTGAAAATAATAACACTGCATTTCTTTAAAATAAATAATTTAGACTTTTAGAATTACAGAGACTTACTTTGTAATTTTATACACCAGAAAACTAAGTGTTTATTTTAAAAACAACTCCCTTCACTTTTCTCATCATTTACCATATTATATTACAGACTCTAACAACAACAACAAAAATTTATTTATATTTGAAAGGGCTGAGATTTCGAGAAGGTAGGTGACCTAGTCAAGATGGCGTAGAAAGCTAAGATCAGAGCTAGGCTTTACCTCTATAAGTGATCTCTCTAGTATTGGCCCAATTATGTTTATCACAGAAGTATACACAATGTAGATGGAAAAATCTGACATAAAGTTGGAGAACTGGTTCTCCTAGCACCATGGTAAGACTGAAAAGCTGAAAAAGTCACCTCTGCTTCCCCAAAGGCTGGATTAGAAACAGCGTGATTGAACGGTGTCCACAAATATTGAATTATTTTGAACTTCTAAAATTTAGCAGTGGCCTTATAAAATTTCAAACTATTCTGTCCTTGTTATTTCATAACAATGAGACTATTTTAAAACTATCTAATCTACATTTCAGTATTTACAGAAATTTAAATGACAGATAAAACTATCAAATGTTTTATCCCACATAATGATTAGAATATTTTATTTCATTTAGTCCAGGATGACAACCTAATAAACAGGATCATCTCTAAGACATCGTACACATTAACACCAGTTTTCTTTGACTGAATAAAAGAGCTACTGAATTTAAATATATACATAAATTCTAAAAAAAATCTAAATAAAAGGTCTAAACATGTAAGTAATTTGCATGTATGTTCAGCTTTGTGAATTTTTACAGATAGCTAAAATTTTCAGTATATTTCCCTTCACACTATTATAGATAAAAAAGTTTTATTTTAATGCATTAAATAACGTTTATTAAATTGTAACTTCTAATATTTTCAAAATTATATTGTAACCTGGTTCCCAAAATCCACTGCTGTTGAGTTGATTTTGGCTCAGGGCAACCCTATAGGACAGGGGTAGAGCCGCCTCACAGGGTTTCCAAGGCTGTAAATCTTTACAGAAGCAGACTGCCACATCTTTCTCCCACAGAGCAGCTAGTGAGTTTGAACCACTGACCTTTTGGTTATCAGCCAAGTGTGTTAACCACTGCACCACCAGGGCTCCCTGTAACCTGGTTATCCGTTGCTGCTGAGTGGATTTCGACTCATAGTGACCCTATACAACAGAGTAGAACTGCCCCACAGGGTTTCCAAGGAGTGGCTGGTGGATTCAAACTGCCGACCTTTTGGTTAGCAGCTGAACACTTAACCAGTGTGCCACCAGGGCCCCGTAATCTGGTTAGTAGCCTTAAAATTCATTTGTATTAAGAAGTATAAATCATACATAATTAAATATATTTAAGATGTTTTCTCAAATTTCATTTTGTAAAAGACAAATTTTAAGTGAGAATAAACTTTCCACAGAAATTAGTGATAAACGTGTTTTCTTCAAGACTTTTTTAAGCATTAAATTCTGGGAATTACATCTTTTAGGGGACACAGACTAAAATGGCAAAGCTTTTGACAAGAGGACTGGAATAATGAACAGGGAATGTGTAAACCAGAGCAGAAAGTTTCAAAATCAGACGGGCTGTAAATGGAGAAGATTAGACTTTTTAAGTATGAACCCACATGGATGAATTAGAAGAGACGGGGAGACAGATTTCAGCTCAATTATAAAGAACAATTAGTTTTCTGAAGATGGCAAAGACTATCTCAGGAGATGGTGCGTTCCCCGTCATTAAACGCATCTAAGGATAAGATAGATCAGGGGTCAGGGAAACCGTGGCCCACAGGCCAACTTCAGCTCACCAGCTGTCTTTATAATAACGTTTTATTGGAGTGCAGCCAGTCCCACTGGTTTCCATATTGTCAGTGGCTGCTTTTGTACTACGATGGCAGAGCTGAATACTGGTAGATGCAACAGAGACCATGTAGCCCACAAATCCTAAAATATTTACTGTCTGGCCCTTTACAGAAAAAGTCTGATGACCCCTGAGCTAGATTATCACTGTGGAGAATGGTTTTATTAGGAATCCAAGTATTGTATGGGTTATTGGACAAAACAATCAACAAGATAATGGTTACTTTGGTGTCTAGGGAAGTGCCTGCACAAGATCTGTGCTAGGGGTAGGTTGTACAGGTTCTTTACTGTAAAAGGCAGCCCAGTGAAGGAGATAAAGGGTTGAAATTCATATTGCACTCTGTTCTTGAAGCCATATGTCCTTATATAGGTCTCCATCTATCAGCAGGAGGAGACACATTTGTCTAATTTGCACAAAGGCACCAATGGACCAGAATGAGCTGTACACATTATAATCACATTAACAAAAATTACATCTTTTCCAATACAGAGGATCTAAGATTCCACAACACAGATACTCTATCACTGAAACTCAGTTTCTCCCCTAATCCGGGGTTTATTTACATACCATGGAAATGAAAATGCATGTTCCCTGAAAAGAGTTTCCATGTTTTGAGAAATGCTACCAACTCTACCCTCTCTTTTAGAAAGATGCATTGCAAATTAGCATATTAAAACTCTGAAAAGTAATGTCAGTTAAAAACCAGGAGAGCCCTATTTAACTTTAGTTTACACAGCATGTCCCAAAATTATCTAATTATAGAACTTTTTTTTAGTGAAACTGACATTAATATCTCACATAACTAATGTTCTGAGGAAGAATGCTCTTTTCAAAGCCACATTTAGTACTTCCAGGTTACAAGCTCCTTGAAACAGAAAATACATATTTTTTCTAATCTTCTATATACATTGCTAAACACATATGATAATCACTTACAAAACAATTGAAATGATTTAATTCTAGGAGATATACCTAATCCATATGGAGCATATGCTGTTGTTTCTTTAACTAACCAAAAAACCAAAACCAAACTCGTTGCTGTCGAGTTGGATCTGACTCATAGCAACCCTATAACCCATGGCCATCCAGTAGATTCCGACTCACAGCAACCCTATAGAGCAGAGTAGAACTGCTGCATTGGGTTTCCAAGGAGCGGCTGGTGGATTCGAACTGCCGACCTTTTGGATAGCAGATGAACACTTAACCACTGTGCCACCTGGGCTCCTAAACTAAACTAACTAAAGCAGGCTTTAATTACCTAAGACAGGGGATCTCAAAGTTATCATCCTCTTTCCACTAAAACTATTAGTTCTTAAATAATGCAACAGTAAAATAATCTTACACAGGTATAATTCAAGTGTGTTTCCTCTCCTCTGTGCTATATAGTTAAACATATAAAACTATTCAGGGCATGCAGTATGATATTTTAAGGTTAAAGAATTGATAACTTTCCTAATATTACAGGACATATATCAGAATATAGGCTTAACAATGTCAATCAAAGTCAGTGAAAGCAAATTACCTGAAGAAGGTGACAAAAAACTGCACAAGGTCCATGATAGTGTTGTGCTGTGAGAATGCAATCTGAAAAATCAAAATAAAGTAAAATTTGAAACCTTCTGAATCTATGTCCTTCTCCAATAGCTGTGGTGATGTTTCAGAGCATTTGTACATACAATGGTTTTAAATTATTAAGACATTTAGAACGCCAGATAAGAAATCAAATATATTCGGGAATTAAAACTTCATCTATATCATCTATAACACCTAATATATTCAGTTGTAAGTGATGACCTTTGTGTAGGCTATGAGATTAACTGGTTAGAAAACTATCATAGATACTACTTTAAGAATGCATGTTAAGAGTTTCGTGTGAAATGCTGTGATAGATTAAATGTACCTAACAAAAATATGCGAAAAGAGTTTGGTCATCTAATAATGATCACATTTTCAATTAATACAATTGGAATTGCTTTTGAACCTCTAAAAGAAGTTTAAACTCTATAAAAGACTGGGGGATTTTTTTTAATGTATTCTTGTCTAAGGAAGCTGTGCACATACATAGAAATATCTTACCATACACCATTCAAAGAGTAAAATATGTCACCTCACTTTAAAATTTCATATTAATAAGAAGTGAATTTCAAAAGGTGAAACTAGATCATAAAGTTAAAGTTGTTCTCCATTTCTGTTAACACAATACAGATCATACCGTAACACCTCTCTTCAGGAAGAAATATTTTACGTATTGGTCAAGAATGCAACATCTGAATAAGGAATATCTCATTTGGAAATCCAGTGTTCCAGTATCTATTTTAGAAAACTAACCCAGTTGTGTCTGTTTTTCTCTTATGTGAAATGAAAATAATAATAGCACATAGTGTTAATGGAAGGATTAACTGGCTTAATAGAAATAAAATGCTTACCATGATATCTGGCATACAGTAGGTACTCAGTAAATATTATTATACTTCTGCATAATGTATAAAGGAATTGAGTTTTCCCAGATGCCTAAAGCTAAACCTTAAAGTACCAAAATGGCTTTTTCTTTTACCAATCTTTGAAGGAAACATTTCAGAAACATGTACAATTTATACTTCCAGCCAAAATGAACTAACAGGGATGAGATTTTCCTCCTGCCTTAAACAACTAGAAAAGTCCCTGGATGGTGGAAGAGGTTAAGCGTTCAACTATGAACTGAAAGTCTGGCAGTTCAAATCTACCTAGAGGTGGCTTGAAAGAAAGGCCTGCGATCTGCTTCTGAAAGGTTACCAAACCAAACCCATTGCCATCGAGTTGATTCCAACTCATAGTGACCCTATAGGACAGAGCAAAACTGCCCTGTAGGGTTTCCAAGGCTATAAATCTTTACAGAAGCAGACTGCCACATTTTTCTCCCACAGAGCAGCTAGTGGGTTCAAACCACTGACCTTTCGGTTAGCAGCTGGGTGCTTAACCACTGAACCACCTATATCCTTGAAAACTCTATGAAATGTAGCTCTACTCTGCACACAACTAGAAAATTGGACAAAATATACAAAAGAATCATTTTTAGACATTGAACAAGACGAGAGGCAAAGGAGGACTGTAATCCCTGAGGGAAGAGAAGCAAAGGGGATGAGCCCTACAATTGCCCTGGTTTTATGTCTTGAGGCATATTCTGGACTACAGAGCAAGCAGCTGGATTCCAAGCAAAGCATGGTGGTCTCACTAAATTGAAGAAACAGACATAAACATTAAGGGAATCTGAGCTAACTGGAAGTTGTGGGGCAGAGTCCAGAAAGGAGAGAGACAAACATAAAATCAGATTCAGAAATCTACATAGAGGTCACACTGAATCTTTACTTAATACTAAGATATGCACGAGTAGGATGAAACCCTATGAGGTCAGGCAAAGACGGACTGGGAAGCTGTGAGCTGAAAAGCCCCAGCTGTTTACGTAGAGCTGGGGTTGGGTTGTAACCAGCCATAGAAGAGAGCTATCATTCGAAGACATAGATGGGTCATGCCTTAGTAAAATGGGACTAAACCAGGGGTCAGCAAACTATGGCCTCTGAGCCAAACCTGGCCCTCCATCAGCTTTTGTAAATAAGATTGTATTGGAACACAGCCGAACTCCTTGGTTTACATATTGTCTATAGTTTCTTTCATTGTACCATGAAAGAATTGAGTAGTTACAAGAGAGACCATATAGCCCACAAAGCCTAAATATTTACTATCTGTCATTTTATGGAAAAAGTTTACTAATCTCTGAACTAAACTAAACCTAGAGTAAAGCTACTCTGACCTGCCTTAAAAAAACTTTAAGAAGTTTTTAAAGTATCACATTGCACTTCAATAACTTAACTGATTACAAAGCAAAGATAACCAAAAATAGATATCAAATGTCTCTATATAAAAATATTCCAGCTAATAAACCAAAAACAAATTAAAGAGTAAAAAATATTTTCCCAATAAATTAGTAGAACTAGGTGCTGAACATCAACAGCTGCTAAATATTACAAAAAGAGAGACAACCAGGCATTATTTGCCTCCTGATGAAAGAACCACCATGATTAGCACCAACAGTCTTACCAAAGAGATTGTCTCTGACTCTGATCAAGCCTCAGGATCTAACTGCCAATTTGCAGGAAATACAAAGGACAGTATTCAAATTACTTTACAGTTGAGTGCTATCAAATTTAAGGAACAGATGACACTCCTGGTAACTATCCTCAACCACAAAACGATGTAAAGTTCTCTAATCCATTTTATAAAGCACAATCTTAATATCAAAACTTGAAGGAAGGTAGTAATGAAAAAGAAATCTATGGACCAAGTTTACTTATTATTATGGATACAGGTTTCAAATCAAATATTATCAAAAGGAATGCTGGAACACCACAATACAGTAGGGAAGAGTCAAGGACTATTAGGATGATTCAACATGAGGAAATCTATGTAATTAATTACATCAACTAGTTTAAGGAGAAAGTCATTCCTTCAGTAATACAAACAGATGTTAATGTCTCAATTTACACTTCAATCCTAACAATACTTTCAATACTATAAGACGTATTTAAATATGAGAAAGATTATTTGCCCCCAAATCAGTGAAAACATTAGATTAGATTGTGAAATACTACCCTAATTTATATCAGAAAGTAAGCACAAGTGCTAGCTATCAACAGTATTGTTCAGCATTGTTTTATGTAAATAGAATAAGCTTGGAAAATTTGACTAAAAAGTCTGACAAAGTCATGAAGGCCATCCATAATTCAATCTGATATCACTTTAGTATCAATGAATGTTGTGTTCTAAGAATTATATGAAGATAATGCCGAACTCTAAAGTTCAAACGGCTTTAGGATTAAATGAAAAGGTATTTGCCTATCTTAAAACTCAAACACAAAATCCAAAAGCAGTGTGTGAGTTACAGACTTTCTTGAGTAGAGATGTAGAAGAGTAGTGGGCTAAGTGAGCACACCCCTTTTGAAGTTACGTAGTCACTGACAGAGTAAATATAAATAAATTTCAGTGCATCACATGAAGGTTGCTGACAAGAATCCAGTCAACGTCC
Source organism: Trichechus manatus latirostris (assembly GCF_000243295.1). Lineage (NCBI taxonomy): Eukaryota > Metazoa > Chordata > Mammalia > Sirenia > Trichechidae > Trichechus > Trichechus manatus. The sequence goes on along the minus strand of NW_004443967.1, from coordinate 5,947,193 downwards.
TCACCAAAATCTCCACTTGTTTTTCTATCTCAAGCAAGCTGAGAAGGCAACCCTCAAAATTACATGGGTTGATATAATAATACCTTAATGGGTAGGCATCTGTCAACTTCTGGAAGATTTAAAATTAGGAAGACATATTCATGAGACACAAAATTTTACGAGTAATATTCTTGTGTTGAGGAATACATACAAGTTTGGTGTAACTCACTTGAACCATTTAAGATAATTTGACCTATCAAAATAATAAACTGACTTAGTAATTCCAATTTATAATGTATAATTAAATAATTTAATTGGAGCTGTGATTTTAGGTTAAAATCTTATTAAGCATACATAGAAACTTTGCAACACTTAAGAAAACAATTATTACTATATTTATAAGTAAAATTTACTAGCTATAAAAGAATTGTCTAAAATTTTGGAAGATTGTCTGCCAGACAAAGTATTGACGAAGATCAAATATATTAAATGTATAAATAGACTTTAAAGGTGTGAAGGTGTGTGGGTTTTTAAATGGGCATATTTGATATTCAAGGTCCCTACGTGGGACAGGACATCACTCTTAACTGTCTAAAAATATGCAGAAGTGCTGAGATCAGACAGCAAAATAAGCTGGGGGCACCAAGAAGAAATGTAGCATTAGGTTTAAATGTATCTCGCTGCTCTCAGTTTTTCTCCATCAAGGACAGCATCTAGCAGTTTCAGGCCCCTTCCAATGAATGTAGAAGGACTATTGGGAAAGGAATATGTGGCCCTAGTGGCGTAGTGGTTAAGCATTTGGCTGCTAACCAAAAGGTCAGCAGTTCAAATCTACCAGCCACACCTTGGAAATCCTACAAGGCAGTTTTACTCTGTCCTATAGGGTCACTATGAATCGAAATCGACTCGATAGCAACAGTTTTGTTTTGTTTGTTTTTTAATAGAGAAAGGAATAGTATAAACAGAGGGAGAGCCATTCTAAATGATGTTGGGCAACTGGTCATCACACACATGTTGGTTCCTCATCATCTACATCTCACTTCAAATATCACGTCTCTTAAGACACTTGAGCTAAAGTAGCAGCCCTCTCCCTTTCTCTATTCTCTCTATTGTGTAAATCTATCTCCTTCACACTTTAATCTGAAGTGATCTTATTTTATGGTTTGATCATTAGTTAAAAAGTCTTTCCCAAAAACGTAAACTACTTGAGAATAATAAATAGCCTTTATATTGTTCACAGCTCTGTTCCAGCAGCTAGAATAGTACTTGGTATAGAGTACATAATAAGCATTCAAAACAAGTTTGCTGAATAAATGAGTAAATGCAATAGCAAAATTTAGCATGTGAGGGTTCTTAGGATTTTACATATCATTACTAAAAGCCATAAAAGGAGGCACGAATGTTAATCTGAGAAGCATTAAAAAAAATCATGCTTATTTATTTGAATTTCTTACATAAATCAATAATTCTTGTAGATGATAAGTACCTTCTAACTTGAGATCATCAAATATTAATCATTCTTCCTTATAAAATTTGTATTTATTATAGGGTTCAGAACTCTGGAAAATATTCATTCCTACATAAAAGTATCTACCACACATCTGTCAATTTGCAATACTTTGGTGGTTTGTGTGTTGCTATGATGTTAGAAGCTATAGTGTCAGTATTTCAAATACCATGGTAGACGAGTTTCAGCAGAGCTTCTAGACTAAGACTAGATAGAAAAGCCTGGCCATCTACTTCTGAAAATTAGCCAATATAAACCCTACGGATCACAACAGATTATTGTCTGAAATAGTGTTGGAAGGACTGGGCAACGTTTCATTGTGTTGTGCATGGGGTAGCCATGAGTCACAGGCAACATGACAACAACTAACAACAACAAGAATGTAAAAATTGAGTCTTTATTTAGTATTTAACCAGAGGAAAATTCTTCTAAGATCTAATATACAATTTTAGCTACAGTATGACCAGAATCTTCTGAAACTAAGAGATGGAAAATGGTTTCTTCATATGTATTTTTACCTTAATTTCAGTATTGAATATTTTTAACTATGTTGGTTTCTAGGAATTTCTTTCAAAGTTGACTTAGAACAGACTACAATTTTCTAGTCTAAATTAGGTGGCATTACCTGAAACATTGTTTCTTAACCTATGAAAAAACAAATGAGATTGCCTTAAAAAAGTGGATATTTAGCTGACTGTATTTAGAAAACAGTGAGACAAATCAATAACACTCAACAACACTCTAAATTTGTAGTTTCTCTGAGAGTACATCTCCTCAGTATACGGAACACTTCTGTCCCTAGAATCTGTAATTGTCTAATTAAAAAGATTTCCATAGGCTGATGTCATGGCTAGAACATGGCCCTTTACAGATAATCAATATTTTCTATTTTGTTTCTATGGTCATTCTCATAAAAAATATTATGTGTTTTCACTAGATGCATTTAAAGTTAGTTTTAAAATGTAATACCCAATATAAGTGTACCTTTGAAAGTCCCTCTTCTGTAATGATTTCATTCAAGTTGCCCAATGATTACTTAAAGAAATATAATCCAAATCAAGAGACCAATTAATGGTAAAACTTCATAATATTGTCTTTTTCCCCGTCTTTTTAAAGAGCCCCTACAAAATACCAAGAAAACAACATGCTTAAAAACTAAGTTAGCTAAATCTACAGTAGCAGCAATGATAATACATTTTGTGTATTAAATCTTAAATGCAAATTCATATTGCTGCATGTCCAAAATAAAAAACTTGAATTTAAGGCATGCCGTATTTTTCATGAATTGATAGCAATGATCAACATTTTGAATTGTATGATTTGATGAAAAAAGTTACATTAAGTGCATTTGGATAGAGTAGTTTTTTAATAGTTTGATATTTTCCAGAAAATGTCAAAATTTGTAAGTGAGGGGGAAAAATGTTCTTATTTTATGAAGGGCAAATTGGTGTGTTTCTGCAAAATGTCAACTTGCCATAAATAATAAACTCTGATATAATATCCAAGATGAATAAAATGGAAAATATAAAAGGATAGGCTAAAATTATCAAGTTCATCTAACAAACTGAAGGTAAAGAGAAGCTCTTTCAAAGTACTGTTGTTTGAACTACAGTCCTTCAAAATGCTGATTTAAAAGCATAGTTACACAATGTAAATTAGTCAACTAGTTGTATCTCAAAGACATTTGGGGCTACTTTTTAGGCAAGCAATTTGAAATATCATTAGGTTATGTTTTTATTTATTCATCTTTCTTTATAAAGAAAAGCAAACTGGGACTTAAATTAGCTGTTACTGGCTAAAATTGACTATTATAATCTATTCCAGATAAGCATACATTTCCTAGAGATAATTCACATAGTCTTGCTTACTGATATAATAATCTGTATCATTCCTCATAGTGTATTATTTCAAAAAAATGGTTAAACAGAAGATAGGTAATTTTTAAAAGTTAGAGTAAAATATATTTCTGGATAAAAACATAAGGAATAAATATACCTGCCAATTTTATGTGAATATTACACAAATTACTCTGATTATAAACCCTTGAATATTTTTCACAAAAATATAATGGATGTAATTCTTTTTAGGACAAATAAATGCCAAAAATTAAGGATAACATATGGGGAAGTTGACTTCTTAATTTGTTTTTACACTTCTTTTTTTTTTTTTCCAATCCTCTCGCCTGTATAACTTAGTGAAGGCACTTATGATTTTCTTCCTAATTAATGAAAAAACTTCTTAAATAGTCTCCCTGCCTTCAGTCTCACAACTGTTTTGTTCAATTTCACCCAGCTGGAAAAATGCTCTGTTTAAAATTAAAACAGATTCCTGTAATTCCCCTCCTTACAATCTTTCCATTCCCTGTCTAAAATCCCTCCGTGTTTCTCTACCACTTTTAGTGTGAAGTCCAACCTGCTTAATACAGCATATAACAATCTTCAAAAGTTGGCCTTTGGTTTCCTCTACTAATAGCATGGACACTGCAGAATTGGCAGTTTCCAATATTTAGCATATATTAATAACCTTTTATGCCTGTTTGGCACAAAGTGTTCTCTCACACCCTCACACCTTCTTATCTTGGGTGACTCCTCTCCACAAGACTCCCATCCTGGCAGTTCTGGATACAGTCTGTTTGGTGGCCTTCAGCTGTATTGCTGTTGTCTCCATCCATACTTTTATCACAGTATTACTAAAAAGAGCTAACATTTATAGAGTGCTTACCATTGGCCACAAACTGTGATAAGTGCTTTCCATACATTAATATAGTTAATCCTCAGAATAACTGCATAAAGTAGATGTCATTAACTCCATTTTACAGATAAGGAAACAGGCTTAGAAGCCTACCCAGGCAGTAAGCAATGGAGTTAAGATTAAAATCAACACATTCTGACTCGAGTTCTTAAATTCCACACTTTGGAATTAATCACAGATTATTGTGATTATTAGCTGAAGTCTTTCTTTTTTCTCCACTTGACTTCAAGATATTTGAAGCCAGGGATTATGGCTTTTAGCTCTGCCTCCCTAGCATCTAGCAAAGAACCTAGCATTTTTACTTATACATGTTCAGTGAATAATAATGATTGCAATAACTACCAGAGATGTGTATCTCAATGTTTTAAATAATCTTAAAACAGTTTCATTTTAGCTAAAGGTCAAACAGTACAAGAAAACAAGAATTACTTTAACATCAAGATTATGTCAACTGAAGTATATAAACCTTTTTATGTACATTGAAATCATGTCAAGGAAGTGCAGCTTCTTAAAGGGTATTATTTTTTTAAAAACAGTATTGTTATAAATTGTAAAAAAAAAAAAAAAAAAAAAAGACACTTTAAGATGACCAGATAAAATCTTCCCATCTTTGTAACAGGTATAATACTACCTGTTCTTGATTACAGTATTAGTATATTTATGAGTTTACTTGAAGAGATTTTGTTTCACACATCAAGTTTTATAACAGCAGAAAAAAATGGCTTACATAGAAGTCTATAAGAAATCAATACTTGTAACACCAATTGTAGAAATTGTGATTTTTCCCCCCATAACCTGGCCGTTCCTCTACAATTTGTTAAGTGGTAAAAGGGAACTTCCTTTTGTAGAGTGAAAGTCACTAAACCAACTTTATCAGTCTTATCTATAAAACTTCAGAAATCAAGTTTATGTCTAAATGCTCAAAGTATCAAGCGCAGCCACCAGCGTTAGGGTAAAACATGATTTAGTAGGTGCCCATGTTGTTCTTATAGTGTTACAGATAGACTTTCATTCTATATAGGTAGATCTTCATTCTAAAACTACATCAAAAACAATTGTTTTATAGAGCTGAGGTTTCATTATGATAAAAGGTGATACACTTTAAAAATCAAGTGGAGAAATCATGGCTTTGCAATAAAAAAAAAAATCATGAAATCATATGGTTATTTAATGGAGTTGAAAATTATATGATGTCACATACCATTTATAGTAAGTTTTTTTTTTTTTCCTAAAAAAAAAACCTTTTCTACTCTGTGGCCTTTTGCAGGCCTTTTACCCCACAGTACCTTAGGTAAGAAAAAAACAATAGAAAAGGAGATAAAAATTAAATAAACACCATCAGGTAGTATATTTTAATATTATGTGATCTTTAAGAGTATTATTTTCCTAAACCATTGGTAATTGTAATATCTGAGTTGAATCCAATGTGTGAAATAAAACCAGATGGTGCTGATCACTGTTCTAACCCAGATTAATATCAATTTAACAGCATAGTTACAAAGTAATTTGCTCTTAGAGAAACTTCTTTATGATGAGATTTCAGTCACTCATGGATTCTTTGTTGATTTTTTTTTTTAAATTATGCCATTAGTATGTTTATTCTGGCTATATGGATTATAGATTCATACAAACAGAAGAAATAATATAACAATATAATAAAATAATATAGATGACCCAAATAATGCAATTTTGGCGTTACACATAAGTAGATTCTGCCTCTGATTCATTATAGAATTCTGAGTAATTTCTTTCAATTCCAGTTTCTCCATCTAAAATTTCTTAGTGATCATAATGGTGCCCTTCTTTACGTGGCTAAGTATAATAACAGCTAAATCTTCTCCTCTTGCCACCTCCCAAACACTACACATATATACAGACTCAAAATTAGCCTAACCTCACTGCCGTTGAGTCGATTCTGACTCATAGCAACACTATAGGACAGAGTAGAACTGCCCCACAGGATCTCCAAGGAGCGCTGGTGGATTCAAACTGCCGACCTTTTGGTTAGCAGCCAAACTCTTAACCACTTGCCGTCAGGGCTGCAAAATTAGCTCTAGAATACCTGAAATTATCTGGGAAGAATCCAAATGTTTCTGACATTAGAAAAGAGTCTAATCTAGGATCTCATACTTCAAACCAGAAAACCAGGAAGTTGTTCAGCATCCTTATCCTGGTCCCTGTCAAAGCTTTTGCCAGAGCACACATGAAATTATGCTAGAGAGGGAGCGTCAGTAATCAATTAGAGGTAAAATATGAACCTAAACTACAGTTAGCTCTTACCATACATACAGTTAACTCCTCTCCTGGATTGGGGTGCTCCAATTTGTACTGCAGGCTATAGGTAGCCCTTGTTTTTGTTGTGTGCTGTGGAGTCAATTCCGACTCATAGAAACCCTATAGGACAGGGTAGAACTGCCCCATAGGGCTTCCAAGGCTGTAATCTTTATGGAAGCAGATTGCCACATCTTTCTCCCGTGGAGCAGCTGGTGGGTTCAAACCTCCGACCTTTTGGTTAGGAGCCCAGCCCTTAACCACTGTGCCACCAGGGCTCCTTACGCTGTAGGTTTAAGAGGCTGCATAGGAAAGTGGAAAAAAGCAAAAAGGGAAATAGTCAATTATGCTAAAGGACTATGTTTTTAAAGGATATATTTAAAGTATGCCTATAAGAACATGAAAGACAAAGAAAATGAGCTGAAGGGAATATACATACTGATTTAGCACCGACATATATTCTATATTTGTATTCACACATACACAAACCTAGAACTGCATATTACAGTGAAATCTGTGAGAGCCGGGACTCGACAAGGCTGCCTTGTTTTTCCAGGTTGCACAAGTTTTCCGCCTTTGACAGAGTGCACTCTTACCACTTCTCTGTCACTCTCTATTAGTGGAAAATGTGTAAGTTTTTCTTCTCTGACAGGTTTCTGCTTACACAGGTTCTGGCTTTTGCAGGTTTTACTGTATCTTTATTAATTTTATCTTGACTCACCATGAAGAATTTACACTTTTATTTTGGCTTCATTTGGCTTGCTTTTAGAATTTTTTTAAAAAAATATGTCTCTAAAGATTTAAAATTGATTTATATTGCTTAGCACATTCTTGCATTTATCCTTCTGGGCAAGGGCTCAATAAAATAAATCATGGAACCATATTTGAAATTGGCACTTTACAGTTGTGATTAAAACACGATGTACAGCTTTCCTATTAATTCATTGAATGAGCCCATATATAAACATAAGTTTTTGAGTTGAGAGAATTATTTAATTTAGAGTATGATTTTTATTTATGTTCTAAAGTACTATTTTAATTTTGGATTTCAGTGCAAATACATAATATGGGAAATTGGAGAAGACTGCTATTTAACAAAAGATTTTCTCTCTTGAAATATTTCATCATTTCTTATATAGTGTGGTGAAGCGTCCTCAAATACTTCTTATTTGGAAAGATACGATATCTGCAATATACCTTGTAATTATAGGGCAATTGTATTTTTAATTTTTAGCTTTAATTTATCCACAATAAATTACACTCACTTTAATTATATGGTTTGATGGATTTGGGTCATTCTACACAGCCATTTAATCTCTACCACAGTCAAGACAGATAATAGTTTCATCAACCTAAAACATTTCTTTGCACCTTTCTACAGCTGAACCTCTCCTCAGGCCCCAGGCTATGTATTTGCTTTCCATCACAATAATTTTGCTTTTTCTATAATTCCATACAAATGAAATCATAGGGTATATAATCTTTCATGTTTGAATTCTTTCACTTAGCATAATGTATTTGAAATTTATACGTGTTGATGCCTGTATAAGTATTTCATTTCTTTATACTGCTGAATACTAAACTCCATAGTGTGGGTATATGGTAATTCCCTTATATTCTCACAAACAATTAGCCTAAAAAATTATGCTCAACTCAAAAGACAAGGACAAATATGAGATTGATTCCTTCTTTGAGTTTGTGGACAAATACTTAAAAATTCAATGTTTATTTTTATTTATCTGAATTCTACTCCAAAACCAAGCTAGTGTGTAAAATGCCTAAAAATCATAATTAAAATGACATCATTAATCACTTTTGAATTAAACTGTATAAAACATTGTGTAAATGATTAAATGACATATATTTGTAATAGATTACATCATTTCTTCTACCAACTACATTCATGGAAATTAAGTGTGATGAAATGGATAAGTCTAAAGGAATAACTCTGGACTATAATTTGCAAAAATGAGTCCCAGCATATGTCATAACTCCTGTGGTATACGTATTCATATAAAGTATTAATGTCTATGTGGTATTGCTATATCAATTCTTAGTAAATATATTTGTCCATAAACAAAAGCTGTATATGCACAAAATAACATAATTACATTATGAGAACTGAAAGAAATGCATTCTCTCCTATTTTTTAAAACAGATAATTTAGACTGTCTAGTGGAAAAAATTATAGAATAGTTAACTAAAATATGAGCAGTAATAACCCATAATTGTTTTATCAGCAACAATTAAAAGACAATAATATAATTTCTTAAATTTACTTTAAAATGAATCAGGACATGCTCCCTGTTTAAAAAACATTTTTCAACATAAACTTTGGAAAGAAGGTCCTTATGTAAGACAGGAGTCCCTGAGTAGTACAAAAGTTAATGTGCTCAGCTGCTAACCAAAATGTTGGAGGTTCAAGTTCACCCAGAGCTGCCTTGGAAGAAATGCCTGATGATCTACTTCTGAAAAAAATCCACCACTGAACACTTTGTGGAGCACAGTTCTACTCTGACATACCGGGGGGCCATGAGTCAGATTCGACTCAACAGTAACTATTTCTTTTTATGTAAGACCAATGCTGCTAAGTGACTTTATGCAGTTGATTCAATACTCATTCTTTCATCATCTGCATTATTGACTTGTGAAGGCACTGGAAATAAATCATGGAACAAATTTCAGATCTGAGTTGAAGAAATTTCAGATCTGACTTTTCAGGCAGTTAAACAAACTGATGCCAATGTCCCCTACAGGAAATCAACATGGAGTGAGCAATTTCTTTTCCTATTAGTATATGGTTTGGTAAACGAATAATTGTAAAGAGAAATTTATCATTTATAATTTGATAGAACAAATCCTTGTAACAGTTTTAGGAAAAGTAAAAATTATCCAGAATTGTTGAAATATAGTACTGTATATTAATTATTTTATTAGCATCATTAATCTGTTAGTGTTATCTTACTTTTATTATAGAAGTGGGAACCTAAGTGGAGAATATATAAACAAATTACACAAACATGGTACACTCTAGAAAAGAATGAGTGTCTATCACCTTCACCCTCCTTTATCGCTAAAATTTAATTATTAACAACATTCCATGCTGAATAAAGTCTATTCATGTATAAAGGTTTGATTCTACTTTAACTGATCTGAGCTTCCAAGTACCAACAAATCACTTATGAGTCTTAAACAAGGCCCTAACTCATGGGACAGTTTTACACTTTACTAATGCTATTTACATGAATCCAACCCAACCAACCCACTGCCATCAAGTCTATAAGGACTCATAGTGATCCCATAGGGTTTCTGAGGCTGTAAATCTCTACGGAAGCAGACTGCCACATCTTTCGCCCACAGAGATGCTGGTGGTTTTGAACTGTGGACCTTTTAGTTAGCAGTCAATCACTTTAACTACTGCGCCACCAGGGCTCCTTATTTACATGAATATTCACCAAAATTTATTCTGCTGAATATTCAATTGTAATGCAAAGTATTTTAAAAATTGCTATAATCTTCTATTCTGCAACCATTAAATTTTTTTTTATTGATTTTATTGATTGATTTTAGTAACATTATATAACAACATGAACCAAGACACCAGAACAGAAGTACACTCTCAGGTCATTTATTGATTATCTATTGGCATCTTCTGAAATAACTGCTATGTTAAGACATTATATATTAATATATCATTTGACACATCCTTTCAAAGATGTTGCCTTCAGAGAGCACGCATATTCATTAATTTCAAAGGTATGCAGCAGTTCACAAATTAACTCAAAATGGAATACTCATATTTTAATACCTTTGCCAAAAGTTAATCCAATTCCTATTTTAGTTTTGAAATAGAACTTCTTAATAAGCCTCCAGAGGTAATATTTAAGTGCAACTGCAAACAAATCAAGTATCAGTAATTATTCTAAAGGTAGTAAAATTTACACATTTCCAGTTTGGGTTTAAATTGGAAGAGGGACCATTTCTATGAAAAATTTTCCTCAGAAAGCTGCAATTAATCCTTGTATGAAATGTGTAACTGTGTGTGTGTGTGTGTGTGTGCATGAATGTGTGTTTATATATATGGTATGTATATGTATAATGCTCAGTAAACATATTTAATAGGAAAGACAACAGAAATAGTTTATAAATGGAAAAATGTTTATCCTCATTAGTAAGAAAATCAAGCAGATTAGAGTCATTATGGTGGTACAGAGAATGGGATCTGGTAGTTTCATAGACCAACTCCATCACTTATATGAAATTAAACAAATTACTTTGTTTTTTCTCCATAAAGTTAGGATAATAATTGCATCTATATTATAGGGTAGGAATAACTGAGATAAACCTTATAGAATAGTGCCTGATACAATATCCAATCATATAGTTCTGTATATACTTCAACCCATTAACTTAATTTTGAGGCATGTGCCCAAAAAATATAACTTAATACAAGATGAATGTGCATGAAGATATATATGGCTACATTATTTTTAATAAAAACAAACACAACTTCAGATTTCCAACAAAAGACAATGGAAGTATATGGCTTGATAAAAATTATTTGAGTATTAAAAAAAATTCTATATTAAAATTTTTAATATGTTATATAAAAAGAATGACAGTTTATATGATCAAATTATACTATGATAGTAACTATCAAAAATATATATGAGACTGTACAGATATTCAAAAGGAGTACATTAAAATTTTTAGAATTGAATTAGATTTTGATGGACCATTAATGACTTTTTAAATTACTATTAAAAAGAAGTAGAAGGTTTACAAATAAAAAAGGTTGAAAATGTTCTTTATGAGATGTTTTCTTAGAAAACCGGATTTTATATTTAAGCCATCTTATCAAATTCAAACAATTTTGTTTCTTATGATGACTACAATTATTAGCAGTATTTTAGTTAAGGAGTCAAAAAACTACTTCTGTAAAGGGCAAGATAGTAACTATGTTCAGCTTTGTTAGTAATATGGTCTCTATCACAACTACTCAATTCTTGCATTACAGCATGAAAGTACCCACAGACCCATAAGTAAATGATTAGGTAACTGTGTTTCAGTAAAACTTTATTTACAAAAACAGGCTGTAGGCAGGATTTGGCACACAGGCCATAGTTTGCCAACCTGTCTTTTAGATTATGTAATATATTTTAATGCAGATGTTAAAATAGAAAGTTACAGTGATTCCATGCCTTTTCCCAAACTTGATATGATTTGTCTTCTTTGTCTGACTCTTAAGAAAATCTGTACTTATCATAGCCATCTTATCTTGTAGCTATCATAAATTCTATTTCCTTCTATAATAATAACATTTAAGCACTGTTTTATAGATACCTCATCTTTATATTATCTGATTGCTACAGTTAATATGTTTCTATCTAAGCAACTGATAAAATTGATTGAAAATTTCCAATACCACATCTTAAACTCATGCTAACATTGGTTTAAATGACAAAAGAATCAAACCTTAAAGGAAAAGGAAAAAGTATATTTGAAAATATACATAATACATTCCTTGAGTTTATAACAATTTGGAAAAAAAGAACAACAAATACTAATAAGCATCAAATGAAGTAATTTGAAAAAAATTGTATAAGAGTACCCTTATCAATACACTTTTTATTATAACCCTTAGTTTCCAAATTACACTCACAAGAGACAACTTACTCTCTACATCACTACCTATATAACCAGTAGCTTTTCATCTTATTTTGTGTTCAAATGCCTCATCTTCTATGTTCAAAATGTTAGCACACTTGTGATAAAAATTTACAAACATCTGCCTTAAGATTCAGTTCTATTTCCGTTTGTTCAGGATACGTTTACCATTATTAGTAAGGGAGTATCACCTAGTCTAGAATGGAAATTAGAATCACAAAGAGAATGATTCTTAGAGTCATTCTCATAAAAAAATCAAATCTAAATTATGACATCAGTTTGCAGATTGACTTAATAGTGAATTACAAAATCTCATTTACTCAGGAACAGGTGATTTAGATTCAATCTAATTTAATTTAAACTGATGTATAAATGTTGATGAGCAACACAATTGCAGGAGAATACAAAGTACCTGAGCTCAATGTGCTCTTCCTGTTTTTCAAATTATTAGCACTGCAGCAACAGTAGTAATTTTTTCCCCTCCTTTTATACGGTCAAGATACACTTGCATGGCATTATATGTCATAAAGAAAAAGTATTACCAATATAAAATTTTACTTTTGAAACTCATACTAATCATCTCAGTAGCACAATTCTAAGTATTCCAAAAGGAAAAAAAAAACACAAAAATATTTTTGTTTAATTACTAGATTATTGGCACATTTATCACATAGTAAGTGATATGTCTCAGAGTCAAAATCAGAATTTCTTTAGAATATTTGAATACTAAAGGTTGGCAGTCTAAATCTTAAAACACTCTATCAAAGACAACAAAGAAAACTTGTTTAAAATGTGAATGATATACATTAAATTAAGACAACTTTCCAAAATATATAAATTCATTAAATAAATATATTAAAATAGCAGAGACTCTCAATGACAAAATTAAAGCCTGACTGTGTATAAATAGCCATCTACTTATGTTTGCCTACTCTGGTAGGCATATTATGTTGCTGTTTTTATTTAATTGTCACTGAAAGGGCTCCAACTCATGATGACCTTATGTATAACCATCTCCAAGATCATTGCTATGTTGACTCCATTGTTGCAGCTATTGTGTCAATCCATCCCATTTAGGGTTTCCTTCATTTTCACTGACACTCTACTTTATCAACCATGATGTCCTTTCTAGTGACTGCTCTATCCTGATGATGTGTCTAAACTATGTGAGTCAAAGTCTCACCTTCCTTGCTTCTAAGGGACATTCTGGTTGTGTTTTTTTTTTCGAAGATTGATTTGTTCCGTCTTTTGGCTGTCCATGGTATATTCAGTATTTTTCACTAACACCACAGTTCAAATGCATCAATTGTTCTTCTGTCTTCCTTTTCCAAACTATCCCACATTCGCATGCAAACAAAGTGACTGAAACACTCATGGCTTTGGTCAGGTACACCTTAGTCATCAGTGACAACTTTGATTTTTAAAACTTTATGAGTTTGAATCGACTAGACGGCAACGAGTTTGGTTTTTTTTTGGTTGGTTTTGCAGGATATTTGCCCAATGCGATACATCAGTTGATCTCTTGACTGCTGCTTCCTTGGGCATTGATTGTTGATCCAAGTCGACTGAAATGGCTTCAATTTTTTTTCTCCATTTATCATGTTGTTGTTATTCAGTCCATTTACCGGGATTATCATTTTCTTAATATTCAGGTGTAATCCATACTGAAGGCTGTAGACTTTAACTTATCAGTAAGGGTGTCAAGTGATCTTCACCTGCAGCAAGCAAGGTTGTGTCATCTGCATATCACAAGTTGTCAATGATTCTTCCTCCAATCCTGATGCCAATTCTTCTTCATATAGTTCATATTTGTTATGATTTACACATTCAACTGCCTGGTGCAGTGGTTAAGAGCTGGGCTGTTAACCAAAAGGTTGGCAGTTTGAATCCACCAGCAGCTCCTTGGAAACCCTATGGGGCAGTTCTACTCTGTCCTGTACGGTCTCTATGAGTAGAAATAGACTTGAGGGCAATGGTTTTTTTGTTTTGTTTTTCGTAAACATCTCTCTGAGATTCTCTGTTTTCAAGTAGGTTCCTTTCAATGTACGGCTGCAGTCATTTTCAATTACCTTCAGTAGATTTTTGCTAGCATGTGAAATTAATGATTTGTTTGATAATTTCCACATTCTGTTTGAAAACTTTAAAGATAATCATTTTACTGATTTCTAGAAATACCTTAGTAAGTATAAGGCTTATGACACTATAAAAAATATTTTTACAATATACATAACTCAGCAATAAGAAATAAAGGAAAAAATACAATTTATCAAAATTTATTATAGTACTTACACACAAATAAAATAATAAACATCTTCAACGAAGATGTTTGTTCCCTAGTCATCTTCAAACACATAAAAAAAATCATAGAGATAGTGGATTTTAGCAGCAAGAACAACAGTAGAGATAAGAAGACAAATTTTCCCTTTTAATATAGCAGTATCATCTTTACCCACATGAAGTTTTTGTACCAGAATAACTGCTTATTTGACAAATATTTCACACAAAAATGTTCTATAAAACAACAAATGAATAAATAAAAATAATTAAAAAATCAAACAGATTTTTGAGAAATGGGACGGAAAGCAGGTAAAAAACAAAAGTGTATTTGATAATACAACCTGTAATAAAACCTACTTTATTTAGAAAGAAATTGCCAATATTTTAATTCAAATGTAATACAAAAACTAATATTATTTCAGTAAAGAAATTTACTGTATAGCCAGAACAGATTAAATAATTTTCCATTTATATTTACCTTTACAACAAACATATATATACACATACATATATATGTGTGTGTGTGAAATATATATATATATATATATATATATATATGTTGATGTTGTTAGGTGCCGTTCAGTTGGTCCCAACTCATAGGGACCCTATATACAACAGAACAAAATAAAACACTGCCCACCCAGCCCTGTGCCATTCTCACAATCACTGCTGTGTATGAGCCCACGGTTGCAGCCACTGTGTCAATCCATTTCATCAAGAGTCTTCCTCTTTTTCGCTGACCCTTTACTTTACCAAGCATGATGTCCTTCTCCAGAGACTGGTTCCTCCTAATAACATGTCCAAAGTCCATGTGACAAAGTCTTGCTATCCTCATTTCTAAGGAGCGTTCTGGCTGTATTTCTTCCAAGACAGATTTATTAAATCTTCTGGTAAACCAAAAAAAAAAACCAAACCCATTGCCATCGAGTCAATTCCAACTCCTAGAGACCCTATAGGACAGAGTAGAACTGTCCTATAGGGTTTCCAAGGCGCAGCTGGTGGATTTTAACTACTGACTTTTTGGTTAGCAGCCGAGCTCCTAACCACTGCACCACCAACACCATAATTCAAAGGCATCAACTCTTCTTCAGTCTTCCTTATTCATTGTCCAGCTTTCACGTGCATAAGAGGCAGTTGGGAAAATACCATGGCTTGGGTCAGGCACACCTTAATCCCCAAAGTGACATCTTTGCTTTTGAACACTTTAAAGAGGATTTTTGCAGTAGATTTGCTTAATGCAATATGTTGTTTGATTTCCTGACTGCTGCTTCCATGGATGTTTATTGTGGATCCAAGTAAAATGAAATCCTTGAAAACTTTGATCTTCTCCCCGCTTATCATGATGTTGCTTATTCGTCCAGTTTGAGGATTTTTGTTTTCTTTAAGTTGAGGTGGAATCCATACTGAAGGCTATAATCTTTAATCTTCATTAGCAAGTGCTTCAAGTCCTCTTCATTTTCAGCAAGGAAGGCTGTGTCATCTGCATATCACAGGCTGTTAATGAGTCTTCTTCCAGTCCTGATGCCACGTTCTCCTTCATATAGTCCAGCTTCTTCGATTATTTGCTCACATACAGATTGAATAAGTATGGTGAGAGTATACAACCCTGACCCACACCTTTCCTAATTTTAAACCACTCAGTATTCCCTTGTTCTGTCTGACTGACTGCCTCGTGGTCTATGAACAGGTTCCTCATAAGCACAACTAAGTGCTCTGGAATTCCCATTCTTCACAATGTTATCCATAATTTGTCATGATCCACACTGTTGAATACCTTTGCATAGTCAATAAAACACAGGTAAACATCTTTCTTGTATTCTCTGCTTTCAGCCAAGATCCATCTGACATCAGCCATGGTATCCTTCATTCCACATCTTCTTCTGAATCTGGTCTGAATCTCTGGCAGTTACCTGTCGATGTATTGCTGCAACTGTTTCTGAATGATTTTCGCAATAATTCTACTTGTGTTTGATATTAATGATGTTGTTCAATAATTTCCACATTGTTTTGAATCACCTTTCTTTAGAATGGCCACAAATATGGATCTCTTCCAGTTCGTTGGCCAAATAGCTGTCTTCCAAATTGCTTGGCATAGATGAGTGAGCACTTCCAGCACTGCATCTGTTTGTTAAAACACTCGGTATTCTGTCAATTCCTAGAGCCATGTTTTTTGTCAATGACTTCAGGGCAGCTTGGATTTCTTCCTTCAGTACCACTGGTATATATGTAAAGGAACCATCAAAAGAAGATGGAAGAAATACAAGAGTCACTGTACCAAAAACCATTGGTCAACATTCAACCATTTCAGGAGTTAGCGCATATACATATATATATATATATATATAGCTGCCATTGAGTCAATTCTGACTCATACTGCTTATAATGACCCTATACACACACACACACACACAAGCACATCTATACACACACATACTATACTGTGTATAGGTGTGTTTGTGTATGTGTATACAGCGAGAGATAGATCTGTAGTATCTCATATTCATTTATATACTTATATCTCATATTCATTTATATACTTATATGTATATATTTTCAGCAAGTCATTTGTTGTCAAAAGATTTTGGAATGGTTTATTTTTATATACTTAAATAGTCTTTAAACTGTTTATATTTCATCAGCTCTGATTATTCCAGAATATTTACTGCCTACCTAAAACAAAGCATGCAAGTGACAGTAGCTCCAAATTCTCTAATAATATAAACCTTTAATAAATCAAGTACACATCAAATATGGTAAGAATTCTAATAATTAATAGCTATAAAAATATCTCATCTATTTAAAATATAAAATATTAAGAGTATGATTACAAAATTATAGAATCATAAAGCACTCAAGTTAGATAGAAAGCCACCTATATCCTGTCTTCAATACCTTGATGTAATAAAGCCTCTAATTAAACATTTTGGAGACAGAGAGCTCACTATTAAATAATGCAAACCAATCTTTTGGATACCTTTATTCATTAAAATTCTTCCTTAAACTGAACTAGATTTCCCTATAGCATCTACTAGCTGATGTTTATTCCACTGTGGAGATATAAAGAAAAGGTTTAAACCCTAGATATGAAACAATTTCATAATTATCTCTGCAAGCACTTTATCATTTGGTTCCAAGCAAACTTTCTAGCTTTATTTCCTGTCATCTTTCCGGAAACAACCGCAACCATCCTACACCACCACTTTTCTGTCATTCAATTTGTGTTTCAGCCACTTCAAAATTCTATTTACCATCAGATGAAAACTCTTTAATCAGAACTTTAAAAACGATCCCTCTTGGACTTCTGGCAAAATAGCGCTCTAAGCAGAAGCACCACGCCATCCCTCCACAGCAAAGATCTGAAAAACTAAGCCGAACAGAGAAAACAACAATCCTGAAACCCTAAAAC
>NW_004443967.1:5926247-5928227 GCF_000243295.1 Trichechus manatus latirostris | reverse complement strand
GCCTTCTAGCCAGGCTGTACTGCAACGCCTGAGAACAACTTCCCCAGACCTCATAGCCACACTGGTGGGATCACTGGGAAATTTGCTGTTCTTTTCCCTTTCTGATTTTTATTTATTCACTCTTTTCTTTTCTTTTCTTTTCTTCCTCTTTCCCTTTTTGTTTTTCTCCATTTCATAGTCTCTCATCTCTCCACTCCAACGGCAAGCCACTCTAGCATTCTTTTTTGTTTGTTTGTATGTTTTGGGCTCCTGTTCCTCTCTCCTCTCTCCCATACCCATCTTAGCTCCACACAGAACTATCTCCCCACTACAGCCTGCCTACCTGCACTATGCGCTTAACATCACACCACCACGCAGCACAGGCACAGCCTACTGGAACCTGCCCTGCACTGATTACCGACCCACCCTGGTGGCTGTAGTAAGTGCCACAAACAACCCGTCCCAGTAATTCCTCTTCAGCTAGATCTGCCTGCCGTACTATATCTGAGTGACTGACCCTACCAGTTGGAGAAGGAGGTGAAAAGTATTGTGCCCACAGACTAGCAAACAACAAACAACACACAGCCCGCCTGCTCAGACATAGACAAATTTTTTAAAAAAGGGATGAAACGAACAAATCTACCATCAATAAATGAGAAAAATAACTACCGAATGCCCCGAAGACAGCAGATACTATCAAAATATTTACAAAAACAGGACAGGATGGTTCCAGTAGGCGTCCAAAATAAGACACCAGATGACTTTCCAGTGGAAGGAAAGGCACTAGAACTACCTCATAGGAAATTCAAATCTCTAATACTCAGAATTCTCCAAGAGTTGAAGCAAAAAGTAGACAAAAATGAAGAAAAAATACACAAATTCATTGAAAATACAGACAAAAAATTGGAAGAATTCAGGAAAATAATGCAGGAACCAAATGCCAAAATAAATTCACAACGAGAAATTATACAAAAACAACAATTAGAAATGCAAAAGATAAACAACAAGATTTTAGAAATGGACGGTGTCACAGAAGGGCTGAGAAGCAGATTTGAAACGGTGGAAGTCAGGATCAGTGGAATTGAAGACAAACACTTGGATACAACTCTGTTTCAGGAAAACTCAGAAAAAAGAACAAAGAAAAATGAAGAGACCATGACAGTTATATGGGATACAATCAAAAGCAAAAATTTTCGAGTCATTGGAGTTCCAGAACAGGGGGAGAAAACGGAAAACACAGAGAGGATCATGAAGAAGTGCTGACAGAAAACTTCCCCAAAATCATGAAAGATGAAAAGCTGGCCATCTAAGAAGCTCAACAAACGCCATATAGGATAGACCCCTAAAGAAAATCACCCAGGCATATCATAATCACACTCGCCAAAACCAAAGACAAACAAAGAATGCTGAGAGCAACTCGTGAAAAACAAGAAGTCACATACAGAGGAGAAACAATAAGACTAAGCTCAGATTATTTGGCAGAAACCGTGCAGGCAAGAAGGCAATGGGATGACATATATAAAATCTTGAAAGAAAACAATTGCCATCCAAGAATAATATATCCTGCAAAACTCTCATTCAAATATGATGGTGAAATTAGGTTATTTTCAGATAAACAAAAATTAAGGGAATATGTAAAAACCAAACCAAACCAAATACAAGAATTAGTAAAGGGAGTCCTTCGATCTGAGAACAAACAACTTCAGCTCGCAGGCAGAATCTAGGACACAGGATCATACCAGCCAGATACCAATCTAGGAAATGAACTCGCAAGGACTATTCAAAACCAAAAGAAATACAACAGGCAATCAGAGCAGTTAATTAGTAAATGACAACAACATCAAAACAATAAAAGAGGGAATAAACGGCATAGGTATAGAACCTTCTAATGGAGAGGAAAGCAAGGCGATACCAAGTAATGGCAGACTGCTTCAGACTTAGAAAGAAAAGGGTAAAATTCATGGTAACCACAAAGAAAGTTAACAAACATACTCATAAAAA
>NW_004443967.1:5879092-5923432 GCF_000243295.1 Trichechus manatus latirostris | reverse complement strand
AGAGAACCTACAGACTGGGAAAAAATTTTTGGACAGTACAAGTCAGACAAAGGTCTAATCTCCATAATCTACAAGAAAATCCAACACCTCTACAATAAAAACTGATCCCTCTTTTCTAGAATTCCCTCCATGCACCATATCCCACTGCTAAACTATTACTTCTGTTCATCCTACAAAACCATGATTCAGTGTAACTCTAAGAAGCTTTCCTGCTTCAATATTACCTCTGTAACTATCACAGAGGTGTCCATGTAATATAGACTCCCTTATTCATAAATACCACTCACATACATGTCAGCCAAAGTGAATAGCTCAATGAATAGTTTATGACCAAACAAAACAAAAATATGTCCCTGAGACATATATACAGGACACAATATGTCCCCAATGTAAAGACTCTAAGAGAGAACACTAAATTAGGATGCTATAAACCCAACTAAAATAGAATCGAATGAGGTCAACATACACTGTGAAACAGAACTTAGAGACAGAAAGAGAAAAATAACATTCATCAATTCAACAATTATTTATATAACATAATAGGAGTACTGTTATACATTAAATTGTGTTCCCAAAAATATGAAGTCCTGGCTCCTATACCTGAATGTGATCCCGTTTGGAAAGAGGTTTTATTTGTTATGTTAATTTGCTCATACCTGCGTGGAATGGGTCCTAAACCTAATCACTTCTGAGTTACAAAAAGAGCAGATTAGCCATAGAGACACACGGGGGTGTGGGGGTATGGACAGATGCCAAGGAGTGCCAAGGAGCTGACAGGGAAGGACCTCCATCTAGAGCGATGCCCTGAATTTGGACTTCTAGCCTCCTGAACTGTGAGAAAATAAATACCTGTTCTTTAAAGCCACCCACTGTGGTATTTTTTGTTAAGGAGTACCAGCAAACTAAGACAAGTATAAAGGAATGTCAGAGGTGTAATTTTAGGTAAGTTGGTCAGAGGACAGGATAGTGAGTTCTTGGACTTCCTAAAGACATTTCCCTAGATGCCCCATTTTTTAAGCCTATAATGTCCCTTTTTTACTTCAAGCTAGTTTCAAGTTGGATTTTTTTAATCTGCAACTGAAAGAATCCTGACTAATATACTGTGTAAGCTACTTGAGGATAGAGACTATTTTTACACTACAACATGTCCTAGCAAAGTGTACTGTATGTGATATAAACTTAGTAATTATCTGGTAGGAAGTGTAACCAAGAATGTACACAAACATTTAATATACATCATTTTTATACAAAGCACTACTATACACTAATTACCCTTCGGACCAATAGAATACACAGGAAGATGTCAAGTAAATAACAAACATGATTATGGCTTTATGTTTTCCTCATTCTTTGTATACACTGAAAAAGTTCTATTATTCTGCTTGTCATGGATTGAATTATGTCCCCCCAAAAATGTGTGCATCAATTTGGCTGGGCCATGATTCCTGGTATTGTGTGATTTTCCTATATGTTGTAAATCCTACCTCTATGATGTTAATCAGAGAGGCTGGGTGGCAGTTGTTAGTAAGGCAGGACTCAATCTGCAAGATTGGATTGTGTCCTGAAGCAATCTCTTGAAATATAAAAGAGAGAAGTGAGCAGAGAGACAAGGGGACCTCATACCACCAAGAAAGCAGTGCCAGGCAGGAGCAGAGTGCATCCTTTGGACCTGGGGTCCCTGCGCAGAGAAACTCCTAGTCCGGGGGACCACTGGTGAAAAGAAGGCTGAGAGAAAGCCTTCCCCTGGAGCTGATGCCCTGAATTTGGACTTTTAGCCTGCTTTACTGTGAAGAAATAGACTTCTCTTTGTTAAAGCCATCCACTTGTGGTATTTCTGTTATAGCAGCACTAGATGACTAAGACACTGCTATTAAATTTTTTCCCACTAATAACAAGATTTGACCCAAGTGAACAAATCAAAAGAAATATTTTCCTAGTGCCTTACATATTAGTTATAGCTTCTCCTTATTCATTCAATAGTTTCTTAATCTATTTAAATACATATGGAAAGACTACAACTCAAAGTACTCAAAAGAAGTGTGATTTTAGAAATGAAGTAATTACCTCACAGAAGTATGAAACTACTATTGACATTACTTGAAGCAGAATCCATGTGAAATGTCTGGCTCACAAAAAGAGATATCACACAAAGATATTTTGTTACACGACAACAACAAATAATTAAAAATTAAACTCTTCAAACATCTTTTATACTATAGCATAGCAAGAAACAGAATTAAATTACATGTAGAAAGCCTAAAGTAACTTCAAGTATTTTCTTTGAGCTAACACAAAGTTCTCTATGTAACAACTCTATTGACACCAATATAATTACAAATTAAGTGGAAGTGATCATAAAAATAAAATGCTAATTTATATCAGAAATATTTTTGCTTGTTAGATAGATTACTGATAAAATTTTGTCAAAAGAAAACAATGATTTTTATCTTTGGACAGAAGGACCCTTGGTATCTTATGGTCTGATGTTTTTGTTTTTGTTTTTCTGATAGGAATTAGGGTGTTTGTACTCTTTTATTTCAGCCACTTTTCAAGATAACTGTTTCTGTAGAATGTAGTTGATAAGTATTTACGAACAATTTAATCTCTGAATTGTAAACTTTCTCATAGCTTGAAGCTTACTAGAATCCACAATACTATATGCTTATGAAATCTAAAATACTTATACTTATGTCTACAACCTGACTGCCATCTATCTTAAAACTACTTAGGAGATGAAAGTCAAGCTTCTAAATGTAATATTTACAAATAAAAATTTAAAAACACATACATAGTAACACCCCCACCATTTTGTGAATAAACTTACAGTTACCACATACATTTATTTATTAGACTAAAATTACATGTTGAATTTCTGTTTCCTTCCAAAACGGAGTAACAAAGAATGCATTTACTCTCCTGCCAGAAACAATTTTAAAAAATATATATGAAACACTGGTTTCAGATATTGAACATCAGGCAACACAGAACAATGATCCCGAGAAAAGAGAAAAGAGGTGAGCCCTCAAATGTCACAGATTATTGTGGTTTCAAGAATGCATCACAAGCAAGGGGAATACAGGTAGAGCCCGAGATTTCCCAGAGTTGAGGAGAAGAAGCTAGGAATCTGGGAGAGCCAAGGCATCTAGAGCTCACAGGATAAAGTACCAGAGAAGCGAGAGCTGCCGAGAGAGCTCCAGAGATTTGCTGATGATCTCCCTGGAGTCTTCAGCTGAATACTGATTAGCTACATGAATGTGAAGAAACTACCGAAAGCTAGCGAAGTTTCCCAAATAACTGGAGACGAGATGTGCCACTTCTAAAACGTACAGGGCAAAGAGGAAATCAAAAGGGAAAATAGAAAGTACTTTGAACCAAATCAAAATGAAAACAGAACCTATCAAAATTTGTACTCAGAGAAATAATACAAAGCAGTATTCAAAGAGAAATGTATAGCACTAAATTCCTATATTATACAAGAAGGTCTAAATTAGTGACCTCAGATTTCACCTTAAGAAACAAGAAAAAGGAAAGAAAGTTAATATCAAAGTATGCAGAAGGAAAAAATAACAGAGAAGAAACTGATAAAATATAAAGCAAAGAGATCAAAATCTCTTTCTTTAATAAAAATCAATGAAATTGATGACCTTTCTAGCCAGACTGATAAAGGGGAGAAAAAAATAGAGGAGACACAAATTATCAATATCAAGAATGAGAGAGACTAAATCACTATGGATAAAATGCAAATATTATTCGCAGCTTCTTGCCAATAAATTCAAAAAATTAGATGAAAAGGACAAAATCCTTGAGAAACACACACTGATAGAGCTCATTCAGGAAGAAATAGATAACCAGAAAAGCTCTAAATCTATTAAAGAAATTAAATTTGTAGTTAAAACCTTCCCACAAAGAAAACTTCAGGCTCTAATACATTCACTGTTGAAGACGGAAGAATTGATGCCTTTGAATTATAGTGTTGGTGAAGAATATTGAATATACCATGGACTGCCAAAAGAAAGAACAAATCTGTCTTGGAAAAAGTACAACCAGAATGCTCCTTAGAAGCAAGGATGGCGAGACTTCATCTCACATACTTTGGACGTGTTATCAGGAGGGATCAGTCCCTAGAGAAGGACATGATGCTTGGTAAAGTAGATGGTCAGCGAAAAAGAAGAAGATCCTCAATGAGACGGATTGACACAGTGGCTGCAACAATGGGCTCAAGCATAACAAAGATTGTGAGGATGGCACAGGATCAGGCCGTGTTTCGTTTCATTGTACAAAGGGTTACTATAAGTGGGAACCAGCTCAACGCCACCTAAAAACAATAACAACAACAAGGGGACCAAAAAACAAATAAACAAACGAAACTCTACTACACAAAAAACATGATTTCACAAACATAATTACAAGTAAAAAAAAAAGTGAATACCATAAGATACCATTCATACGAAGTTAAGAATAGGCAAAAGTAATTTATGGCTATAGAAGTGAGCATGACAGTTAGCTCTGGAGAAGGGAACTGACCCGAACGGGACATGAGGGAGCTTCTGGGATGCTGGAAACATACTATATCTTGATCTGGGTAGCAGCTTTATGGAGCACATGTATGTAAAAGTTCAAAGCTGCATGCTTAAGATTTATGCACTTTAATGAATGCAATTTATAACTCAATACAATTCTATATAGAGAAACTTCACAGGCCCTAACTATTTACTTTGGATGAATAATGAAGTATATTTCACATTCTACCATATTGTACTGCTGTGAACTAGTCAAGAATATTGGAATGGATATCTATGCAAATATACAGTTGTGCTTATTTTAAAAATGCCACCCCAGTGTTCTCACAATTGGCAAAGAATGGAAAAAACAAGAGAGGCCATCTACCTTTCATTTTCACAAAGTAATTGGACTTATCTTTAACACCAGATTGCTAGAACTCTATATAGCAATACTGAAAACATCTACTCTTCAGAGCTTTAAGATCTGAATTTGCCAGTATTCAATGTTAAATGTTAAAAAAGGAAAAACCCAAAAAACCCCAAACCCATTGCTGTTGAGTTGATTCTGACTCGTAACAACCCTATAGGACAGATCAGAACTGCCCCATAGGATTTCCAAGGAGTGGCTGGTGGATTCAAACTGCCACCGACCTTCTGGTAAGCAGCAGTAGCTCTTAACCCCTGCACCACCAAGGCTCAAAAAAAGGGAAAACGTTAAAAAATTAAATATGCTGAAATTAGTACATTTTTAGGAAGATTGATTTTTTTACATTTGTTAAAAAATTTTTTTTCAGTTATAAGATTTGGTTTATTAATTTAAATATATAAATCTTCCCAGAATTCTAAAATTCAAACCCATTTTTCTAAAAAAGCTTATGAATTTGAAATATAACAAAACTAAAGACATAAGACTCTTTAAACCTTAGACTTTACAGGAAAAGAACTAAATATTAAAGAGCAAGATAATTCACTCTCTTCACTAGCAAAGAAAGATAAAGTAATATAAAAACAGGAAAAATATAAAATTGTAAAATTTTACAAACTGAAATAATTTTACTATTTTATGTTAATATGTTTAAAGTTTATTATAGCCCTATAAACAAACTCACATACTTATGTGACTTAATCTAACAGATTCCTCAGGACTAATATAATAAATTTAATCAAAAAGTAGGAATTAGGCTCTATATCTCTTGACCACTGCAGTTATTTTCCATGTTTTACAATAGTGGAGTGTTTCAGTTATATTACACAAATTCTGATTTTGCTTTTTAGAATACATTACTTGCATAATCTCAAAAGAAAATTCAATTTAGAAAGTTAATTTCTAACAATTAAATATTCATGAAAATTCTAAAGTAATCATGTAATTTGCTAAAACGTAAAATATAATTAGTAATTAAAAAATAAAGGGCATGAAACAATCAATTACATGAATTTTAATTACAACTTATATATGCAGTGGTTAAGAGCTGAGTTGCTAACCAAAAGGCCAGTAGATCGAATCCACCAGCTGCTCTTTGGAAACCCAATGGGGCAGTTCTACTCTGTCCTATATAGGGTCTCTATGAATTGAAATCAACTTGACGGCAACGAGTTTGGTGTTTTGTTTTGTTTGTTAAGCTCTATAGGTGAGCTCTATTTTTCCCTCCTTCAATAATAATTTGAATAAACCCATTGAAATCTGTTCTGCATTTCTGTATGAATCTTTGAAAATAAAATGATACATCTACCATCCTCAATGGAATTGAATGAAACTATACGAAAATATTTCTGGAGTCTACTGATGATATCATCATCGAAATCAGTCACTGTGTAATGGAAAAATACAATTATCTCTCAAATAAATTTCCATTATTAACTATACTGAATAGTAATTTGTACTAATATTTCTTGAACAGTTAAGTAATCACCTTAATTTAGATGTTAAATCAACCTTACAAATAAGAACAAAAATTTTTCTAGTATACTTATGATTTTTAAAAAATCAGTCTTCCCACAAATGATCACATAGAAATTAATATAAATATAATGTGTAAGCATTTCTAGTCACAGAGCATAAGCTGTTGTTTATTAATTTAAAGTGGAAGAAGTGATCTTTAAATCTTTAAAATATTTTTTTAAAATAACAATCTAGCATATGACCTATTCAAGAAATCAATGTGAATTCAGTGTGAGATTCACTATCGATCAATCAACCAGTCATAAAGGAGTGAATAAATTAGCAAATCCCAACTTCACCACTACAGGCTTTGTTTCATAAAAGTATAAAGTAAGAACACAAATCTTAACTTTTCTAAGATAGACAGAAAATCTCAAATGTTTCATAGGAATAAAATTTGAAACTTTCAGCAGCCTACCTCTAAACATAACAAAAACTGAGCACATACATATATAACATAGAAAAAGCAATCAACAATGAGAAGTAGTGGGTCTTAAAGAAGTTAACTGTTAAGTACTACTAATCCTAAATCTTTAATGAAAGATTACATTAACAGAAAATAATTTCAAGTGAGGACATAAAAATAGGTGCTATCTACTTAAACCTCAATTAAAATATAAAATTAACCAGAAAACCCAAACATCCTAGTTATTTCAAGTTTTGCTGCATTTCTTTAAAAATAAAGTATTCACTGAAAACTTTTTAGTACATTCTTTGGTAGATTCAATATTATTGGCATGAGTGCTTTTTTATGAATACATTCATAGTCAATTCTGTTTTCCTGAAGGGTCAATACACATTTTAGCTTTCTTCAATTTGAGAACTATATCTATCTCACAACTTTAACAAAAACAGTGTTTCATTTTGTAATGAAAATACTCAGTAGTAATTAGAATTAAATATTATTAACACTTACCTGTATTTTAATAGGCCAGGAAAAGTTGCTGACGTATACATAGAATGTAATGTTAGGATTGCTTCTAAAGTTAAATTTTTCATAGGAAAAACTATCTCTGTATTCCTTTATATTGGTCTTGGAAACTATAGGAGTCTCCTCTCCAGATATTGTTCCAGCTAAAACACAAATAATAATAATGAATTTAAATAATTCATACTAGGAAACAGATCGTTAAGAACTTAAAAAATATATTACACTTACTCAGTTTTTCACAACTGCACACATGAAAAATTATCACTTACTTTTACAATTTAGAATGGCAAAGTAAGAAAAAAAGATTTGTCATAAATATAATGGAAATTGATTTAGTATAAAAAAAATTTTTTTAAATGCTACCAATTATTAAGTATTATTTACTCGGCACTGGGTTGGAAACTTTATATTTTTTTCTCATAGTAACCCTATCTGGGAGTGATTATTATCTTTATTTTCAAATTGAAAGCCAAGTCTCAGAAAGATTATAGCATTTGCCCTCAAGTATAGCTGCTAAGTGGTAAACTCCTGTTATGGAACTCAGGTATATATGGCTCCAGAAACTGAGTTCTGTCACTCACTACTCTACAGAGGCTTTCAAAACATATCTTTGAGTATCTTTATTCAATTAAAAATGGGAAAAAAATTAATTTATTTGTCTTACCACAAACTGAACCATCGTATTTTAAATAAATTGGGAGGAGGCCATAATTTAAAGCATGAGCTAAATGCTCAGTTAATTAAATGCATATTGGGCACTCAATAAATATTTACTGAAGTTAACCAAGTAGAATAAAACATTTCCAATAAACTTACAAGACCTCTACTTTAATGAATAGTAAAATTAATTAAAATCAGTATAATGAGCAACTGAACTAATCTTGAACTGTTCAATTATTGCAAAACTACCCTGGGTGCTTTTTAAAAATGCAGATTCTCCAGGGACAAGGGCTAGAAGGCAGAAGGGGACAGGAAAGCTGGTGATAGGGAACCCAAGGTTGAGTAAGGATAGTGTTGATGTGCTATGAGGTTGTTAACCATTGTCACAGGGCAACATGTGTACTAAACTGTTTAATGAGAAACTATTTTGATCTGTAAACCTTCCTCTAAAGTGAGAATAGCAGCACAATCAGAAGAGTGTAGTCGATGTCACTGAACTGTGCATGTAGAAATTTTTGAAATGGTGTATCTTTGACTATGTATATTTTCATCAAAAAAAAAAAAAAAGGTCGAGAAGGGAGAGGGTTGACATGTCGTGGTGTTGTTAACCAATGTCATAAAACAATATGTGTACTACTGTTTAATGAGAAACTATTTGTTCTGTAAACCTTCACCTGAAGTACAATAAATATATATATATAGATATATATATATAAATAAAATAAAAATAAAAATGCGGATTCCCTGACCCCATCTCTGAGATTTGGTTCTGGGAATCTGAAAGTTACAAGTGATTTATTGTAATCTAAAATCAGTGTTCTAAAGTGGTTAGAAATGGTTTATACATTTTTTAGACAAGTTTTAAAATCTGTAAATTCCTGTTTATTATGCAAAAGTAAATTTCAAATTACCAGGACAAGTAATCATGAATTCTTAATTAATGAGACTCATAATGCCGAGATTTTACTATATTTTGGCACCACAGTAACAAACTGTCCAAATGTTTGCCTAAGCTCTTCATTTTCATCTAAGTTGTTTTGGCACTTTACAGATGTAATACAGGTTCTGGGATAGCAAAAGGTCTCTTCACTATTGAATTCTCTGCTTCAATGATTCTACATATTGGAATAGTATAATGTTTTAATTTTCAGGAATCAAATATGGATTTTTAAGCATCCATATATTTTCTATAAAAAAAAAGGGTTTCAGTACATTTGTGCAACAGCATATCTTTGATATAGAAAATGGAAAATAGTAGAAATCCCTAAGACTTAAGTGCATAGAAAGTGAGCACAATTTTTTTGTAATTCAACATGCAGATTTACACTTTATAAAGTTAATAATTCCAATTTATAGACCTTATCATAGAAGACTTATTAAATGTAGTTCTTTTTCTCCTTTCAGCACTGAAGTTGACAAAAGGGTTATATTTCAAAGTTTTAAAACGCTAGATAAGTTGTTACTTTTATCAGTATACACAGAAGAATTACATTGTTTTATATAAATACTAAGGTTAATAATTAAATTTATAGCTTCAAAATTGAATCAAATAATTGAAATCTCAGCCTCTTTACTCATTAAAGAAATAATCTATCTTAATTAAAATCACAGTATTTCATAACACTGCCGTTTAAAAAATTAAATAGTGTACAATATTTGCTACCCATCTAATTTTAACTGAATAAGAGAGGAAGTTAATCGAGTGATGAAGTTTATTCATATTGTTACTGATTATCTATACCCATAACAGCACAATGATTACGGCATATACTAATTTTTTAATTATTTAAATTAAAAGTGAATGGTAGGAACACATGTGAAAGGGACATAACACCAAAATTCTCTTACCTGTTGAACCAACAGACCATGTAATATTGAGATTAAAGTTGTTTGATGCATTAATTGAAATATCCAAGTTTTTGTTTGACTATCAAAAAAGAAAAAGTTTAAAAATTCAAATTACATTATATAGCATATCATTTAGTCTACTGTTTTAATTATGTCTCTGTTATATTTCTCAAACTCTATATATTATGTCAATATTTAACTGAATATAAATGTCAATTATACTTTTTAATGAAAAAATGTGTGATAAATTCAAATGCAGATTAAAAGTTCCTTATTTTAATCTAGAACAGACAAATGCATAGAGACCAAAGTTTATTAATAGTTACCAGAGGCAGATGGGAAGGGATAAGGGGAAGTTATTGCTTAAGGGATCTTGAGCATCAGATTCCTGATCAAAAGGGTGGAAAATGCAAAAGACAATTCAAATTTTCCTAGAATCCAGAATTTCTGGAGCCCTTGAGGCTGGATACACCTCTAAAACTGTCGCTCTGAGATAATCTTTAAACATTAAACCTTAAACCAAAAGTATCCCCTGAAGTCTTCTTTAAACCAAACAATAAGTTAGCTTAGTAAAGAATATTTGCCTTGAACATTGTGCTCTTTTGAAGAACTATCTACATAAGATCAAACTGACAACAGCAACTCAAAAGGTCAGATAGGAAGTTTAGAGTGCAATGAGTTCATGTTGGGGGAAAAACAATTCAGAAAAAGAGGGGGAGAATGGTTGCACAACTTGAAGAATGTAATTAATGTCACTGAATTGTACATGTAGAAATCGTTGAATTGGTGTATGTTATGCTGTGTATACTTTCAACGACAATAAAAAATTATAAAACTCTCCTTAAATTTTTAGTTCATCCTCTATCAACTTCAAGTTTAGGCATTACAGGAATATATGATACAATAACTAAAGCTCCATAATAAATACTTAGGGTCAAGAGAAAAAATGCTATAGTAAAAGAAATGATATTGGCATTGTGCTAATAAATGATAAAATTTGCCATAAAAAAAATTGTTGGTTAGATATGGATAAGTTTGGCAAGATCAGATCTTATAGAGACTTACCCCAGAAATTGATCACAGGAGAGCACTGGCTAGAATTGATGTATAAATCCAAACCCAAACCCATTGCCATTGAGTGGATTCTGACTCATAGCTAACCTACAGGACAGAGTAGAACTGCCCGTAGGGTTTCCAAGCAGTGGCTGGTGGATTTGAACTGCCGACCTTTTGGTTAGCAGCCAAGCTCTTAACCACTGCACCATCAGGGCTCCAGAATTGATGTATAGTGGGTCAGGATAAAATCTATCATCAAAATGTAGGAAATGCATAAAAAATTAAGGTATCTACTTTTTACTATATTCTCCTAATTAGGAAACCTTGGTCCGTAATCTATATTAATATTGAGATTGTTCCCAGATGATATCTCTTTAATTAAGGGGATTATTCTAAACGATGCCATAAGTATTCTTAGTGACATTTCTCATGGTAGTTTAGCATCCTTCAGCTTCCAAGAACATATGTCTGGTTTCTTGGCTTCAATTGGACAAGAAAGTAGGAAGGAAAACTGAAAGCTGGAACGTTTGGAAGCACGCAAGGATTTCTGGAAATTGAAGGAGAAGAAGGTAGTCAAGGGAGAGGCAGACTCGAATTGTGGCTAATCTGGACCTATGTGAGTGGCACGAAAGATGATAAACCCATTGCCATTGATTCGATTCTGAGTGCTTACCTACTGCGCCACCAGGGCTCCTCCTTACTAAGGATAATACTGGGGGGGATATTATTCACACCCAAACTTTGCCAGATAACCCATTTACATGTAATTTTCTCAAATCCTCAAAGAACCCTACAGTTCAGAATTACTATTAAACAATCAACAGGCCAATGATGATTACAGAGCACTTATAAAAACTTTCTTATCACACTGAGACATGTAGTTTCTGATACGTTATTAATTTATCTTTACAAGAACACAGAACATCAGTGCAGAAAGGATTGTATTTGAAAGAAAACATCATACAAAATCTTATTCAAGAAGTTAAAACTTTAAATGTATTCCCAAGAATACAAGCCCTACTTAAAATCTAGGGAATAAGAAATAACAAGATGCACTATTCTATGGTTTTTTAAATCCTATTTTCCTAGAAAATGAAAAGAAAATAAATTATACCATTTATCAGCAAGTCCAATAAAATAGTTTAAAAGGAAAGGGCTAGCAAATGTGAAGATATACTTAGAGATTTCACCTATTTTAAAAAACTATTAGAAACAATATAGATTTAAAAATATGGATTAATGCATAAGAATGATGCATTTATTTAACCCAGCATCTTCATTTTGAATGACTTATTTTTACTTCAAAAGAACTAAAATTACACTCAAATAATATGATTCATATTTCCAATACCCTGGACTTTTTTAAGTTTATAAAGTCTCAGACGGATAGCAACATATGTGTTATATCTACACCATCTCAGAGCTTTTTGCTGAATTGATGTATTAGTAAGAAAAAGAAAATATATTTAATACAGCATGTTTTGAAATCATGGGTTCTATTTTCAGATAAGACCACTTCAACTTTGAGAGCATAATTTTAAACATATATACTGTTATAATCCTGAAAAATGGTAGAAATCATTTGTAATTTAAATTGTAGGACTATTTGCACAATCTGAAATACGCTGTCGTTGTTAGCTGCCATGGCGCTGGCCCAACTCATGGTGACCCCAGGCACAATGGAACAAATGCTGCCTGTCTGCACTGGCCCCATGATCAGCTGCAAATCAGACCACTGTGATCCATAGGGTTTTACTGCTTGATTTTCAGAAGTAGATCACCAGGCCTTTCTTCCTAGTCTGTCTTAGTCTGGAGGCTCCAATGAAACCTGTTCAACATCATAGCAACATGCAAAGCTCCAGTGACAGATGGGTGGTGGCTGCACATGAGGTACACTGGCTGGGAACTGAACCTGGGTCTCTTGCACGGAAGGTGAGAATTCTACCACTGGACCACCAATACTCCCTATCTGAAATATAGAAATCACAAATTCTCCAAAACTCAAGGAAACCTAAGTTTTATGAAAAGAAAGAATAGAAGGAACAGTCTTTTGTACAAAAATTCTACAGAGTGATAATTCTGAAAAGAGGTAAAATCTCAACGAAATAATGACAGAAAAGTTGTATCATTTCACACTAGCATTATAAGAGATAAAGGATCTTTCCTCACCTGTTCTGGGTTTGCTATGAAGTTTATGGCAGTATGGTGACGATCATCTTCCTGTAATAAGCTGAAGGTAAACTGATAGTCAATCAAAAGGCTGTCTGTGGGGAAAACAATAGAATCCTGATATGTACTTTAAAAAACAGTTTGAAAAACAAAAGTTAGGTGAAAATATATTGTATACCAGTAATAAAAATCTACGGTCATCATTAAATACTAGTGGCCTACTTCAAAACTGGCAGAATATAAATATTTGGCATCAAGAAACAAAAACATAGCTATGGAAGAAATCCTAATGCCTTAAATCCCACATTTATTTATTATTTTTGTTGTATTATAAAAGTACTACATAGTCGCTGTAGATATTCTGGAAACTATATAAAAGTAAAAAAATAAAAGTCATCTATAATCTTACAACTAGAGAGAAATACAGTTAACATTTTTGGTGCATTTTCTTCTAGGTAAAATTCTATAAAAAGTTAAGACAGGCAGACGTTTGGTATCCCACTTTCATAAAATTAAAATTCTTTGAAAATATGAAATTCAATGGCTAAATTATACTTCATCATATGCTGTAATACATTTACCTCTTCCTTTATCATTTAGGTTATTTCTACTTTTAGAAACTTTGAGTGATTCTGCGATGAACATCATTCGACAGAAGGGACCCTTACTCACAGTTGATAAAATGACTGCAGAGGAAAGCAATTTTTCATTTTGTCCATAAATAATGATGAAACCAAAGTGAAACATTTAAATTTTACAGGTCATAAGAAGCATCACATGTTACACGAAGGTGCAGTATTACTCATAATGCTAAAATGCAACTTTTATTTTTAAAAATTCAAATTATTTTAAATAAAAAGAGATGACTTCTACACTGGGAACACATGCCTTTCATATTATACCCTCAGTCATAATTGGATTTACTCTTCAAGTTGTTCCTTACATTGCTTACTTGTATAATTTATAAGATCCACCCTATATATTTCTTATATAAGTTAGTATAAGGTAATGCTTTGTCTTTTTAAGAATTTATAGACATCCTTATATCTGCTAATGAAAATTATGCAATAGATCATATTTCCAAATTTCATCTGACTGCCAGAAAATAGAGAGGCAAATTCAATGAACCATGCATTCCTCTAAGCCCTGGAGATAGAACAATAAATAAAAGAAAAAATTTACGTCCTCTTGTAACCTATATTCTATGAGATGGACATAGCAAATTAGTTAGTAATTTAAATACATAGTATATCTGCTTATGGCAAGTGCTATGGAGGAAAGTAAACTAGAGACGGTGAGAGAGATTGTTACGGGGAACATTTAAAGACCAAAGATCCTAAGAGAATAAGCCATGGAGTTACTAGAGTAAAAGTATTCTTGGCAGAAGAAACAAGTATTAAAACCCCAAAGCAAGAACAAGCCTTATCTGCAATTCCCATAAAGAGGCTGTGGCAATAATCAAGGTAAAAGATGATGGTGGCCAGGGTCAGATGATGGAGGTGGGGAGAAGTGTTAGATTACTGGGAATATATCTGGAAGACAGAACCAACAGGATTAGCTGAAGAAAAGAATGGGATGTAGCTTTTGAAAGAAAAGCATTAACTGGTTCAGGAGTAGGGCTGCGATCTTGAAGAAAGATAACATCTATTCAGAATGAAGGAAAAATGCCATTGAAGAAGAGCAAGCATTTCAAAAGAATTTTCACAAATTTGTCATATAATTATTCTTGATTTTTTTCAAACTTGAAACAAAATTTTAAGAAGTCAAGAATAGATGGCCTTCTTGAGGGTGAGCCTGAGTGAACTGAGACACCTGAGCAGCTCTGGGCAGACTCCATAATTCCCCAAACCTGGGGACATTCTTTAGTCATTATGGATTCCAGCCCTCTGCCACAAAATTCTTGGCCAGGCATCCAAGCTTAATTTCTCTCTTCTTATTTATTCTTGCTTAGTAGAGTTGTGAATACTAGATCAATACAATGCAATGCAAAGATCAATCCTAATGCCAGTTAGGAAAGACAGAATAAACCCCATCTGAGAACAAAATAAGGACAAGTGCTACTCAGTTCAAATTAAATTATTCAAATAATGTGCTGGAGTATGAATGAACACTGAGAAATGACAAAGTATCTGAAGGAGTAAGTGTGATCAAGGGAAGTGAGAGAGCTTTGTTTTGAATTGGGTGGAACAGAATGTTTTTATGCTCACTGAAAAATTAAGTAGGAAAGGAAAACTGATGAAACAGGAGAGTGGGGAGATTTTAGAGCAATGTCCTTGAGTGAGTAAAAGGTGATGATACCAATACAAATAAAAGAAAGACTGGGTTTTCAGACAGGTTATCATCAGTGTGGGAGAGAAGGTAGAGTATAAGGAGTAGTTAGGAAAAGAAATGTAGTGGTGGATCAAATGGAAGCTGTCTTTGGATTGTTTCTATTTTCTCAGTAAAATCAGAAAAGCCATCAGCTAAGACTGGGGCAGGGGGAGGTGTTGACAGACGTGAAGAGGGAGGAAAAGATATAAAATAGGCATTAAGAAGAGAGAAAGCAAAAGGTTTACACACAAAAAGAAACAATCTTTGATGGTTATGAAGGAGGGCGAGGTGGGGATCTATCTAGACAATAGATAAGTGGTAACTTTGGTGAAGGGTAAGACAGTACACAATACTGGGGAAGCCAGCACAACTTGTTCAGGGTAAGGTCATGGAAGCTCCATGGACAAATCCAAACTCCCTTAGGGACTGAATTACTGGGCTGAGGGCTGTGGGGACCATGGTCTCAGGGAACATCTAGCTCAACTGGCATAACATTGTTTATTAAAAAAAATGTTCTACATTCTACTTTGGTAAGTAGCATCTGGGGTCTTAAAAGCCTGTGAGAGGCCATCTAAGATAGTCCACTGGTCTCATCCCTTCAGGAGCAAGGGAAAATGAAGAAAACTAAAGACATAATGGAAAGATTAGTCCAAAGGACTAACAGACCACAGCTACCATGGCTTCCACCAGACTGAGTCCAGTACATCTAGATGGTGCCTGGCTACCACCACTGACTGCTCTGACAGGGATCACAATAGAGCGTCCCAGACAGAGTTGGAGAGTTGGAGAAAAATGTAGAACAAAATTCTAACTCAAAAAAAGACCAGACTTACTGGCCTGACAGAGACTGGAGAAACCCTGAGAGTATGGCCCCCAGACACCCTTTTAGCTCAGTAATGAAGTCACTCTGGAGGCTCACCTTTAAACCAAGATTAGACAGACCAATAGGACAAAACGAGACTAAAGGGGCACACCAGCCCAAGGGCAAGAACTAGAAGGTAGGAAGGGACAGGAAAGCTGACAATAGGGAACCCAAGTTCAAAAAGGGAGAGTACTGACATGTCATGGGGTTGTTAACCAATGTTATAAAACAATATATGTACTGTTTAACGAGAAGCTAGTTTGTTCTGTAACCCTTCATCTAAAGTACAATACAAAAAAAAAAAGAGAGAGAAAGCAAACAGCTTAAAGAAATATAGTAGGATAGGTAGGTTATATTATAAAAATACTTGTGATCATGATACTGAAGTAAGAGTGGTTAGCATAATTGTGTATTTTTCTCTAGCTGAGCATGCAGAGCAAGCAGAGAATTCATTTTACTTTGGATTGGGGGTTGTCAGCTATAAGAGATAAAGTAAAGGAAGGGCAAAGGAGCTCAGAGCATATGCATAAGACAGTGTTGTTGTTGGTAGGTCCCATCGAGTTGATTTTGACTCATAACAACCCCATGTGACAGAGTTTTCTAGGCTGTAATCTTTATGGGAACAGATCGCCAGGTCTTTCTCACATGGAGCTGCTGGGTGGGTTTCAACCACCAACCTTTCGGTTAGCAGAGGAGTGCTTAACCATTGCACCACCAGGGCTCCTTGCATAAGACAATAATATTATCGATAATACTACTTTAAAATTCATTCTTAGCAGATTATAGGCATCTCCAAATTAAGATCTCAATTACATTTCACTTTCACATTCACATATGTTTTAAGGATATTTTCACAGATACATTAATAATATTATATTTATTTATTTATTCAATAAACATTCACTAAATTCCACCTACATACCAGAAAGTAGGTACTGGAAAAGTAGAAATGACAAAATACTTATTTTCTACCCTCAAAGAACAAGTGGTTTAATAAGAAAAGTAATTAGGACAAATACGTCAATAAATCAGTAATAAAACACATTCCATGAATTGAGACAGAAGCACTTGCAAGGAGCTGAAGGGAATAAGAGATAGTATACATTAGACTAGATGGACAGGAAAGGCTCACCAGAGGAGAAGACACATAGGAGCACTTTGAAAATTCAGTAGAAGTTAGGCAAAAAAAGTTAAGGAAGACACAATCAAAGGAGAAGGGAAAACATGTTCAAAGGAATAATGGAGATTAAGAACATGGTATATTTTGGTGGGGGAGAAGGCTCCATTTCTGGTACAAGTGACACATGTGAAGGAGAGTCCAGACATGACAATAATGAGAAACTGCTGGTTCCAGACAAGATAGAGTAATTACATTCCACTCTATTGCTCCTGCTAATTACCTTCTCCTCAGTTATCAACTATCTTGTTGTCCCATATTTTGCATTTATGACAATAGTAAAAAATCTACTATCCAACTATTTTGTGCATTAACTATGTACATATGGCAGTAACAAACACCGAGGTGCGAGGCAAGAGTAACAATGGCTTTGACGGTTAACGTCTATGTTAACTGGCTGGACCATGATTCTTGGTGGTTTGGCAGTTATGTAATGATGTAATCTGGCAATTATAAAATGATGTAACTTGGTAGTTATGTAATGATGTAGTCATCCTCCATTTTGTAATCTGATGTGGTCATCCTCCTCTTTCGCATAACACCAATTTTGCCTAACAACCTGGTCTTCGGAACCTAATCATGCTAGTAAGTGAGGAGAGGGTGTATAACTAAAACCTCAGGATAAAATTTAAAAAAAAAAAATCATAAGACTGAAAGGTGGAATAAAGAAAGTGGTTTGAGAACTTGAGTCTCAAGGAAGGACCTTTCAGTGAGCTCCCTAATTTTTGTTTCCTTTTTTGCCTCTCATATATCCCCACCTGGATGATAGAGCAGCCCACAACCTGGAAACACCAACAAATCCAGACCAAAAAAGTTCCAAGAAAAGCTTACTGTGGAGACTGTGGGTGCAACCTCATAAACCATATCTACCCTACACTAATGAGAAATGGAGTCTATATCATTGCAGTAAACTGTAGGTAAACTGCAGTTAATTATCCCCACACTGCAAGCAGAAGTGATGTTCCTCCCCCTCCCCACCAGGTGCAGACTGTGGGGTGGAGCATGGTCACCATCTCTGCCCTTTACTAACTGAAGTTCAGCGAAGAAGCAGGACCCCTCCCAACTAGAGCGGACCATATTAAATCAGACACATTACCAGGGACAAAGAGGGACATAACATAATGATAAAATGATCAATTCACCAAGAAGACATAACAATTCTAAATGTATATGCACTGAAAACAGAGATTTAAAATACATGAAGCAAAATGACAGGACTGAAAGGAAAAATAGACAAATCCACAATTATATTTGGGAACGTTAACATCCCTTGTTCAATAACTGATAGAACCACTAGAAAGGAAAATTGCAAGGATACAAATGAACTGATCAACGCCATCAACCAACATCAGTAGGATACTTATTCTTTTTTTATGATAAAATGTACATAACAAAACATTTGCCATTTTAACCATTTTTAGGTGTACAATTCAGTGACACTAATTACATTCACCATGTTGTAAAGCCATCACCACTGTCCATTTCCAAATGTTTTTCATCCCTCTAAACAGAAACTCAGTACCCTTTAAGTAGTAACTCCCCTTCTCCTCCTTCTCCCATCTCCTGGTAACCAATAAAAAAATTTGGTCTCCATGCATTTGCCTGCTCTAAATATTTCATGTAAGTGGGATCATACAATATTTGTCCTTTTGTGCCTGACTTATTTTACTCATCATAATGTTTTCAAGGTTCATCCATGTCATAGCATGTACCAGAACTTAATTTCTTTTTGTGGCTTAATAATATCCCATTGTACGAATTTACCACATTTTGTGTATCCATTCAGCTGTTGATGGACACTTGGGTTGTTTCCAACTTTTGGCTATTGTTAATAATGCCCCACTGAACATTGGTATACAAGTATCTGAGCCCCTGTTTTCAGTTCTTTTGGATTTATACCTAAGAGTGGAATTTCTGGGTCATATGATAATTCTATGTTTAATTTTTTGAGAAACCTCCACAGCAGCTGCACTATTTTACATTCCCACCGGCAATAGATAAGCATTCCAATTTTCCACATCCTCACCAACACTTGTTATTTTCTGTTGTTCTGATATCAGCTCCCCTAGTGGGTATGAAGTGGTATCTCAATGTGGTTTTGATTTGCATTTCCATAATGGCCAATGTCATTGGGATCTTATCATGTGCTTATTGACCATTTGCATATCTTCTTTGGAGGGATGTCTAATCAAGTCCTTCACCCATTTTTAAATTGGGTTGTTTGTCTTTTTGTTATTGTAGGAATTCATTATATATTCAGGATATTAAACCCTTATCAGATATTCTCTCATTCTGTGAGTTGTCTCTTCATTCTCTTGATAAAGTCCCTTGATGCACAGAAGCTTTTAATTTTGATGAAGTTCAGTTTAACTATTTTGTCTTTTGTTGCTTGAGCTTTTGGTGTCATATCTAAGAATCCATTATTAAAAACTAGATCTTGAAGCATCACCCCTATGTTTTCTTCTAAGAGTTTCACGGTTTTAGTTCTTATATTTAGATCATTAATCCCTTTTGAGTTAATTTCATGTATGTTGTGAGGCAGGGGTCCAACTTCATTCTTTTTCATGTGAGATTCAGTTGTCCCTATTTTTATATTTCTCTTATCTCATAAAATTTATAAATATGAGGCTAAAAAACATAAAATAATATACTAACTACAACAATGAAAAAAATAACAATGATAACTCATCTTGAGCAAACAGTGTTTATCCAGGGATAAGATAACTCAATATCAGGAAATTTATTAACATAATGTACTGTTAAGAGAAGAAAAAATAATATTATAATCTTAATAGATACAGAGTAATCATTTAATAAAATTCAATTATAATTAAGTGAAATGTTTAGCAAATCAGATTAAAGGGAATGCCCTTAAACTGATAAAGAATATCTGCCAAAAGCCTAGTGACAACATCATACTTCAGGTTGAAACTTTTAAAACAGTCTCATTAAAGTTAGAAACAGGATTTGGATGCCCACCATTGCATCTCTCTTGTCAACATTGTACCGGTGGTTCTAGCTAGTACATAGGACAAAAAAGGAAAAAAAAACAAAACAAAACCAAAGTATATGGCTAAGAAGGAATAAATATTGCCCTGTTTAGAGATGATATGATTGCCTATATGGAAGCTACAAAAAAAAAGAAAAAGAAAAAGCTACAGTAAACACTTTAACTATTAAGAAAATTCAGCAAAATGCTGGATACGTGATAAGCATGCAAAAATCATTGGTGTCCCTAAACAACATTACTAACCGATATTACTATTGACAAACATAAAACATCTGAATAAAGAGATGTACCATGTTCATGGTTGGACTCAATATTGTAAAGATGATCATGCTCCTCAAGTATATCTATGCATTCCATGAAATTCCAATCAATAAGCAAATAAGGATTTTCATGAACCTGAGAAGGTGATCCTAAAATTCACATTGAAGAACAAATGTCAGAACATAAAAGAAAATTTTGAAGAAGACGATGGTGAGGAGGTGTGTTCTACTCTACCAGATAAAAAGAACTATCACAAAACTATAACAATTAAGACAATGTAGTACTAGAGATGATACATGAATAACCAGGTAGCTACACAGAACAGAATAGTAAGGCAAGGCATAGGGCTCTGACTGTGTGGGAATTTTACCTATGAAGCAGTGACATTACAAACTAGTGTAGAAAATACAAACTATGCAATACACTGTGCAAATTATACAATAAATGGTGCTAGGAGAAGCAGTTGATCAAAATAAAAAATAAAATACTCTATTTTTACGCAAATAACACGCACCTTCTAGGTTTACTTGCTAGCCACTCCCTCCCTTCGTGAGGCATTTTCCTAAGTGTGCTATGCTAATTCCCCCCACCCCCTGCAATGTGCAAAAAAAAAAAATTAGCACAGCTGTGCTTAA
The DNA here is from genome assembly GCF_000243295.1 of Trichechus manatus latirostris. NCBI lineage: Eukaryota > Metazoa > Chordata > Mammalia > Sirenia > Trichechidae > Trichechus > Trichechus manatus. Next base: position 5,902,069 of record NW_004443967.1, on the reverse strand, counting down.
GAAAAATACTTGGGCGGGGGAGCAGCTGGCAAACAAACTCAGAAGGTGTCTGCTATTTGCATAAAACTACAGTAGGTATTTATATCCCACACAAAAAATGAAAACAGTTCCAGTTAATTAAAAACATAAATGTTAAAAGAAAAACTTTACAACTTTCAGGAAATATTCAAGAGACTATCTTGTATTACCTGAATGAAGAAAGTTCTTAAGGTATAAATCACAAAGTAAATTATTTAATAAAATTTAAAACCTCTGCACAACAAATGCCATTTTAGCAAAGGTAAAAAACAGGCCGTAGACTGTGAGGATATATATCAATGCATATACCCAGCAAAGGACTGGTATCCAGAATCTATGAACCTCTATAAGTTAATTTAAAAAATACTGACAATATGAAAAAGACAAACCACAAAATGAAAAAGAACAAAAAAATATAAGCAACTATTCTCAGAAGAGAAACCCAACTAGATAATAAATACGTGAAATGATCTTCAACTTCATTAGTCATAAGGGAAACACAAGTGAAAACAAGAAGATGCTATTTCAAAACCATTGGATTAGAAAATAATAAAAAGCCTAAAAATACAAAGTGTTGGTGAAAAGTGGAAAAAAAAAGAAGTCTCATATACACTGGTGGAGCATCAATTGATATAAATACTTGTATACTTCGCAGAGCAATTTGGCATATCTAGTAAATCTGTATTTCTACTTCTAGCTATATACCCCCAGAGAAGTTCTGGCATGTGTACTTAAGAAGAAAAGCATAAGAATGTGAATTGCAGGATTATCTGTAATTGTAAAATATTAGATACATCCTAAATATCCATCAAGAGGAGAATGAATAAACAAATTTTGGTATATCTATACAAATAAACCCCCCATTACTGCCTAGTCGATTCCAACTCATAGCAACCCTACAGAACAGAGTAGAACTGCTCCATAGGATTTCCAAGGCTGTAATAATTGTGGAAGAAGACTGCCATATCTTTCTCCCGTGGAGCGACTGGTGGGTTCAAACCACCCACATTTTGGTTAGCAGCAGAGTGTTTAACCACTGCTCCAGCAGGGCTCCTTATGCAAATAAATTTCATACATAATTTTAAAAAATGAAATAGGACTACGTGTATCATCACTGATGAATCTCTAATATGTTGTACATTAAAACAATCTGTAGGGTACTCAGGGTATGATACAATTTACATGTATTTTAAAGCATATAGAAAAGTATTTTTTTATATGATATACACTTACATTGTTCAATAATTAGATCTATATAGGTATATTTCTTTCCCAATATGGCATATCTCATTTCTAATTCACTTACTTCTTAAGTATAGGCTACAAAGACATACAAGATGATCCACTTCTCATCCTAGTGTTCTCTGACTAGAGAGCATCCAGAGTTACGTTTTAACATGCAATAGCAGATTTTTTAAGTAGTTCACTCACTACTGGGCCAGCAGTCATGAGGCAAAAAAAGTGGCTGCTGTTTAGAACAAAGAATTAATAAAAGATTGTACACAAAATTAAGCCTATGAGTAAAACACTTGGCATGATAAAGAAGCTTTAAGCAACTAAAATATCTAAAGTCTTTAACCTGTAAAAATGTTTAAAGAGGTCAGGTACTCTACCAAACTAATGATCAACTGGAGAGCGATGACTAAAACTTTACATACAGAATAAGACATTTTGAAAGAGAACTTGAACTATGAAGAAAGTTTCTGAGTACACTGTTAAATGAATTGGGGTAATAAATAGCAAATAACAAACATCTGACATTTGTTCTACTCTTTCAAGGAAAGCTAAATGAAATAATGTATATTTTTAAAAAAATAGCAACCAGTGACAAAAATCATCAGTGTGTATTGGAAATATCTGTATATCTGAGATCCAAACAGGCAGGCATGCCAGGATCACAAATGATAATAACCTTGATTTGTGTGTGTTATATCAATGGCACTGTTCATGCAAAATTTATCTTACTTGGCAACCAGAATTACTGTATATAAATTTTGAATTGTTTAAGAAAGGAACTAAGGCCTAATGACTTGTTTTGTTTTGTTTTTTTGCCATATTAATGTTTCAGCTAATACTGTATTTTACTTTAACATTATCTACAGCATTTAAGGACACCTAGACTGGAATCTCCCACTTTCCAACTGGGTTATCTTCTGCAAGTTAATTAAACTCAGTGAGATTCACTGATACAATGGGAATAAAATGGCCTATCTCACGGGATTGCTCTAAGGATTAAAAATAATTGCATGAGTGTGTGTTTGGCTTAGAGAGGCTTTCTCATGAAACAGAGGCATTCAATAAATGTTACTTCCCTTTTCTTACTCACTATATTTGGTTCTGAATGATGTTAAAAGATTTCAAAAGTCAAACAGATCCTCATATGTATATTTACATATGTTATATATTTGCTCAAAAACATATGAGTTCATGATCATGTATTTAGCTATCCCGAGGAGTTGGAAAAGAATACACACAGACTTTGACAGCAATATCAAGAGTTCAAATATGTTTTAAATAGTAGCTATGAGTTGGAATCGACTCGACAGCAACGAGTTTGTTTTTTTATGTTTATAAACATGTGATTTGCTGAGTTAGATAATTGTTAGTAAACATTAAAACTTATGTGAATATAATTCCAAGTACATTCACATTCTCAATGTGTCATAGTCATCTTTAACATGTAACTCCAGTAAAACGCAACAGAAAATAAACAAAAATGGTCTCTTTCATGCTCTATTGCCCCACCAAACTGTTTTACACACTGTAAGCTGACGCAGATTATTTTAAAACTCAAGTATCAACATTTCACCCTCCTCTTAATACCCTTCAGTGGTTCCCATTGTTCTTATAATAAAGACCAGAATCCTTACATGTGCTATGAAGTACTGCATGTTTGGCTCCTGCAGATCTCATAAGCTTCATTTCTTGTTTCTCTTCCCCTTTTTTCTCTGTGTTCCAGTCTTACTGGCTTTCTTTTAGGAACTCAAACATGCCATGTTCTTTCCTGACACAGGCCTTGGCACGCTCTGCCTCACTTAACCTGCTTCTTCTCAGCCTCATACCATCACTAATCCTTGTACCAAGTCATCCTTCACACCACAGCTCAGTAATTCCCTTGCCTAAGCTACTCCCTCTCCCCCTCCCACAGATTAGGTTAGGCCTTCTTGTAATATCTAGAATTCTGACCCAGAGTTCTTTGAAAATTACAACTAGGTAATTAAATAACTCATAGCAACTATGGAGTCACTATGAGTCAGAATCTTCTCAATGGCAATGCATTCGGCTTGGTGTTAATTGTATAACCGGTTTATCTATCTTCACTATGAATTTATAAGCTTCAATAGAGCAGAACTCATATTTTATTCATTGTGATATCCCCAGAGCCTAACACAGTAGTTACACAATAAACATCTGTTGAATGAATAAACAAAAGTGAGTAAATTCCAATAACTGACACTGTCTCCAAGCTCTAACAGTCTAACTATTTAGTAAATAAAGGAGGAAACATATGCCACTGTAGTATTAAATGAAACAATCAATATGAAATTGTTTGCAGATAATAAATATTCAATAGATTTCTTGCTTGTTCTACAGCACTATCCATGCTTATAATTATTAATTAAGAATCTCTACTGAGCTTTGGACATTTAGAATAATCCCAAGGGTGAAATTCATTGCAGGAATTTTGCAAATTTAACACTTACTAGGTACACTACCACAGAAAAAGTGCAAGAACTTTGTTCTTATTCAGATTCTGAAAATGACTGATTGTGTGGCCTAGGATATTCACTTTAACTCCTGGGGTCTTACTTTTTTTCATTAATGAATAAAACAGTATGGGTGATGATTGTCAATGTCTATAAATCAATTTTTCTAATTCAGGGGTTTTCAAATAATAGGCCATTACCTCTTCAGAGGTAATGCGACTACTGGAAGCATTGGCAAAAACAAGGCTCCAGGAATTGATGGGATACCAATTGAGATGTTTCAACAAATGAATGCAACACTAGAAATGTTCACTCGTCTATGCCACAAAATTTGAAGACAGCTACCTGGCCAACCAGCTGGAAGAGATCCATATTTATGCCTATCCAAAGAAAAGTGATCCAACTGAATGTGGAATTTATCAAACAGTATCATTAATATCACACACAAGTAAATTTTTGCTGAAGATCATTCAAAAGCGGCTGCAGCAGTACATCGACAGGGAACTGTCAGAAATTCAAGGCGGATTCAGAAGAGGACGTGGAAGCAGGGATATCATGGCCAATGTCAGACTGATCTTGGCTGAAAGCAGAGAATACCACAGATGTTTACCTGTGTTTTACTGACTATGCAAAGGCATTCGACTGCGTGGATCATAACAAATTACGGATAACATTACGAAGAATGGGAATTACAGAACACTTAATTGTGCCCATGAGGAACCCGTACATAGATCAAGAGGTAGTCGTTCAAACAGAACAAGGAGACATTGTGTGGTTTAAAGTCAGGGAAGGTGTGTATCAGGGTCATATCCTTTCACTATACTTATTCAGTCTGTATGCTGAGCAAATAATCCAAGAAGCTGGACTATATGAAGAATAGAGCATCAGTATTGGAGGAAGACTCGTTAACAACCTGCGTTATGGATTACACCTCAATATAAAGAAAACAAAAATCCTCACAACTGGGCCAATAAGCAACATCATGATAAATGTAGAAAAGATTGAAGTTGCCAGGGATTTCATTTTACTTGGATCCACAGCCAACACCCATGGAAGCAGCAGTCAAGAAATCAAATGATGCATTTCATTGGGCAAATCTGCTGCAAAAGATCTCTTTCAGGTGTTAAAAAGTAAAGATATCACTTTGAAGACTTAAGGTGTGCCTGACCCAAGCCATGGTGTTTTCAATCGCTTCACATGCATGCGAAAGCTGGACAATAAATAAGGAAGATGGAAGAAGAATCGACACCTTTGAATTGTGGTGTTGGTGAAGAATATTGAATATACCATGGACTGCCAAAAGAACAAACAAATCTGTCTTGGAAGAAGTACAGCCAGAATGCTCCTTAGAAGCAAGGATGGCAAGACTTCATCTCACATACTTTGGACATGTTATCAGGAGGCACCAGTCCCTGGGGTAGTACATCATGCTTGGTAAACTAGAGAATCAGTGAAAAAGAGGAAGATCCTCAACGAGATGGATTGACACAGTGGCTGCAACAATGGGCTCAAGCATAACAATTGTGAAGACGGCGCAGGACCAGGCAGGGTTTCGTTCTGCTGCACACAGGGTCGCTATGAGTCGGAACTGTCTTGATGACACCCAGCAACCACAACATACACTTAGAAGGATTCCCTGGGTGGCACAAATTGTTAAGGACTGAACTACTAACTGAAAGGCTGGCAGTTTGAACCCATCCAGAAGCACATCGGTAGACAGGCCTGATGATCTGCTTCTGAAAGGTCACAGCCTTGAAAACCCCATGGAGCAATTCTACTCCACATACATGGAGTCGCCATGAGTCAGAACTGACCCAACAGCAACTAACAACAACAATCTGCTTAGATATTATTTGAAGAAAATGTTACATAGGCTAAGGAAAAAAGCAAAGTTTAAAACTCACTTTTATTTAAATGAATGGTTAATGCTTAAAGTTTTTCAATGATAAATTGCACTACTTTACATCCCTAAAAAACATAAAGCAACTTTAGTCAATAACCTGTAACATGATCTCCAGACGTTTTTGGTCAAGCACCCCATCAGTAAAATTGCTGGTGCATACAGCCACAATACATGTGTATCCATTTATTTGTTGATCATCTATATGCTTGTACTACCATTAAATATTTAATTAAGGCCTGCTATGAGCCACACACATTTCTATGTATAAAACCCATTGCCATCAAGTCGATTCTGACTCATAGTGACCCTACAGGACCCATAGCAGAACTGCCCCAATAGAGTTCCCAAGGAGCAGGCAGTGGATTTGAACTGCTGACCTTTTGGTTAGCAGCCACAGCTCTTAACCACTGAGCCACTAGGGCTCCATTTCTATCTATAGGGGGATTCAACAAGACAAGGTCCTGTGTTCACAGTCTTACATTCTAATGGGAAAAGAAAACCAATATTCAAGCAAATAAGTAAACAAGCAACATCATTTTATACTGTGTAAGTGTTAGAATAGAAGTAAAAGGGTATTGGACTACCTGGAGGAGTTCATTTTCTGTGGCAGTGGTATTTTTGAGGCAGAGAAATAGTAAGTTCAAAAGCCACAATATAAAGTTGAGTTGGGGATATTTAAGAAGAAGCAAATTAAGTCATTAAAGACTTTTATAAAAATAAAATAGCTGGCAAATAAATCTGCAAATGTTCTGGAATCTAATACTGGACTTTATTGTCTTCACTGCTTATTATTCTATTCCTAAACCAGTACCATGCTCTTTTAGTTACAGAGTCACAGTTGGACTGGATATCTACCATGGCAGGACTTTATCACTATGCTTCCTTTTCATAATTTTACTAAATATTCTAAAGGTGTATTATTTAAAATGAACTTAAAGGTAATTTATTCTAGTATGTGCCCCTTAAAAAACCCAACTCAATAAAATTCTAATAGGAATAGTATAAAATTCATATATCAATTTTGGGAAGTATGATATTTTCCTATTAAGATTTCTCATTTGAGAAAACAGTATTATTTTCAAATTGTTTAGATCTTCTTTTTATCACCTTTAACATGATTATTTTATTTTATTCATATAAAAACAACTCTTTGCCTAAATAAATTTTTATTGCTCTAGGTTTATCACCTGAGGTTAAAAATATAAGCTGTAGACCAGACTGCCCAGGTTGAAATCTGGCTTTGCTATTTACTAACTGTGTAATATTATACAAATTAATTAAACTCTTTACGCCTCTGTTTCCTCATATAAAAGATGGGGACAGTATATATCCAATACATACTCAATAAATGTTAACTAGTACTATTGTTATTTTTAAGTTAGGTGGTTATTTTCCACTTTGGAGGAAAACTATGTTGTATTCAATAAATGTTTGAGTCCACCCAGAGATGCCTCAGAAGAAAGACCTGGCAACTACTTCCAAAAAATCAGCCATTGAAAACCCTATTTGCACAGTGCTACTCTCGACACACATGGGGTTGCCATGAGTCAGAATCAACTCAATGGCAACTGGTAGATAGGTGGGACATAATGTTACATACCTGTAAGAAAAATAATTGTCCACAATAAAAATACTATGTATGTTATGACCTGTTTTATGTGAAATCATTCTCAGGATATGATAAGAGAGGCAGGCAGGGCCTTCATTAGCCCATTCAGCATCCTTGTACAAATCAGGGACTATGAGCACTTGTTCAAGGCAGACACAGCCCCACAGTGGGGCACCCTTGTCAGGGCACAGACTGCACAACTCTGTTTGGAAGACTGCTCGGTTTTCAGATGATTCTTCTTTTCTTCCTTAAACTTTCCTGTTCTGTTTGATTATTTTTACAGTGAGTCTATGTTATTTACATAATCAGAATAATGTAGCATGTTTATTATGAAATAAATAGTTTAAATACTTCATCCCTGTTCTAGATTAACTCAGTTACAATTTTTTCTCTCAGCTATTTTTAATTACTTTCTCATAATTATGATATATTGTCCATTTTGGACTATGCTATAATATTAAATAATTCTGAAATAAATATCTAAAAATACTGAGCTATAAGCTTTGGGAAATTTAATAAAAACATTGATAAATCAAAGAATAAAGTTAAAACGTTAACAAGGAGAATCATTTGTTTTGTCAGCTAATCATCACTTCATCATGTTTGCCAACTGCTAAAATATAAGAAGTTAGATTCTCTGTGCTCATTAAGGTCACTGCTACCCCATTTATAGATGAACCAATCAGATCCTACTTAAAAAGTAATTTATATTCAATAGTTAAAAAGCCATATAAACTGCAAATAACAAAATACAGCATATTTAGTTTAAAACAGCAAAAATTTTCCATTCAATTTTATAACAAAAAAAGAGAATAATTCCACAAAATATGAGGGTTTATTCAAGTTTTAACTGTGTTCATTGTTTTCATAGCATTTTAAGTAATCAAATTGAGTTTAAAATCTGTTTTTTAAATGTACAGCTATAACAGTATTTGTTAGAAATATTATCTTGCATTTATCAAAAGAAAAAAAAATCCAGTAAATAATATGCTTGTAAATAATGTCTTTCAGTCCCAGAAATTAAAACCACTAATTAAGTAGATCAATAATAATTAAAGAGTTTACGACGAGATGAATGCATAAACATTTCATTTTATTAGTGATATAAACTGAGGTAAGATGAGTGGACGAGGTGAGCACTGAATATAAACGTAGGAATTAAACTCCTCACTATCAAAATAGGCTGTGTTTCATAATCAGAAAATTCCACCTTAAACTCTAAACAGCAACAGAAGAAATCCAAAATGAAACAGTAATTTACCAAGAGTTAAAGATGAAATAACCCAAAATATTTTAGACTATTTGGAAATAAACTAAAACACTATAATCAGCAGTTAAGACATTACATGTATTTAAGAATTAATTCAGTTGTGGCAAAAGCAGATGATTGAGGAAAGCGCCTTCTGCAGGCTACTCCTTGAGATAACATTTTCATAATCCAGTTTAAGGCTTAAGGTTTTCTTTGTTACAATTGTTATTCTAATTTTTAAAAAATCATTCAAGAAAAAAAGAAACTAAACTACTCAGTGACTACTAATTTTTATATTATTTACCAAGAATAAATTAAGAAATTCAGTGCTCACAAGGGTCAATCAAATTAGATAACATTGCTAGAAAAAAGATTTTTTCTACGTGAGACATGACAGTTGTCCAATACATTCAGTTTTTGGTTTTAAAAGGAAAACTGAATGGTGCATTACTTTCAATTAAGTTAATATCACATCGCACTCAATTACTTTAAGTTACAGTTGTGGACTCGCATTTTAAATTTTGATCTAATCTTTAAAATCTGGAGAGCTTCCATTAATACTATTACAAGAACTACTGGCCTTTTATTTTTTAAACACCATTTCCTTCAAATGTTAAGGTTTAAAGGTCTCATAACAAATGACAAGACTGCCATCTAGTGTTTTATGACACTTCTAAAAGGAAACAGGAGTCCCATACAGCCTAGAGCTGCCCAGTCCAATATGGTGGTCACTAGCCACATGTGCCTGTTGAGTAGTGGCAACTGAACTGGTTCAAATTGAGATACGCTGTACGTGTAAAACACAAACTTCATTTCAAATACTTAGTACAAAAGAAAAAGTACAACAGAACTTTTACTAAAGCACAAAAGAACTTGTACTACCTTCTTTAGTACAAAAGAAAAAAAAACTCTTTGATTCTTTTTTTAATATTGATTACATGTTAAAGCAAAAATACTTTGACTATAAGTTAAATATAGTATTAAAATTAATTTTTCCTGTTTACTTTTATAACATAGCTCCCAGAAAATTTAAAATTACATGTGGGGCTCAAATTATACTTATATTTACTTATATATTATATTTATATATTTATATTGGACATCACTGTGAGAAGGCTGGAAATCCTGGTGGTGTAGTGGTTAAGAGCTATGGCTGTTAACCGAATGGTTGGGAGTTCGAATCTACCAGGTGCTCCTTGGAAACCCTATGGGGCAGTTCTACTCTCTCTTATAGGGTCGCTATGAGTCGGAATCAACTCAATGGCAATGGGTTTTTTGGGAGCGAAGGCTCACCTAGGCATCATACATAGGATGCTTAGCAGCATTTCTAGCCTCTATGCTCTAGATGCCCTTAGCACAAAACTGAACAAAAAAAAAATGAAAAAGAACCAGACTCAGAGATTTTGAGTTAATGTAGCTAACATTCAAAGCTCACATAACATTTTCTAACTATTCCTATTTTTAAAAAGAACCGTAATCCTCCTGAGTTCATTTTTAAAAGATACTACCATAATTACATAATATGAAGATAGAAAAGGAAAGAAATCAATAACTACAGTCAAAAATCACTTAATTAGCAAAAACAGTGCTATATTTGCATAAAAATAAACAGAATAGAGGGTCCAGAAATAGACCTACACATATACAGACAACTTATTTTCCACAAAGGTTCAAAAGTAATTAACGGGGAAAGGACAGTCTGTTAATCTGGAACATTTGGATATCCATGTGCAGAAAAAGGAACTTTGATCCATACTTTACAATACATACAAATATTAACTCAAAATGGACCATAGACTCAAATGTAAAGCCTAAAAATATAAAAGTTCTAGAAGAAAACATAGGGGGATATCTTTGTGACCTTGGGTTAGGCTAAGATTTCTTAGATATGACACTAATATCACAATCTAGTAAAAAAAAAAAATGATAAATTAGAGTTTGTCAAAATTTAAAAGTTTTGTTCTTCAAAAAGCACTGTTAACAGAATGAAAAGACAAGTTACAGTCTAGGAGAAAATATTTGTAAATCATATATCTGACAAAGGACTTGTATTAGAACACAGGTAGTTCCCAGGTTACGAATGTCCAATTTATGACAACCTGTAGTTAAACCAATCCCTGTAAAGCCTATTACATTAAAATTTCAAAGTACATACAACGGTCTGTCATAGTAAATGGGCACTACTCTGTGATATGCATCAAAACGTCATTGTTATTATTACTGTATTATTATGCTAAGATGTTTTAGTGTGTCTGCAAGTGTTTCTTTAATGATTTTTATGCATAGAAAGCTACACTATATACTATATACTAAGACAAACTTTTGACTGACATAAGATACAAACTGTATCTAACCATTCTGACTTATGTACAAATTCAACTTAAAGATAGACTTAGAACAGAACTTATTCATAATTTGGGGACTGCCTGTACATGAAGTACTCTGAAAACTCAATTTAAAAAATGTACAATTAATTTAAACAGATACTTTAAATAAGATATACATATGGCAAATAATCACATAAAAAGATGGTCAACATCATTAGTTGTTAGGGAAAAGCAAACAAAAAATGACAATGAGATACCATTGCACACCAATTAGAATGGCTAAAATTAAAAAGATTAACTGTACAAAGTGTGGAACAACTGGAACTCATACACTGCTCGTGGGAATGTAAAATGGTACAACTACTTTGAAAAACAGTTTGGCTGTTTCTTAAAAAGTTAAACATATACCTGCCATATGATCATTATCCAATGAAAACATCTGTCTGTAAAAAATCAGCAACTCTTTAGCAATGGACAACACTGCCCCCTGGAAAAAATCTATCACTTAAAATATTCCATTTGTTCAAAAATTTATCATAATGAGAAAGATTACATTAAAATCCATGTGAGTTTACTCAAGTTCTATATATTGTTTCATGCTCAGACTAAGCTCTATTGCTATTTTACCCTTCAGAGTAGAAAAAATACACCAGATAAAATTAAGAGAATACACCAAAAGAACATTGCATTTCTTAGAAATATATATGAAGTTGTATTATAAGATTTAAGAAATGGAAAATTGTAGCGTATTTGTGGCAATACCAGTTATTCAAGATGACTTTTATTATATCGGCACCAAAAAAGAAAAAAAAACCACTGCCATCAAGTCAATTCTGAATCACAGTGATCCTACAGGACAGAGTAAAACTGCCCCATTGGGATTCCAAGGAGCAGCTGGTGAATTCAAACTGCCGACCTTGTGGTTGGCAGCCGAATGCTTAACCAGTGCGCCACCAGGAATAAAAAAAAAACAGTTGTCACTGAGTGGATTCTGACTCTGGCGCCCTCCTCCATGAGCCATAGAATTTTCAAAGGCTATGATCTTTTGGAAGTAGATCACCAGGCCCTTCTTCTGAAGTGTCTTTGGGTAGATGTAAACCACCAACCTTTCAGTCAGTAGCCAAATGCTTAACCATTTGCACCACCCAGGGACTTGAAATTAATAATACAATGACTTATTTAAAATGAAAAATACATAAATACTTACAATAACATGTTCCTCTAAGTGGATTACCAACATAGCGATTTTCAGAGTCACATCTATAGAAATACAAAAAGTCATTTACTATTAAACAATGTAATTCAAAAATCTCATTTTTTTCCTCAAGCAAAATGTATTAAACTCTATGTTAAAACATCCTAAAAACAAACTGAAAGTTTTAAAAACAAAGCTTCAGAGGAATTAATTGTGAAAACCTATCTGTAAGTGTAAGTGAGAGAAGAAATAAATGGTGAGGAAGAAAATAAACGTACAAGAGAGGGATAAAAGGGATGTGGCACAGCAGACAGGATAGGATTATGAGCATGGGGATATGGATTCTTCCTCAAAAATACGTGGAGTTGAAAGGATGGATAAAGATCCAAAGTCATTTTTAGATAGGGGACGATAACTGAAGGAGTTCATAAACGACATCATTTTCTTACTTGTGATACTCTTTGAACTTAATATGTTTTTTCCAACTTTCTACACCAATGAATCTATATAAAAAGAGACATCCTCAAAGTTTTCTCTAAATCAAGTAACCCAAATAAAATAGACTATCATAGGCTAAATTCAGGAGCTCAAACTTAAATTCATGTAAGCAGATAATAAATAATGAAAGAATGTATGAACATTCAAACTCATGAAATCTAATACATCAAAAATCTGATGAGCCTGCTCTGACAGTGATCACAATAGAGGGTCCTGGACAGAGATGGAGAAAAATGTAGAACAAAATTCTAACTCACAAAAAAAAAAAACTCAGACTTTCTGGCCTGACAGACTAGAGAAACCCAGAGAGTAAGGCCCCCCGACATCCCTGTAGCTCAGTAATGAAGTCACTCCCGAGGTTCACCTTTCAGCCAAAGATTAGACGGACCCATAAAATGAAACAAGACTAAAGGGGCACACCAGCCCAGGGGCAAACCCAGCCCAGGGGCAAAGACTAGAAGGCAGGAGGGGACAGGAAAGCTGGTAATAGGGAACCCAAGGTCAAGACGGAAGTGTGTTGACATGTCGTGGGGTTGGTAAACATGTCGTGGGGTTCGTAAACAATGTCATAAAACAATATATGAGATATATGTTTAATGAGAAGCTAGTTTGTTCTGTAAACCTTCACCTAAAGTACAATTTAAAAAAATCTGGTCAGCTCTAGGAATGGTAGGAAATCATAAGTATTTTCAAAATTTCTGAAGTTCACATTTTTCAATCCTTGCTTCCATAATAAAATTAAACTGACAACAAGTGCTTGACAGAGACGTGGCTTGGTTTTCTAAAATGCTACTTCTTGGAATACCCTCTAAAATAAGTTATTGTAAAATGTATACATCAGGGTAATTGAATAAAGTAACATAATATTTGAATTATATGTACAAGTTTAAAGAGATGAAAGAGACCTTCGGGAAATGTCTTTAGTTTTAGTAGAGCTCATTAGAACAGAGAGATAATTTTTTTTTTATTGTACTTTAGGTGAAGGTTTACAGAACAAGTAGTTTCTCATTAAACAGTCAGCACACATATTGTTTTATGACATTGGTTAACAACCCCACAACTTGTCAACACTCTCCCTTCTCAACCCTGGAGGACCTTTTTTTTTGGTGAAAATATACATAGCCAAAGATACACAATTTCAAAAATGTCTACATGTACAATTCAGTGACATAGATTGTTTTTCCAGTTGTGCTGCTATTCTCACTATCCTTTTCCAAATTATTCCATCACCATTATCTTCAACTCACTGTCCCCTAGGCTTCCTATCAAACCTTTTGAGTTGCTGTTGTCAATTTGATCTCACATAGATAATTCTTTTTTTTTTGTACTTTAGATGAAGGTTTACAGAACAAAATAGTTTCTCATTAAATAGTTAGTACACATATTGCCCTATGACAATGGTTAACAGCCCCACGACATGTCAATGCTGTCCTCTGTCAACCTTGGATTCCCTATCACCAGCTTTCCTGTCCCCTCCTGCCTTCTAGTCCTTGTCCCTGGACTGCTGTGCCACAGAGAGATAATTATAATACATATATATTTTATTTAATCAAGGGCCAAACAGCAGAAATCAATAGGTGAAATAATCAGGTTACTTTTTTTTTTTTTTTTTTTGGACTTTATACGAAGGTTTACAGAAAAAACTAGCTTTCTCATTAAACAACTAGAACACATATTGTTTTGTGACACTGGTTACCAACCCCACGACATGTCAGCACTCTCCCTTCTCAACCTTGGGTTCCCTATTACCAGCTTTCCTGTCCCCTCCCGCCTTCTAGTCCTTTTCCCAGGGCTGGTGTGCCCCTTTAGTCTCGTTTTGTTTGATGGGCCTGTCTAACCTTTGGCTAAAGATTTGGGCTGGGTTTGCCCCTGGGCTGGTGTGCCCCTTTAGTCTCATTTCATTTTATGGGCCTGTCTATAGGAAAATAGACATTCCTATACATTGATAGGAGGAATAAAAAAATGGTACAATTACTACTGAGGTGAATTTGGTAATAGTATCATTACTGAGCTAAAAGTGTGTCCAGGGCCTTACTCTCGGGGCGGGGGGTGGTTCTCCAGTCTCTGTCAGGCCAGTAAGTCTGGTCTTTTTTCGTGAGTTAGAATTTTGTTCTACATTTTTCTCCAGCTCTGTCCGGTACCCTCTGTTGTGATCCCTGTCAGAGCAGTCAGTGGTGGTAGCCAGGCACCATCTAATTGTGCTGGACTCAGTCCGGTGGAAGCCGTGGTAGTTCTGGTCCATTAGTCCTTTGGACTTAATGCATTTTTCAGCCATGTGTTTGCTAGATTTTGTTTTTATGAAAAAAAAGAGTTGAAGAATAATTGTTTTTCTACACTAACTACAAAATTAAAGCAGAAATATGGTAGCCCTTTAGTACCCCTTACTTTATTCTCCATGAAACAAAGGAACTTTGAGGGAAGGTTTTCTGCGACTTCTCCAAACACTGCTTTTAAAGTTAGTGACATGTAGAAGTTTTCTAGGTTTAGAAAATGAAACACTCATTATTGCTAGGTGAAGCATTTCAGAACCTGATTCATATACTTTCGTTCCTTCCTCCTGGCTTGCCTCCTCAAATCCCATCACTTTGCACCAAGTATATACACATACTAAAGGAATAATTTACATATCATTATAATTTCTTTTTCTGCTGCAAGAATTAACTTGAGTTATTGTAAATGGGTATCTAATATAATTTTAGAATAGGCAAGTAGTCAACATAATATTCTCTCTATTATATATAATATTCATTCCCTGCATGTCTTCCTTGCCCAAATAGATGGCTTTCAAAGTCCTAAAACTACTAACTTTGATAAATGACAAGGAATTTCAAGTGCTTTTTAATGGATCATGTACTGCTTTTAAGAGCTCCAAGAAACAAATCCATTTCTTCAATGTGGAAGTTATAAAGTTTTCGTTTTGATTAACTAATATTTAGTTTATCAAATTACATAACCTTATATTGTATTGGAAATTATTGTAGTATGTTTACTTTCAACATGATGCAATTTTTACAAAGGAAGGGTTAACATTTTATTTTCTCCAAACCATAAATGTTCTTGGAAGAATGAAATGATATATGTGTTCCTGTTTAGGAAGTAACCTTTGGTAACTTTTATTAGTCAAAGCTTAGAATTTTAACAGAAATAAAGGATTTACACTACCTTGGTAAGAATTAAACTGAGAGGATTCACTGAGTCCTTGATGGTGTTTAAGAAGTACACTGTCTCTTAAATTTCAATAACTCAAAAAAAACAAATTAGAAACATATTTCCTAAATTGGTTTATAATAACCAATAATTAACAAGAGAAATTTTAATGTATGTATTATAAAAGCATTTTCAAAATTTTTGTAAATACTTAGAGTTAAGTTTAAGCATCAATTCAATTTTTGCTAGTTTAACCTCAGATATTATTTAAAGAACCATCAGTGCCTGCAGACAACTAATGACATAAATAGTCCTAAAGGAAACATAACAATGAAAGTTTAGGCAATAAACTCAAACTGAAAGACATAAAGTATACATAAATAAATGGAAAGAGTTCCCTTATTCTTCATTAGGACACTACAACATCATCAGGATGTCAGTAAATTTCAAAGACAATCTTTAATTTGTTCCAATAAAAATTCCAATGAACTCTTTGAGCAGCTAGAAAAGTTGATCTTAATGTTCACATGAAAAATAAACAAGAATAGCTTGAAAAATATTCAAAAAGAAGAGCTCTGAAGGAAGCTAGACTTAAAAGATATTAAAACATACTCAAAGTCTCTACAATTCACAATTAAGTGTGGTATTGGCAAATGAATAGAAAGACCATAGGCTAAGAACAGAAAGTCTAGAAATAGGTCCAACTGTCATATACTAAAAATCTAGAATGTTATAAAAATAGTATTTTAAGTCACTAGGGTAAAGACAGACTTTTTAATAAATGGTGCTGCGAAAACTGGATAGTCATTTGGAAAAATACGTAATTAGATCTAATCCTTACATTATAAACAAAATGAAACTCTAAATGCAAAAAATAAAACTTTAAACATATTGGAAGAAAAGATGGGTGAATTCCACCATAACCTAGATATAATGAAAGGCTTTATAAATCATGAATAAAATTCCAAATATAATTTTTAAGAAGGTTAAGAAATATGACTACATAAAAAACTTTTTCATGGCAAAACAAAATGCCATTAGCAAAGTCGAAAAAATATATAACAAACTGGGAGAAAATATTTGCAACATGTGTCACAAATAAAAGGGCTCAAATCCTTAATTTATAAAGAATTTTCCAAAAATGAAGGAAAAAAAGACCAATAATCTTATAGAAAATTTGAGAAAAGACTAACAGACAACTCACATATACAAAAAAAGATAAACATGGCTCTTAAACATATGAAAAAAAAGTTCAATTTCACTCATAGGAGAAATGTAAATTAAAACTACACCAAGATACCATCAGATTGCCAAAATTTCAAAAGCATGGTAATATACTCTCTTTGTGAAGCTATAGGAAAATAGACATTCCTATACATTGATAGTAGGAATAAAAAAATGGGACAATTACTACTGAGGTGAATTTGGTAATAGTATCTAATAAAACTACATAGGAATTTATCCTTCAATAGAGCAATTCCACATCTAAGAATTTACTCTGAAGATAAACCTCCAACAGTATGAAAATACATTTCTGCACAAGGTTATTCACTGCAGCATCATTTCTCATTTTAAAATATTGTTAAACTATAGTACAGCTACTTGCCACTCGGGTCTCCTAACTTGGCCACTTAATTCTTCAAAGCCAGCAAGGGAGAAAGTCTTTAGAGCAAATCTTCTAGCAAGACATAGTATTATATAACATAGCATATTCATGGAAGTGACATATAATGACATATAATTGTCATATAATGTAATATAATCACAAGAGTAACATTCCATCACTTTTGCCATATTTTCTGCCAAGTCCTGCTCACACTCAAGGGGAGGGGATTGTACAACAGTGTGAACACCAAAAGCTAGAGGTCATGGTGGGTCACCTTAGGGTTGCCCGTCGTAATTTTTTTAAAGTTATATATAAAATTTTTTACCATAAAACATTTCAATAGAGTCATCTGAGATATGAACATGAACTACTAATCTAATTTCTATAATAAAATAGGAGGTTAACTATTTGATCAAGTTCAAACTCAAATTATAAAAGGTGAAGAGAATGTGAAGGGGAAAATATAGATACAAACACTAATCCTTTAAACAGATGCATATTTCACTATATAAATTATATTAATATTTCTGAGTTGTAAGCTACATAATATTTTTAAAATTCAGAACCTTTCTGTATAAAGATTAGACACAAACATTAAAAGCCTTCAGAAGTCTTCTGCATGACTTAATTAAAAATGTAACATCAAACTATTTCTGTGTCTAAGCAAAGAGATAATCATCTTCTATTCCCACTAAGCAAACTAAGCAAACAGCAGAGCTTTTTTATAAAAATAGATTTAGGCTGAAATATTTATTAGGGACTTTGAAAAGGTAAATAATGTCATTAAATGGCACCTAAATCATGGCTCCATTTATGTAAATGATCACATTACATTATAAATTTCTTTCAAAAAAACCAAAATATAAAATAATTCCAAGTTTATAAATGTTAAAATTATTTTTCTCCCTGAGGCTTCTATAATGCTATTGATTAAAATATTTAATCCAAAATATATATAATGTTTCTACTCAGAAACCAAAACAAGAAGGACATCTAGTTACAATCTGAAAACATCATGACATGACATTTCCAGCTGAAGAGTCATTAAATGAATTTGTATTTTTAAGAGAAAATAAACTATACACAAAGTGAAACATACTTGCTTTTGCTTTGTTTTTACTCTAAAGAAAATCATAAAAAATCATATCCCATGAACAAACATATGGTATTAAGGAATATCATGATATCAACATTGCTACCAAGCTTCTAAGACAATTTATCATAAGAAATAATAAAAACCCAGACATAAAGGCATAGTAATATGCTTTGAATTATCTTTTTCCCTGAAAATGATTAAGTTACTAGTGCCAGGCACATAACAGAAATAAAACCTCTTTGGAAGGAGATTTCAACCCAGGTCTTAAATGATCTGTAAATAGATTTTGCAAATATAGTATCTAGTCAAAAACAAACAAACAAACAAACAAACAAACCAGGCATGGGAGCAGATACGAAAATAAGAACAAGAACCACCAGAAACAAAGGACAAGGAAAATAGAGCCGTGGGTATTCAGAAATTGTCTAGGAGAAGACACAGATTCATCTATAATAGAGAAGATCAAGAATCTGGTCCGAAAAACTAGAAACTATAAAAGAACAAAATAAAAAAGCAATAATCAAAATCAAAAACTGGATGGGTAAGATTAACAGCAAATTAGACACAGTGGAAAAGAGAAAAGTGAACTGAAAGATCAATCGGGAGAGAGTAGACAAATAAGAAAGCATAAAAGAGACAGACAAGATATGGTATTATTTGAGTCCAGAAGCAGAAGAGAGAGAAAATGGAGAAGAAGGAATATTTGAAGAGTAATAGCTGAACTTTCTGAAAATTGATAAATGAAATTTAAAAAAAAATCATATCTAGGCACATCATAGTAAAACTAGTTAAAAACAAAGGGAAAATCTTTAAAAAGCCAGACAATAAAATAGACACAAAAAGAAATTTAAAATCTAAATAGTCTTATATATTTTAAAGAAAGTAGACAATAATTAAAACCATTTCAACAAAGAAAAATCCAGCACCAGTTGGCCACCTTGTGTATGCTACTTAATAATGGGAAAGGCAAAAAGTTCTTAAACAGGACTGACTGATGTGGTTGCAGATTACACATTTCAGAAACTACCACTTATCAAGTTTTGGTGAACTATCAAAGAAAATAGCCATAACTATATGAAATGGAGTTTAAAAAATTCCTCCTCTTTTGGAGTTAAAAAAATTCCTCCTCTTTCCACCAACATATCTGTGTGAGACTGAATTTTCTTCATATATTTCAACCAAAACAACGTATCATAAACAGATTGAATGTAAAAGCAGACACGAGAATCCAGGCACCTTTTATTAAGCCAGACATTAAAGAGATTTGCAAAAATGTAAAACAATGTCATTCTTCTCACTCATTTTTTTGTTATGTTTTGGAAAATACAGTTATTTTGCATAGAAATTTGCTATTTATTTTAACATATGATGAGTTCATAATTATTTTAGGTGAATTAATAAATATTTGTAAATGTCTCATTTTAAAGTTCTATTACAGTAAATGGAGCCCTGGTGGCACAGTGGTTAAGAGCTACGGCTGCTAACCAAAAGGTCAGCAGTTCAAATCCACCAGCCGCTCCTTGAAAACCCTGTGGGGTAGTTCCTCTCTGTCCTATAGGTTCGCTGTAAGCAGAATTGACCCGACAGCAATGGGTTTATTACAGTAAATATTGGTTGATATAACCCATATACACAAAAGCTCTTTCAGATCCTCAATAATTTTTAAGAATATAAAGAGATCCCAAGACCAAAAAGGTTGAGAAGCATTGACTCAACTAGGACCAGTCTGTAAATTAATTTATCAGCTTAAAGATCCCTGCATCATGCGGGCAGTGTAAATTTGAATTCCACACCCATATGTGACTCTGTCTCGGTCTTTAAATTTTCCTAGGAAACTTTTTTTCCTGCACAGAGCCCTGGACAAAGACAAGGTTCCATTTTCATTCCTCAGGATTGTATTGCTAGTCCTTCTTAGACAACAAGAACTTTATATACTATAGGAAATACACATATATTTTTAATGTAAATAGGACATTAACAAAAATTATCTTATATATAACAACTAAAAACAATCTTAATTTCAAGAAGTAAAAATCATTTGATCCCAGTCAAAATCTTAGCAAGTTATTTTGTGGATATTGAAAAACTGATCCTAAAATTTATATGGAAAGGCAAAGACTGAGAATAACCAACACAGTACAGAAGAAGAACAAAGTCAGAGGATTGACACTCCCCAATTTCAAGACTTATTATAAAGCTATACTGATCGAGACAGTATGGTATTGGCAAAAGAACAGAAAAATAGATTAATGGAACAAAACAAAGAGCCCCAAAATAGGCCCATATAAATGTGGTCAAGATCTTTGCAAAAGAAACAAAGGCAATTCAGTGGAAACTATACAACTTCTAAAAGATAATATTAGAGAAAATCTAAGAGACCTTGGGTTTTGCAATGAATTTTTAGATAAAACACCAAAAATACAATCCATAAAAAAAAATTGTTAAGTTAGACTTCATTAAAATTAAAACCTTCTGCTCTGCAAAAGATACTGTAAACAGAATGAAAAGACAAGCCACAGACTGGGAGAAAATATCTACAAAACACATATCTGATAAAGGATTTGTATCAAAGATATACAAAGAATTCTAACTCAACAATAAGAAAACAAAAAATCCAATTAAAAAAATGGGCAAAAAAATCTAAACCAATACCTCATAAAGGAGGTATACAGACGGCAAACAAGCATAGGAAAAGATGCTCAACATCATATGTCATTAGGGAATTGCAAATTAAAAACAACAATGTGATACCACTACACATCTATTAAAATGACTAAAATACAAAACACTGGCAACACCAAATGTTGACTAGGATGGGGAACAACAGGAACTCTCATTCATTGCTCGTAGGAGTGAAAAATGGTAAAGCCACTTTGGAAGACACTCTGGCAGTTCCTTACAAAGCAAAACATGGTCTCACCATATGATCCAGCAATCATGCTCCTAGGTATTTACTCAAATGAGTTGAAAACTTATGTCCATATAAAAACCTAAAACAAATGTTTACAACAGCTTTATCTGTAATTGCTAAAAATTGGAAGCAACCAAGATGTCCTTCATTAGGGCAATAAATAAGTAAACTGTGGCACATCCATACAATAGAATATTATCCTGAGACGAAAAGAAATTAGCCATCAAGTCATGAAAAGACATAGAGGAAACTTAAATGCATACTGCTGAGTGAAAGAAGCCAATCTAAAAAGGCATACTGTATGATTGCAACTATATAACATTTTAGAAAAGACAAAACTATAGAGACAGCAGAAAGATTAGTGGTTGCCTGGGGCTTGCGGGGAGGAGGGAGAGGCTTAACAAGTGGAGCACAGGGCATTTTTAAGGACAGTGAAACTATTCTGTATGATATTTTTATGGTGGATACATGACATTCTGCATTTGTCAAAATCCATAGAACTGTACAACACAAAAAGTAAGCCCTACTGTAAACTGATTTAGGAAATAATATCGGAGTCATTATTCCCCGTCCTTGAGCGTAGGGAATGTGACCCAGCTGGAGCTGGATGCACAAGGACTCACAAGGACACATCAACTGGTCCCCGAGATATAAAAACAATGGCTAGGACAATCATGGAAAATATTTTAGGGAACCTTTCACATGAACCAATCAAACAGAACACAAACAACTTTCCACTCTTATCTTTTTCTATCAGCATTTAGTGAATGGAAAATTTGTTGGACCAATGAAGACCCTCCTGACTGTCGTTACTGAAACCTGTACCAATGACTGTTAAGAAAGTCAATTCAAAATGTAGGATTACAGTTTCTAGCCAATCTGTGAAAAGGTGAAGTTTTCAGTGGTTTTGCCCATTGGTAATGTTAATATATACTGATGACTCTGTAATATTCTTTGGAATTGAGCAGACATGACTCTGGCAGTATGCTTGTCCGTTTTCCCATTCTTGCCTATTCTGTAATATTTCCTCGGACTCAGGCAGACATGGCTCTGGCAGCATGCTTGTCCATCTTCCTGCTCTTGTCTATTTTGGAATATTTCCTTGGACTCGGGCAGAGATGGCTCTAGCAGCATGCTTGTCTGTTTTCCACTTTTGCCTTTTTGAATATATGCCCAATAAAACTTTCATTTTGCTTTACTACACTTTGTGATGTTTTTATCCTACAACAAAACTATGGACTTTAGTTAATATTAATGTCTCAATATTGGTTCACCAATTATAACAAATTTACCACCTAATGTAAGATGCTAATAATAGGGGAAGCAATGTGGGGGTATGGGGCAGGGAGGAGGAGATATATGGGAACTCTCTGTACTTACTGTGTAATTTTTTTATAAACCAAAAACTTCTCTAAAATATAAAGTGTATTAAACAATTTTTAAAAACCTGACTAAAGGTGGCTATAGAAAAAAAAAATTACATGATTCACACTCTCTGATCTCAGTGTAAAAAAAAAAATCATTCTAAAAAAAGGTAACCAATAGCAATTTAATATTTTTGAAATTAAGAAAATTCTAAAAATAACTATTGGATCAAAAACAAAATTGAGAGACTCCGGCAAGATGGCGCTCTAGGCAGAAGCACCACGCCGTCCCTCCACAACAAAGATCCGAAAAACTAAGCCAAACAGAGAATCAACAATCCTGAAAC
>NW_004443967.1:5823956-5870708 GCF_000243295.1 Trichechus manatus latirostris | reverse complement strand
GTTGTTAACCAATGTCATAAAACAGCATGTGTGTTACTGTTACATGAGAAACTATCTGTTCTGTAAGCCTTCACCTGAAGTACAATAAAATATTAAAAAAAAAAAATTGCAATTGAAATTACTGATAATTTAGAGAATGTTTTGGATCAAAAAAATATACTAAATGGTGATTAGTCTGAAATTTAGCACAGGTGGAAAACAAGTCAGTGAAAATTCCAATCAATCTCTAAATTATGTGATTATTTCCCTAGAGGGGAAAAACAGTATTAAGAATTTTTGCTACACAAAGAAAATTTAATTTTAATCAGTTAAATACTAAACATTTTACAATAAAATCTGGAATTAAAAGGTGGAATAATCTATGGGTCACAAATACTATTCATTAATTTTCATAAAAATTCTCAATGAGAAGAATGAAAAATTTTTTCAATCTGGAAATATTGCCTCAATTTTAATTTGCCAATTATTCTTAACAAAGAAATAAGGGGTATACATACAGTAGGTGAACAGTACTTTTTTTTAGTCAAAGAAACCAAAGTGGGAGCCCTGCTCCAACATTAACTGGGTTGCAACCTTGGATAGGTTTACTTTTGTAAGTCTCAACTCCCTTCACAGTAAAATCAGGATAATAATACTACTACTTCACAGGATTGTTGTAAGAATTAAATAAAAGTGCTTAGCCTACAGCCAGACATTTAGTAGGGCTCAATACATATTAACTATGACGCTAATGATGATGACAACTAAGAAGAGGAAAAACGATAAAAATAAAGAGAGGATATTCTATTTGCATCTGGCAAATGCCAAAGTAAGCAAGACAAAAATGAAAATTATTTTAGAAAAAGATTATACTTAAATGTTTTCAAACATTTATCATTTTTCCTTAGAAGTAAAAGTGCTAAACTATAGAACACAGTCACTGTACGGGGGTCCCCAGAAATGAATCGAGTGACATAGCAGTGTATTGCAGTAATTGATCTTGTAACACACATGCATTTGAAATGAGTTCATATTTTGATAAAACATCTTACACATACACTAGATATATTTTCTACATTAAACTCTTGGACCTTAACTAATTTATTTCTTCACAGAGTTAAGTGGGAACGTACTAGGAATCTATTTACTTCATCGTCTGATATTTCAAGATAACTTTTAATAATAAATACAGAAGACAGACCAAAATAAGTGTTTAAAATGTTTTCTCTTTCTTTATAATAAAAATCTTTCTTTTTCTAATTGTTATCAACTTTTAATTAATATATCTTACACCTTAATTTACTAATCTGTTCCTTATTGCACAATTTCTTTATACCAACAATTCTATATGTATTAGGGTCTATTCTGACCATCTAGAGATAAAACCACTTCGTTATGCCTGACATCAACGTAATAATCAAGTTGGAAACATACACTATGCTAAAATCTCCTAAGAGATATCCTTCAGTGAGAATAACTCTGATCAGAAGTCTGCAAAGGTTTTAAGAGAGGAATGGGGCTCAAAGAACAATTTGACCCCACATAACCCACTAACCTAACCCCAGCAATCACCCTTAATGGACAGGTCATGCAAGGTTATTTCTATGAAAAAGCAGCAATTAAAGATGTCAACCAAAGTAGTAAGGAAAATTAACTACTCATATCAGGGTGTTCTAACTACTATAACAAACAACTTTAAAATCTCAGTAGTTTCACACAGCAAAAGTTAGATTCTAGTTGAAGGTGAAGTCCACTGTGGTGATGGGTGTATATGTGAGATGAGAAGCAGTGAAGCTGGGGAAAAGGGAGTTAGCAAAGTACATCATAAGCATCTGCCACAACACTTAGTCAACATTTCTGTCTCCTATTCTTATCCTATGTCTGCCTGTATTTCTCATTGGGGAGCAACAGCTTCTATCACAAAGGTTATTCAAAGGCAGAGGAAGAAGAACTACTATTGAACTTTTTACATTATTACATTGAAATGGAATTTGATTAAATGACAGACATTATATTTTAAAGAATGCAAATATGTGTTACCTGCACAATGTAAAATAGAGAAGTCTTACAAAAATATGTTGTTTTCTTTAAAGTGTACATGTTATTTCCTCAAAAGTAAGTGATTTTCATACAAAATACGACTTCACCCATTACATGTTTATATTGTAGTTCATATTTCCATTAAATTCATTTTCTAAATTACCACTGTTGAGTACTGTGTCTTGGGCCATGGCCAGAGTGAGAACTTACAGCACCCTGGCAAGGTGAACAATTTGGTGCCTCTTTACACAAATATTCTGACCCCATTACTGATTCTCCTCTTCTGTGAATGCTGCTCCCCTCCCCTCAGTCTACACCTTCTTAAAGGACACCTTCTTAAAATTCTCTCTGACTTTGGTGGGCAGACCCCACAATTTCTGGGGTCCCCATGGGCTTACACTCTATTGACAGTGCACACTCGTCCTCCATCAACTGACCAACCACCCAGTTTGTTTTACTCCAGGTAAGGCAGTGTTTGTGTCTTATCTCTCCCTGCAGGCTCCTGCCTGTCTTTAAATTTGGGGCCATTTTGTTGCCCTGTGATCTCAGTTCTCCAATGGTTTCAAAAAATTTGCAGTCTTCCCAGGTTTTCTTTCATTGTAAGGATGGAGGTTACACTCTTTATAGCTCTATATGTCCTTGAGCAAAAACCTGAAGTGCTATGACCGTGTTCTTTTTTACTTCCTTGAGTCTACTAATGCTGCCTCCCTTTCTGTTAATACATTCTCTATCTAGAAAAAATCTTAATCTTCTTCATGTACTAGCTCAAATATCCTCTGTTCAAACTGTCCTTATCCTTCTAAAAAGAATTAATCACTCCCTTTTGAGTACTCCAATACTTTGTTAATTCCATTCCATTCCATTAAATAAATTTATTGACTACTTACTTTGTGGTCCCCTTGGTTTTGAGACCAAAATTCCCTTCCTGAAATAAATTCCTTTAAGATCTTATGCTATGACTTCATTTTTAAGGTTAGAGAATATGAAGAAATGAAGTAAGAACTGTATCTGCTCACGTTCTCTAAACTTAAAAACCTCAATACCAAACCAAAAAACCCACTGCCGTTGAGTCGATTCCGACTCATGGAGACCCTATAGGACACAGTAGAACTGCCCCATAGCGTTTCCAAGGAGCACCTGGTGGATTTGAACTGCTGACCTTTTGGTTAGCAGCCATAGCTCTTAACCACTACGCCACCAGGGTTTCCAGAAACCTCAATGGCTAGTCAAAATCATGGTCATCTAACTTGAAATCTTCAGGACAATTCTACAGCAAATAATATACTTGTTTTTTAAAAAAACAAACTGAAGAATCATATTCCCCAGTTAACAGACTTTTTTAGATTTAAATGTTTATATTTACTTACAGTTTTGATACACCCTTTATTAAAATTTTCCTATTATTCTCTACTTATTATAATTGGTATTGTATGTGTTAAATACAGTACATGGGTGTTTGCACATATATAATTCAAACCCATAAAAACTTGACTTTAATGATATATATGATACATGTGAATAAGAGAAAGAAAAACAACTTAGTCTGAAACAGCTGCTTTTTAAAGTTAATTTTTTGGGGAGGAATAAATCTTGAGAACAATTACTACATAATAAAAAGAACAAAAACCACTTACAAAAGTAGTCATAGCAGAATACCAAAAATAGTGGGTTCATGGATATCGAAAGCAGAGCTGATATAAGGAACCAGTTGAAGATGAGTTTAAGGAACCAACTGAAAGGGTTAAAGAACTACAATTATCAGAATTAATAATGACACATTCTAGAGAAAAAAGGCATAAAAATATTAGATTAGGGCTATTTAAGAAGATATGGAGGAAAATGTATTCTACGGGATCTGTTTTAAACCTCTATAAGATTATCATTTTAGAAGTTTTAATTTTGAAGGGAATCGATAACATGCAAGTAAAAATAGCTTACAACATCAGTTGCTTAACTAGTACAACACTAAATTTAAAAAGGAAAAACTATAACAACTACTTCTACGGCACAAATGAAATTCACAAAATTTCTAAAAAGTTGTTTTTACTTACAGTTGGCATTGATCCCCTTTTATTCCTTTAGTTGTGCAGAAACATTTTCCTGTATGCATATGACAAATATTTGCATGGCCACTGCATGTACAAGCTGTTAAGTCAAAATCAAAATGACATTGAATACTCTGCATCACAAATACATACATCACATTTCACGGGAGGTATTATTATAAATATTACCTTATTTTTATGCCATGTTATATCCCCTTGCCATTACAAAAACTAAGGAAACTATAAATTATAAGATATTTTTCTAGAAAAGGGAAGTAAATGTGCGTATTTGAAAATTTTGCAAAACTCTTTAAAGTCTTCCAGGGTCTCTGGAAGTCTATAATGGATTTGAGTATCTATCTAATTCTTCTTTGGGTTTCTTTCCATTTTTTATTTGGTACACCTCTTAATGGAATGAGTGTCAAAGAGTTACAGTTAGAGCAAGAGCTTTACATTCAAACCACTTAGCTTCAAAACCTCTATCTACAATCACTGTGATCTTAGGCAATTTATTTAACCTCTCTAGGCTTAGTTTCTTCATCTTGCAAAATGAGAATAACAGTATTTAGCTCTCAGGATCATTGTAAAAAATAAATGAGATAATGTAATTTAGAGTACTTAACATATGTCAAGCACTCAATAAATGCTGCTATTACTTCCATTACTATTACTACAGCTAACAATAAAAATATAGCTACAAATTGTATGAAAAAGCATGTACATGGTAACATGTGTACTACACCAGTGCAAGATACTAATAATAAGAGAAACCGCCTTCTGGGAGGAAAGGAGCTGTGTGAGAACTCTCTGTACTTTCGGCACAATTCTCTGAAAACAAAAAGTCTCTAAAAAATAAAGTCCATTTAAAAAAAAAATTGTTTTCTTATTCCCTAATCATCCTTTATAAGCTCCTGAGATCATTCTCAGTTTTAGTATTCCAGAATACAATGAAACATCCCATGGTACAATAGCTACGTGTGCTCAATTACATTCATATGAACTCAAAGTCTCATTTTCCTTACTTTGCACTCCTTTGTTACAGAGCAGTGTTCCAATTATTTAGGACACAAAATTCACACTTCGTTGTGCCCAGCATCCAACCAATTGCTACGTTCTAATTTCTACATGCACAGTCTTTCTTGTATTTGGCCTCTTCTTTTCATTCTGACAGCCACCATTCAAGTTCGGTCACCCACTTTCTCTTGACACCATTTTTCCCCCCAGTTACCATGAAGTCGACTCCAACTCACGGCAACCCTATATGTGTCAGAGTAGAAGTGTGCTCCATAGGGTTTTCAGTGGCTGATCTTTTCAGAAGATCACCAGGCCTTTCTTCCGAGGCAGCTCTGGGTGAATTTAAAGCCTTTTGTTTTTTAGCCAGGTGCATTAATTATTTGTACCACCCTATTTGCTTAATCTGGACATTTCATACGAATGGAATCATACAATATGAGGTCTTTTGTGACTAATTTTTTTCATTTAGCATACTATTTTCAAGGTTCATCCATGTTGTAGCAAGTATCAGGACTTCATTCCTTTTTAGGGCTGAATAATATTCCATGGGATGGATACACCACATTTTGTTTATCCATTCATCATTTGATGGACATTTGGGTTTTTTCCACTTTTGGACTATTAAGACTAATGTTGCTATGAACATTCATGTACAAGTTTTAGTGTGAATATATGCTTTCATTTCTCTTGAGTATATACCTAGCAGTAGAGTTGCTGCTGGGTCATACATTAACTCTATGTTTAACATTTTGAGGAAGGTACTTCCAAACTGTTTTCAAAAGCAGCTGCAAATGAGTATTAAACCACTAGCAGTTTATGAGGGTTCCAATTTCCACCCATGCTCACCAGCACCTGTTATTGGCTCTCTTTATTATTATTATTATTACAGTTATTCTAATGGGTGTGAAGTAGTATCTCATTGTGCTCTTGGTTTGATTTCTCTAATGACTAATGATGTTGAGCATATTTTCATGTGCTTATTGGTTATTTCATATCTTTTCTCTAGAAATGTCTATTTAGATCCTTTGCTAATTTTTTTAATTCAGTTATTTGTCTTTTTGTTGTTAAGTTGAAGGATTCTTTATATATTCTGGATACAAGTCCCATATCAGATATATAATTTGCAAAAACTTTCTCCCATTCTTTGGGTTTTCTTTTTACTTTCTTGATAGTATTGATTGCAGCACAATTTTTTAAAATTTTGATTAAGTGTAATTTACCTACTTTTTCTTTTGTTGCTTATGATCTTGGTGTTATATCTAGGAAACCATTGCCAAACCCAAAGATACAAAGATTTATTCTTACATTTTAAGAGTTTAATAGTTTTCACTCTTAAATTTAGGTCTACAATCAATATTGAGTTAATCTTTGCATATGGTGTGAGGTAGGGGTCCAACTCCATTCTTTGCATTGCATGTGAATATCCAGTTGTCTCAGCAGCATTTATTGAAAAGGCTATTCATTCACGTTTACTTATCTTGGCACTCTTGTTGAAAATCAATTTACCATAAATGAAAGAATTGATTTTTGTAACTTTCATTTCTATTCCATTTATCTGTATGTGTGTAATTATACCAGTACCACAATGTGTTTATTATTGTAGCTTTGTAGTGAGATTTGAAATTGAGATGTGTGAACCCTCAACTTTGTTCTTTTAAAGTTTGTTTTGGATATTCTGAGTCCCTTGCAATTCCATATGAATTGTAGAATTAACTTGTCAATTTCTACAAAGAAGTCAGCTGAGATACTGCCAGGGATTGTGGTGAATCTGTATATCAATTTAGGGAATACTGTCATCTTAACGATATCTATTCTTCCTATCCATGAATACGGTATGTCTTTCTATTTATTTAGAACTTCTAAATTTCTTTCAGGAATGTTTTGTAGTTTTCAGGGTACAAATCTTGCAGTTTTTTTGTTAAATTATTTCCTAATAATAGTATTCTATTTAATGTTATTTTAATCTGAATTGTTTTCTTCATTTTCAGATTGCTCATCGTTAGCATATAGAAATACAACAGACTTTTGCATATTGATTTTTTATCCTGAAGCCTCTCTCAAATTATTTGCTTGTTCTAATATATACTTTTAGTGAAATTTTTTAGGATTTTCTACATACAATATCATGCTATCTAAAAGCAGCAATATTTTTATTTCTTCCTTTCCAATTTGAATGCCTCTTACTTCTTTTCCTTGCCTAATTGCCTTGGCTAGAATCTCTGTACCGTGATGAAAATAACAGGCAAAGGTTGACATTCCTGTCTTGTTTCTGTGGACGTTTTGTAGATATCCTTTATCAAATTGAGGAAATACTCTTTTTATTCCTAATTTGGCCTGACAATCTACTTCCAAAAAAGCAGCCATTGAAAAACCTATGGAGCACAATTCTACTCTGGCACATATGAGGTCGCCATGAGTCGGAATTGACTCCACAGCAACTGTTTTTTTTTTTTTTTTTTGCGTTTCTTTCTTTTACAGAGACAAAGTAGATTAGTGGTTAATTAGGTTGACGGTGGCCGGGAGTGGATGCTAGGGGGTGGGGGGAGTAAGGTGAGTGACTACTGTAGGTATTTTGGGGAGGGGAGTAATGAAAATGTTCTAAAATAGATTGTGATGAAGATTTCATAGTTCTGTTAATCAACTGAAAATAATTAACAAAATACCCTTTAAAAGGGTATTTTATGGTATGTGAATTTTGTATCAGTAAAGATGTTTTAAAAACATTAATTTTGATGAAAATATGACATATTCTAGCACACTAAGCTTCTTGCTAATTGCTAACCATTAATTACTTTGAAAAATTGGATGATTACTACGAAGTAAATACACCCCCCACCCAAAACACACACACATATTAAGTAAGCTTTGGTTCCACACAGATTTCCAAGAACCTCCCTTTTTTAGTAGAAAGGATTTCTACATAAAGTTGTAAGTTTTTCTTCAAGAAGAGTATTTTTAAAAATATGCATAAGTTTCCTTTAAGTTTTTAGAACTTAACTATGGGAATTCAAAAAGTAAGGATTATAGAAATGTAAGACAAGATGCAGAACTGCAAGGAATAAAAGAAACTATCATTGAGCAATAAAGGGACACCAGATATATAGCTAATATATAACTTCATAAATAGTGAATGAATATATCATGACATCTTTTAAATATTAACCTGCATAGTTTCATATTACTACTGCCTTTTATTCAGAACTTCACTGAAAAAAAAGATGCATATTAATATTTAAAAACTTGGATCAAATCTTTATTTATCCTTTATGGCACAACTGGATAATAGCTATGCTTACAGAGTTTCTAAAAGAATTATCATTGTATATAGTAACTTCAATAATTTCTGAGACAAAAATAAATTGTGTTAAAAACACCTTTTAATGTGAGCTCATTTTGAGAGAACTCCCTGGTGGTGCTGTACTTCAGGGTAAAGTAGCACAAATGCATTTTAAATTTAATTGTTTAAAATTTATACTTCATGACAGTGTTGAAATTTATTCTGTTGTCAGCATTTGAGGGTTTGATACTATCTTTTTATGCTGAATAAGCACCTATGAAAACATCACATTGTAGCCTTTTGTTTGGGAAATTTTATATAATGATGATTTTATAGCCTAGATAAACACTAGAGCAATATAACGTGGTCACATAATATTTCTGTTCCCCTACAATATATAAGTTACAATATCTATGGATAAGCAAAGATAACAATAAGGATAGAAAAAAGATGCTGTAAAGGTTATTTAAACAAGTTACGTGTAAAGAATATACTTTCTTTGTTTCTAACATGCAACCAAAAATTAGTACTTGGTAGCACTTGTTTCAAAGACCAGCTTATGCGCCTATGTTCTTTCATTACTACATCATTGCTGTTTGTATTATGCATATGACAATAACTTCTGGAGATTAGGAGACCATGCCAATTTAGCGTCTTTTGTATGTTTCCAGCATAATTACACTTAATAATATTTAATAGATATGTTATAGCATTATATCTCAAATATATTAAGGATTCTGGTACAGACAAAAGTTCAAATTGTTCACGATTTAAAATCCTATTCTTCAAGCTTTTTCTTTTTTCTTTTTTTTTTACAGCATTCTGTTACTTTCCTAGGGTTGCTATAAACAAGTACCACAAACATCTTAAAACAATAGAAATTCATCTTCTCACATTTCTGCAGGCTAGAAGTTCAAAATCAAGGTGTCAGTAGGGCCAGGCTCTCTCTGAGGGCTTTAGGGGAAGATCGTTCCTTGCCTCTTCCTAGCTTCTGATGCACTTGTTTAAAGGTTACTCTTTCGAGTAACAGTTTCTGTTTAAATTCAAACGACTATAAAGGAATGATTATCAGATGCTTACATTTGCATTTAGAGGATGAAGAGAGCTTAAAAAAAATGGAGTATGTAAGAAAATATTAGGGTTATCGAGCATTTGAACTAGAGGGGCACATCTACCAAGGAGAACAAAGGTTTCAAAATATTAGTCTACAGAAGAGGCAAACTAGCTAAGAGATTATGGAAGCTATGCAATGGAGAATTTTGTTTACAATGCAGTTGAAAAGAGGCAGCTCTGCTTTGCGTGACTTAAATAGGCTTTCTTGATTTTCTTAGTATGATTGACTTTATACGAAAAAAAGTTATTCCAAAGAGATTCTCTGATCAAAGTTTATCTTCATGGCTATACCATAAACTAATTACCTACATAGAATTATATAATCATTCATTTAATGGCCTCTTTCTGGAATATTTTAAAACTCAATTTGGATTTTCTCTGCTACATAGGATGATAAAATGTACTCAGAAAATACAAACTAATTTTAACTTTGCCATGTTAAAACAAAATATAAAACCAAGATTGCCTTCTCAAGTGATTTTCATTTCTCTGCAGTTTTAGATTATTTAGGACAATGCTCCCACTTTGAGAGAATTAAACATTCTACATTTACTTTATGAAATGCTCAAGTTTATTTAGTTGTAAATTTTCTGTTTCTATGAAATATATATATATAAAATTAGGTAAGCACACAATTTAAAAACCTAGAAAAAAAACAAAATAAACTAAAAGATATAAATTAATGAATATATAGGCAGACTCTACTAAAAGCAATTAGAAATGCAATGTTTAAGAATTTATTCATAATACCAACAAAATCACTAGAAACTATGCAATAAATCTAACCAAAAAGATTAAGACCCAGATGAAAAAAACTATTAGTCATCCAAGATTGGAATTCTTTCTAATGTCAGCATATTTTTTTTATTTGGAGAAGTGGTTTTCTTATAGTACATTGAAATATTTTTATGATTAATAACGTTGCTGTTGTTGTTAGATGCTGAGCCCATTGTTGCAGACACTGTGTCAATCCATCTCATTGAAGGCTTTCCTCTTTTTCTCTGACCCTCTACTTTAGCAAGCATGATGTTCTTCTCAAGGAAATGGTCCCTCCTGATAACATGTCCAAAGTACATGAGACAAACTCTTGTCATCCTTGCTTCTAAGGAGCATTCTGGCTGTACTTCTTCCAAGACGACAGATTTGTTCGTTCTTCTGGCAGTCAGTGGTATATTCAATATTGTTCACCTACACCATAATTCAAAGGTATGAATCTTCTTAGGTCTTCCTTACTCAATGTCCAACTTTCGCATGTATATGAATGCGACACCATTCCTCTTCAATTTGTCATTCCCAGCATAGTAGACCATATGACTATGTAATTCAAAATCACCAATACCAGTCCATTTCAGCTCACTAATGCCTAGGATATCGATCTTTATGCGTTCCATTTCATTTTTAACAACTTCCAATTTTCCTAGACTCATACTTCGAACATTCCACATTCCAATCAATGGACTTTGTAGCTGTTTCTTCTCATTTTGAGTTATGCCACATCAGCAAATGAAGGTCCTGAAAGCTTTACTTTATCCCTGTCACTAAGGTTGACTCTACTTTGAGGAGGCAGCTCTTCCCCAGTCGTATTTTGAGCGCCTTCCAACCCGGGGGGCTCATCTGCCAGCACTATATCACACAATTTCCGCTGCTATTTATAAGGTTTTCCCCGGCCAATTTTTTGGAAGTAGACTGCCAGGACTTTCTGTCTAGTCTGTCTTAGTCTGGAAGCTCCGCTGAAACCTGTCCACCATGGATGACCCTGCTGGCATTTGATATACCAGTGGCACAGCTTCAAGCATCATAGCATACACAAGCCACCACAGTAGGACAAACTGAGAGACTAGTGGGGAATAACACTGTAGCTTAGTTGTTTTACATTCAGAGCAAATTAGAACGAAAAAAAACTGCTGATAATAATAATCACACTTGTGAACTGTCCTCAACTTTCAAGGACCTACTGAATTAACTCCTCTCTAAGACCCTCGAAGATCCTTCCATCCGAATTAATTTCTTTGTGACTGATTCTAACATATCTTTATAACACCATTATAGCATGCACACAATGTACATAAACTTAAGTCCTAACATAGAGCCTTATATAGATAAGCACTCAATAATTGTTTGCTGACCCCATGGATAATTCTTCATTACAAAGTACCATATTTGTAGTGTACTGACCATTCTATTCAATGAAACTTTCATTTATTTATTTTCTTTTACTATAAGTTAAATTGCAGATATGGCAAAAATAATGCTGCCAAAGAAGTCTGACTTATACATATTTATAACATATTTAAACATCAATGTTATCTATATTAATAATAATATTCACTATAATACCTACCGAGCAGTTAACATTTGCCAGAAACAAACTATTTCATATATAAAGTACCTCATTTAAGCCTCATTATAATCCTATTGGAAACTCTAGTGGCATAGTGGTTAAAAGCTATGGCTGCTAACCAAAAGGTTAGCAGTTCGAATCCATCAGGCGCTCTCTGGAAACCCTACGGGGCAGTTCTCTGTCCTCATAGGATCACTATGAGTCAGAATCAACTTGACAGCAATAAGTTTGGTTTTTTCTGGTTTATAACCCTAGTGATGTACAAATTAAATTAGCCTCATCTTGCAAATGAGAAAACTGAGGCACTAAAAGTTTAAATATATTTACCCAAGGTGACAGTGACATTGTCAGGATATGGACTGAAGCAGTATGATTCCAAAGTCCAAGTTCTTAACAATGTTATATTTTTCTATTGCTACAAAAATACTATATATATAGCAACCCTACAGAAAGTTTGTATCAGAGAATATCTTCCTGAACATTAATGAGAAATAAAACAACTTTGAAAACAAAATATTTTAATAGTTAATTATATTACCAGAATAGGCATAAATATGGCAAGTCTAAAAATAATCTGAAGAAAACCCACAAGTACATTTATATACTATTGACAACAATGTTAGATTGGCTTCAGAAAGTTGAATTTAAAAAATAATATTCAAATGTGCAGTATATTTAAAGCTCCATCATTCAATATAAATCTATTTCCTGCGGATGGTGGTGGTTCAGTGGTAGAACTCTCGCCTTCTAAGCGGGAGACCCAGGTTCAATTTCAGTCAATGAACCTCATGTGCAGCCACCACCTGTCTATCAATGGAGGCGTGCTTTTTGCTACGATGCTGAACAGGTTTCAGAGGAGCTTCCAGACTAAGACAGACTAGGAAGAAAGGACTGGCAATTTATTTCCGCAAATCAGCCAATGGAAAAAATTTATGAAAAATTTAAAAGTAAATCTATTTCCTTCTTTCCCTTAATATCATCATGGACTTTGATTGTTAATAAATACATCTACTAATTTAAAACAGTGAACTTTTCTCAATACGGTGAACTGAAAATGGAGAAATGGTAGTAATTTATACTTTCCAGGCTTTACAAACTGATTTTAGCCATTAATGCATAAAGAATAATTCACTAGATGTGACATATTGTTCATTTAGTTGGATAATGTGGTCCTAT
Organism: Trichechus manatus latirostris; assembly: GCF_000243295.1. Taxonomy (NCBI): domain Eukaryota; kingdom Metazoa; phylum Chordata; class Mammalia; order Sirenia; family Trichechidae; genus Trichechus; species Trichechus manatus. Next base: position 5,857,723 of record NW_004443967.1, on the reverse strand, counting down.
AAAATAAAACTTTCATATATCACATCACAATAGAGAAGCCATAGACAGCAAAACAATATTTTGTCAACATCAGGAAATAAGGAAACTATAAGGACTTTTCTATAGTGAAAATACACTGAAGTAAAAGAAGCAATTGTTACCTGTACACTGTCCTCCATTGGTTGGATCTCCGTAATAACCAGGCATGCAGTCTTGACACTGCTTTCCTGTGGTAAGATTTTTACAATGTTCACACACAGTATTATTTATGCACGTGCTATGTCCATTACACTGGCAAGCTAGAAAAAATGGTAAACAGTGTTACAAACACCACATGACAATATCAAGTATAATAGCTATCAGGACAAAGAATTTATTTTAAAAATCTAGATGGTAGCAAAGTCCACAAGGCATTTCCTAAGATTTTTTTAATGCTTATAATATGTGGATCAAAATATTAACACAAAACATTACAATAAGTTGTACATTGAAATTTTACCTTATGTTCTATGAAATCAGGGTTTGGAGAAAAGTAAAACAAAAACTATAGCTAAGGAAGGAATACTTTTCAGCATAGTCCTTAAAGATTCATGTGAATGCTCTGTCTATTAAGGTGCATAAAACCCATTCCAAATCTGTTGCCATCCAGTCAATTCCAACTCATAGCGACCGTGTTGGACAAAGTAGAACTGCTCCATAGGGTTTCCAAGGAGTGACTGGTGGATATGAACTGCCACCCTTTTGGTTAGCAGTCAAGCTATTAACCACTGTGCCACCAGGGCCCCTCATAAACACAAGACTAAATTATAGCTTTGATAAAGAATGCTAAAATGCATCTTAATGATATTTATACATAATAACAAAGTATTGATAAATACAGAAAATTATATGTCATTAGGTCCTTACTTCAAGAACATGAATTAGTAGTAAAAATAACAAAAATTGCCCTTTTAAATTCATTTGCATAAATGTTTACCTTCTTTGAGCAAGAATACTTTCAAGGCTTAACTAAAATTCTATTTGAATTCGAACTAAAAGGAATCAGATTTTCAGCTTAAAGAACTTATAGTTCTTCACAATATGATACTTTTAATATGTTTTGATATTACACTGAACCTGTGAGAGCTGGAACTTGACCGGACCGCCTTGTTTTACTAGGTCTCACAAGTTTTCCGCCTACAACAGGGAGCAGTCTTACCACTTTTCTATCACTCTCTATTAGTAAAAAATATTTGAGTTTTCCTTCTCTGACAGGTTCCAGCTTTCACAGGCTTTACAGTAATATTGTACCAGAACCCAGAAACTTCAGATTAAGAGATAATGTTCATACATGAAGCTCATGTCTTTAGTGCCTATAAAAACCATTGCAGTCAAGTCGATTCTGACTTACAGTGACTCTATAGGACAGCGTAGAACTGCCTCATAGGGTTTCCAAGGCTTTAAGGCTTTAAGAAAGCCGACTGCCACATCTTTCTCCTGTAGAGCGGCTGGTGGGTTCAAACCACCAACCTTTCGGTTAGCAATCTAGCGCTTAATGACTGTACCACCAGGGCTCCTTTCAGTGCCTATATGGGACCTAATATTGACTTAGATTGGTAACTGCTCACCCTAACATCTTCAGCACTGTCCCTTTCATACTCATTTCCATCGTTGTTAAAACTGATATAGCAAGTTAACAACTCTAGCCAGAAAGTCAATGTTCAGTCAGTTCCAGTTCTTTGTGGCTGGCATCTATTCTTATCGGTCAGTGTACATACTGCATCAGTTTTAAAATATTGTAAACACCTCCCAATGGTCAAATTCCATACCAGGTTCTACACATGAATTATATCATTTCATCCTCACAATAATTCTTTGTGGAAGGTACTATTTATAGGATCATATCTAAGATGAAGAAACCTGGATTAATTACCTAACCAAAGTCATACAGCCAATCAATGGCAGAGACAAATGCAAACCAAAAACTCTGAAACAAAAGACCAGATATTAAATATGACATAAACCGTCTGTCAGACATAGAAGAGAAGAGGGATTTCCCGAGAGACTCACACAGTGTCTCAACATAAATTAAAATCAGACGGTGAGGAAATACGCAAGAGTAAAAATCAAATACTGACATCAGATAGAAATTTTCAGAGGCATAACTACTGTAGCACAGTATAGTAATAATGGGGTTAACATGGAAAAAGGTTAGTCACCATCCTCTTTATGAAATTAAGAAAACTAATAGTTTTCAAACTTTATATTACATTATGAAACAATTAGGAGAAATTTTAATATATTAAGATAAATGTTCATGATAAATTAAGTGAAACAAGGTTACAAAACACTGTATTTAGAACGATGATGAATGTTTTAAAACATATAAACATGACTGTGGAAAAGTTAATGATGGTTATCTTAGTCTAGTAAGATTTTTCTGTATAACCAATTTTCTACAAAAATTCATATTATATAATAAGAAACTAATGTCATTGAGGACATCTATTTTTTTAAATAATGTGTTTAGAAGGTTATTATTTCATAGAAAATTTATTATGTGGTACCACTACATTAATACACTTAGGTAAAAACAAAATTTATTGAGCGTCCATACATATAAAACATTACTTGAAGATCTGAAATAAAATATGGGTTATTATACATACTTTTTGAAACTTCTGGCCACATGGAGGAAGTCACCAAGAAAAAAAAATGCTTTAACTTCTGATAAGATGTTAAATTTGGCATTTGTATCTAACTCTCTCCTCACAGATTTCCACTGAAATAATAAGGAAACTTCCCACCAACAACAGGAATTTGAGTATTGTGCCAGCTACACAAATAAAACTAGAAAACAGTAATCTACAATACTTCTGCAGATTGACCTCAGGCATACTTGGCACAACGGTTAAGCACTCAGCTGCTAACCAAAAGTTTGGCGGTGTTATGGATTGAATTGTGTCCCCCAAAAATGTGTGTAAATTTGTGAAGGCCATGATTCCCAGTATTGTGTGGTTGTCCTCCATTTTGTGACCTGAAGTAACTTACCTATGTGTTGCAAATCCTACCTTTATGATGTTAATGAGGCAGGATTAAAGGCAGTTATGTTAAAGAGGCAGGACATAAATAGGATTAGGTTTTACCTTGAGTCAATCTCTTTTGAGGTATAAAAGAGAGAAGCTAGCAGAGAGGAGAAGGACCCCATACCACCAAGAAAGACATGGCAGAGTGCATCTTTGGACCTGGGGTCCCTACACTGAGAAGCTCCTAAGCCAGGAGAAGATTGATGACAAGGACCTTCCCCCAGAGCTGATAGAGACAGAAAGCCTTCCTCAGAGCTGGTGCCCTTAATTCAGACTTCTAGCATCCTAAACTGTGAGAGAATGAATTTCTATTTCTTAAAGCCAACCACCTGTGGTATTTCTGTTATAGCAGCACTAGATAACTAAGTCAGGTGGTTCGTACCCACACAGTGACTTCACAGGAGAAAGACCTGGGCGATCTGTTCCTATAAAGATTATAGCTGAGAAATCCCTATGGGGCAGTTCTACTCTGTCACATGGGGTCACTATGAATTGAAAATCGACTCGATGGCACCTAACAACAACAAAAACAACATATTTCACTCAAATCCCTTGCTTAAAGTGAGTTCCAAAGGCAAGGATGGGCATGTGGCAGTCAATAAGCATATCACTGGTACCCCCCCAGACAGTTGCTAAAAATGGGGAAGTCTTATATGTCATGCAGTATATACACCAAGCAGAAAGCTGGTATAATTTAGACCTAATTGCAGACAAAATTACCAGCAAAAAAGACTGCTCATTGGCATAGCTTTTAACTAGTATGGTAGCAATGGCAAAGGAGAAAGCACATTATGCAGTGAAACCTGTGAGAGCCGGAACTTGACGGCACTGCCTTGTTTTTCCGGGTCTTGAAAGTTTTCCACCTTTAACAGGGTGCTTACTATCGCTCTCTATTAAGAATCCTACCTCATGTTAGTTTTGAGTTTTCCGTCTCTGACAGTTTTCCACCTTACACAGGTTCTGGCTTTTGCAGGTTTTACTGTATATAAAAAGATAGCCCCAAGCAAAATGGCTTTATCAGATATAAAAAAGCCTATGATTATGTTTTATTCCCCACTGCTATCAAGGTGTTAGATCAACAAGTAATATAAGCTTACATCTAATAGTTCTTCCAGGGTACATCTTTACTTGAAAGGTCCTTAATAACAACCTACTGGTGGAACATGAATAAAACTAAAGAGAAGCCATCGTTTGTATTTTGTCTAAATTTTAAGACCAGTCCAAATGGTTCCTCATTATGGATATACAAGCAGAAAAAAATCAAAATAAAGCATAATGAAAAAAAATCAGGATTTGATATGCAAATAAAGTACATAGTTTTAAAAAAACATGTGCCTTTTAGAACAGATATAAAACATTTAAAAATATATACTTGGCATTCCCAATAAAATTCAAAAAATATATATACCCAGAAATTCAAGGCAAAATTTACCAGAAATATTATTTTTATACATGTTGTTGTTAGTTGGCTTCAAGTCAATTCCAACTAGAAATGAAGCAGGGATTCAAAGCATGAATGGTAAAGAGACGTCTGAGCTGACGGCAAATTTTTACTATACCTAAGTATTGCTTAAGTCTCTAAATTTGTAGTAATTTGTTATGCAGCAGTAGATAACTAATATATTTTCCATAATAAAACAGCAAGACAAAAAAAAAAAAACTGGTATGGTACCATGTACACAAATTAAATTATCTCTGGGAACTAAAAGGGGATCTTTGGCATACTCCAGTAAACCTTCATCTATTTTTATGCTCTGTTATTAGGTATAAAAATGGTTAGGATTGTTATGTCCTGTTGGTAAATCTACATGTTTTCCATTATGAAATGACCCTTTTTATTTCAAGTAATTTTTGTTGCTCCAAAATCTATTTGTCTGATATGAATGTAGCCAACCCAGCTTTCTCTTAACTATTGCTAGCATAGTATAACTATTTGTATTCTTTGACTTTTAAATTATTTGTGCCTCCTACATTTTAAGTAGGTTTCTTATAGGCAGCATACAGTTGGGTCTTGCTTTTTATTCAATATGACAGTCTTGGCCTTTTTACTGGGGTGTTGTGATCATTTATATTTAGCGTGATTATTGATATGGCTGAGCTTAAGTATATCATTTTCCTATTAGTTAACTGTTTGTCCCATCTGTTTGTATTCCTCTTTTCCTTTTGTTCTACTTTATTTTGGATTAATTATTATAATTCCATTTTACCTACTCTTTTGGCTTATTAGCTATGACTGTTGTTATTTTAGTAGTTGTTTTAGAGTTTAGAATATACAAGTTATAACAGTCTACCTTCAAATTATATTATACCACTTCACTTACAGTATGAGAAACTTACAACACTATACTTACATTTTTCTCCCCTTGGCCTTTGAGTTATCATGTCATACAGTTTATTTCTACCTATGCATTAAACCCCACAATACTTTATTGTCATTTTTACTTTGAACAATCAGTTTCTTTTTAGATATTTCAATAATAAGAAAAACATCTTTACCCACATTGTTATTTCCATTATCTTCACTCCTTTGTATAAGTCCAGATTTATATCCAGAATAATTTCTTTCTGATTAAAGAACTTCCTCCATTATTTCTTATATGACAGGTCCACTGGTGATGAGTTCTTACAGCTTTTGGAAGTCTGAAAGAGTCTTTATTCACCTTCATTATTGAAAGATACTATCACTAAGTAAAGAATTCAGAGTTAACCTCTTTTTTCTTTTGATATTTTAAAGATGTTGCTCCACTGACTTCTCATTTTCAGTTTTATTAATAAGAAATGGGATATCAGACTCATCTTTTCCTTTGTACCCAATAAATCTTTTTTTCCTTTCACTGTTTAAATTATCTTTTTATCACTGGTTTTAAGCAATGTGATTATTCTGTGCCTTGGTATAGATTTCTTCATGTTTCTTGTGCTGGGATTCATTGGCATTCTTGGGTCTGTGGGTTTTCAGTTTTCAACAGATTTGGAAACTTTTGAGCCATTATTTCTTCCAATTTTTCTAAACTTCCTCTCTATTTTCTCCTTTAGGGTACCCAGTTACAAGAAGATTAGGCCACATGATGTTGTTCCAGAGCTTCCTCATGCTCAGCTCATTTTTTTTCCAACATTGTTGTGTGTACTTCATTTTGTGTACTTCCTATTGTTTGTCTTTGAGTATACCAATCTTTACTTTTGCAATGTCTAATCTGCTATTAAGCTCATAAGCTCTATCTGGGTCTTTTTTGTATTTTCTGTGATCTACTTAACATATTCAATATTTCATCTTTTCTCTTAAACATATGGAATATAGTAGTAACAACTGTTTCAATATCTTTTTTCTACTAATTCTAACATCTGATTCATTTCTGAGTTGGTATTAATTGGTTAATCTTTCCTTCTCATTATGGGTGTTATTTTCCTGCTTCTTCATATATCTGCTGATTTTTTATTAGAAGCCAGACAATATAAATTTTTCATGTTACCTTGCTGTATATTTTTGCATTTCTATAAATATTATTTAGTTTTGTAATAGGATGTGGTTAATTCGAAACAGTTTGATCATTCTGGCATTGCTTTGAAGCTTTGTTTCATAGAATCAATGCAGGATTTAGTCTAGGGCTAATTTTTACACACAAAAGAAACAAAACTCTTCTGAGTACTCTACCTGATATCTAGTGAATAATGAGCTTTCCTACCCTACATACTAGAAGCAGACAATATTCCCAGCACTCTGTGTTATTGGTGATTCTTGTCATTCTTTTCACGTAGTTCTTTATGAAAATTCAAGTAGTTTCCTACAATCATGCCCGTATCAGTACTTAGCTGAATACGTGATGGAGGATTCTTTGCAGTTCACTGAAGTACCAATTCTTTGGTACTCTTTCTGGGAAATTTAATTACCTTCACCTACCCAGATTTCCAGCTCCATCTCCTCAACTCAGGGTGACCACCAAGCTCTACCTGTGTTCGCCTGCCTGTTTTGCCTCTTGCAAACTTTCTTCGGGTATTAATCTGGTACAGTTATAGTGCTCACCTCATGGGCGTCCTGTCTCTGAGGGACAGTTCTCCTTTGTTGACTGATATCCAATTTCTTCATAACTGTTCATTTACTTTGTTCTATTTTTTTAAATTGTTTTAGGTAGGGAGGTAAATTAAGTCACAATCAGTATAATCAACCATCCTAGCTTGCCTAGGACTGTCCCAGTTTTAGCACTGAAAGTCCTGCATGTATTGAACCTTTTGGTCTTAGACACACCCTGACACTTGGTCACTTTAGTGATCATCTCTGCTGGATGATAAAGGTCCCTTAATATTTTTAAATATATTTAAAATATAATTTACCATTTAAAGCAAAAGTAATAGAAATGCACTATGGGTATTGTAACATTTTAAAGCAATAAGATTCTTATACTATATGTGAAGCATAATATTACCTAAATGTAGGCTGTGATAAGTTAAAGATGTATGCTGTAAAACCAACAGCAATCACTAAACAAAGGAAACACAATCAATAAACCAATAAATTAAATAAAATGAAACTATAAAATATGTTCAGCTAACGCAAAGGAAGACAGAAAAAGAGGCAAGCAAGAACAAAGAACAGATGGAAAATACAGAAAACAAACAGCCAGATGTTCAATTTAAGCCAAACCATATTGATAATTACATTTACCTTAAATGGTCCAAACTCTCTAATTTAGTGGTAGAGACTGTCAAATTGGATTAAACATCAAAACCTAGCAAAACGAGCAATCTGTAAGAAACATACTTTAAATATAAAGGCATAGATAAAGTAAAAAGATGGAAATAGATATATCATGAAAACACTAAACAAAAGAATTTAATACTTCGAGGAAAATTTATAACACCAAATGCTTACATAAGGAAAAAAAGATCAATTATCTAAGTTTGTACCTTATGTAGCTAGAAAAATAAGCGCAAGTTAAACTTAATGTAAGAAGAACGAAGGAAAAATTAAAATAAGAGGAGAAATAAATGAAATATAAGATGGAAAGTAATGAAAAAATCAATGAAGCAAAAAGCTGTTTATAGAATCAATGAAAATTCAAAACTTCTAGCAGGTTGATTAAAACAAACACAAATTATCAATATTTAGAATTAAAGAAGGGACATTACCAAAGATTCTACAGATAGTAAAAACACAATGACAAATATTATGAATATTTTTATGTCGGTAACATCGCACATGAAATGGACAAATTCCTCGAAAGATACAAACTATCAAACTCACTGGAGAAAAACAAGGCAACTTAAATAGCCCCATTTCTACTAAGTAAATTGAATATTTAGCTAAATCCTTCTCACAAAGAAAAGTCCAGGCCAGATGTCTTCATTGTCAAACTCTACCAAACACTTGAGGAAGAAATAATACTAAGTCTACGCAAACTCTAGTTCACCCAGCAATATTTATTGAAAAGACCATCCTTTTCCACACTGCACTGCAGCATTATCTCTGTCATTAATCAGGTAACCACATATATATATGGGTTTGTTTCTATAATCTGTATCATGCTTCACTAGCCTATTTGTCCATTCTTCCACCATTCTATGCTAATTACTACAGATTTATCATAGATGTTGACAGCTGGTAGTCATAAAAATTTTTATTTTTTTCCTTCTTTTCTGAAAACTCAGTGACAGAATAGGATGATAGTAGCCACAGAACTCCAGAGGCCATCTTTAATTAAAAAGGCCATTTTCTCTCATATGCCAACAATGAACAATCTGAAAAGGAAATTAAGAAAACAATTCCATTTACAATAGCACCTAAAAGAATAAAGTACCTAGAATACACAGCCATTTTGAAAAACAGTCTTGCGGTGCCTCAAAAAACTAAAAATAGAAATACCATATGGCCTAGCAATTCCACTCCTAGGTATATACCCAAAAGACTTGAAAATAAACACTGAAACAGAGACCTGTACACCAGTGTTCACTGCAGCACTATTCGCAACAGCCAAAAGGTGGAAACAACCTAAATGCCCATCAACAGATGAATGGATAAACAAAATGTGGTACATACATACAATGGAATACTACTCAGCCAGTAGGAGAAATGAAGTCTTGATAATGCCATAGCATAGATGGAGCTTGAAGTCATTTTATAAAAAAAGAAAAAAAAAACAAAAACCCAAACCCATTGCAGTCGAGTCAATTCCAACTCACAGCGACCCTACAGGATGGCGTAGAACTGCCCCACAGGGTTTCCAAGGAGTGGCTGGTGGATTCAAACTGCCAACCCTTTGGTTAGCAGCCTGAGCTCTTAACCACTAGCTGAGTGAAATAAGTCGATCACAAAAGGACAGATAGCGTATGACCTCACTTATACAAAAAGACAAGAAAAGGCAAATGTACAGAAACCAAAGCTTATTAGTGGCTACCAGGGGTGGGTAGGAAGGGGAAGTGGGGGAAAGGAAAGAAGGGGGATAGCAGTGATGGAAAAATCACATTATTAAGGGTAGGGTTACATAGCCAATTATTGTAATTGCTGTCAATAAGTTGTACACCTGTAAAAAGTTGAGTTGGCCAAAAAAAAAAATACCTAGGAATAAATCTAACCAGGGAGGTGAAAGACTTGTACGTTGAGAACTATAAAACATTGCTCAAAGAAATTAAAAAACACCTAAATAAATAAGGCATCCCATGATCATAGATTGGAAGACTTTATATTGTTAAGATGTCAATAGTACCCAAAGTGACCTACAGGTTCAATGCAATCCCTATCAAAATTCCAACAGCTTTTTTGGCAGAAATGGAAGAGCTGATTCTCAAGCTCAAATGAATGGGAAGAGGCCCTGAATAGTCAAAAATATCTCAAAAAAGAACAAAGTAGGAGGCCTCAAACTTCTCTATTTCAAAATGTACTATAAAGCTATAGTGATTAAAACAGTGTAGTATTGGTATGAGCACAGATATATAGACCAGTGGAATACAATTGAAAGTCCAGAAATATACCGATACATTTATAGTCAACAGATTTCGACAAGGATGCTAAGTCCATTCAACAGGTAAAAAATAGTCTCAACAAATGCTCCTGGGACAACTTGATCTTCACACGCAAAAGAGTAAAGTTAGACCCTATCTCAAATCATAGACTAAAATTAACTTAAAATGGGTCAAAGGCCAAACATAAGGACTAAAACCATAAAACTCTTAGAAGAAAACATAACAGTAAATCTTCAGGACCTTATTTTGACAATGGATTCTTAGATATGACATCAAAAGCACTAGCAACTAAAAAGGAAATAGATAAATGGAACATCAGAATTAAAAACTTCCGTGCATCAAAGGACTTTATCATGAAAGTGAAGAGTCAGTCTACAGAAAGGGACATCAAGGGCATCATACATGAAGTCAAAGGTCATTAAAAAGACAGGAAAGAAGAGAAAGGCCAAAATAGATGTCAAAAAAGACTATGAAAATTACCTCCCCCTTCCTTGCTTTATTTTTTAATAGCACTTACCACATCTATCTTTTTATCTGTCTGTATGCATGTGTATATGTAATTAATTTTATTAATTTTAATTAGAATATAAGTTTCATGAATAAAATGAGTTTAGTCTAATTTGTTAACTGTTGTATCTCTAGCATCTAAATTACTCCTTGACACACAGTAGGCAATCAATAAAAATATATTCCATAAATTAATCTTTCAAGAGGTGGATTTTGACTCAGTATAAGAACAGATTCCTTAAGGAGATAGCTTCTGAAAAATCCAATGACTTTCAAAATGGAAAGACAGTAAATGAATACCAATGGCAGCTTTCAATATGAGGATAGATAACTCCATCACAGATGTTATATATAGAATTCTCATAGTTATGACTGGCATGAAGGTTGACTGGATGCTCTTTGAATTTCAATATGTTACAATATTATAAGGAATAAAAGACTATACTTCAGAGTAGAATATTTTTTTCCACTTAACAGTTCATATGAAACCATATCTAATCATTACATACCATGCACCTGGTTAGCCCATTTAATGATTCCAAACAAAATACCACCTACACAACAGAAACAGATATAGTGTAAGGAAGAATAGTTTGCCGTGTTTGGAATTTGAGCTTCATTTTCATCCTTTTTTTAAAAAAAAATCTTTTATTATAAGTGAGCAAAACTCCTTCCTGGTTCACACAAGCGGAAACTAAAATTGTTTCAATGACACTTTTATTACCTGGGCATTGGATAAAGGACCATTCATAGTACTTTTCTTTGGGACAAAGACTGGTGTCAAGAACCATCTCATTGCTGTGCATTCCAACAAGCTTCATTGGTCCGCGGGAAGATCCTTCAATGCAGTATCCTCTTCCTGTATTACTAGGATCATTGCACCAGCCACATCCAGGCTGTTCCAAACACTGTCCACAGGTTCTTAATCCAGAACAATTTTGAGCTGCATGACAGGGACATTAGCAAATATGTTATATGACTTTATATTCAAACAATTGTTAGCTATTGGAAAAATACATAGAGTCCTAAAAAAAAAAAAAAGACAGCAAAATATCTCCATAGTTAAGGTATACACTTTTGCAATAATACCTAAAAGACAGCAATTATGTAAAGAAAATAAAACACATTAGGAAGCAAGAGGAGACAAGTGGAATAACTTGGGAGGTAGGAAAAGGTGTGGTAACCATGCCATGGAGAAAAATAAAGTCAGCATTTAAAGACATGAATATGAAATGGGAGGAGGAGAGAAAGAATACTGTGTTGTTGGACTGGAATTGGATTATTAACTCAATATTTAAATATATAGATCCAATATATCTGACTACTGAAAGTGCCTAGAAGTAATGACAACCCAGTAACAGAAAGAATACCTAGCTCCCAGATATTGGTATCTAAATACATTCTTCATTAAAAAGAACAAATAACCCTTGGGGATATAATTGATATCAGGCTGGGGGAAAATACCAGGACAGAAACACCTGTTTCTGTCAGAAAGTAAGGAAGTACTCAAAATAACATTGGAAACATGTTAAAAGGACTAAGCAACTAGCCTAAAGTTGCTCCCACCTCACCAAAACTCAATTTCAGCAACAAAAACAATAATAGAAACAATGAAGTATAGCACTTAATAAAAGCAAAAAGTACTACATGATCCCATATTGCACAATAATTCAGAAAAGCAGGGAGGAGGGAGAGAGAGGAGGAGAAGAAGGGAAGGAGAGGAGAAGGGAGTATGATGGTGGGGCAAAGGAAGAGGGAAAATTATTTTTTACAGACAAATGCCAACTAATAAATATAAAAGAAATGATAAAATTAGAAAACAACCATTTTGTAGTCATCAACAGACGACGCAAGTAAATGGATCATGAATGGATGCTAAAACCACTGGATAAAAACATATTAGGAAACAGGAGATTGACACTGTCTCCAAGTATCACCCCAGAGGTCTTAAAAGCCTGCAAGTGGCCATCTAAGATACATCTACTGGCCCCATCCCAGCTGGAGCAAAGGAGAATGAAGAAAACCAAAGACACAAAGGAAAGATAGTCCAAAGGACTAATGGACCACAACCGCCACAATCTCTACCAGACTAAGCCCAGAACAACTAGATTGTGCCCGGTTACCACAACCTACTGCTCTGGCAGGGATTAAAATATAGGGTCCCGGATAGAGTGGGAGAAAAATGTAGAACAAAATTCAAATTAAAAAAAAAAAAAAAAAACAGTCTTGCTGGTCTGACAGAGACTGGAGAAACCCCGAGAGTATGGCCCCTAGACACCCTTTTAACTCAGTACTGAAGTCACTCCTGAAGTTCACCCTTCAGCCAAAGATTAGACAGGTCTATGGTGGTGGTGTAGTGGTTAAGAGCTATGACTGCTAAGGTTAGCAGTTCAAATCCACCAGCCACTCCTTGGAAACCCTATGGGAGCAGTTCTACTCTGTTCCATAGGGTCTCTATGAGTTAGAATCGACCCCCCGGCAGGGGGTTCGGTTTGTTTTTTTTTTAAAATAGGGCCAACAATAATGTGAGGAATGTGCTTTGTGGTTCAATCATGTATACAAGACTAATGGGCATGCCAGCCCAAAAGCAAGGACAAGAAAGCAGGAAGGGATAGAAAAACTGTCTGAATGGAAACAGGGAACCCAGGGTGGAGAGTGTTGACACATCGTGGAGCTGGCAACCAATGTCACAAAACAATCTGTGTATTAACTGTTTAATGAGAAACTAATTTGCTCTGTAAACTTTCACCTAAAGCACAATAAAAAAATAAAGTATCACCCCAGAGATCACTTACTACTTATAAGAGTGAAAAAGTACTTTTATAAAGGAGAAATCTGGTAGATACCACCTTAACCAAGTGGTCACACTTAACATTACCAATAATGGCAAACGAGCTTCCTAGTAAGAGGCCTAAAGAAGGACATATCATCATCAGTACAATTTTCTTGCCAAAAAATGTTTAACCTGAATCTAACTGTGAAGAAACAATTTAAAAAAATCTAAATTGAGAAACGTGCAAAATAACTGGTATGGACTCTTCAAAAATATCAAAGTTATGTGTAAGAAAAAGAAGACAATATGGAAACTGTGCTAGATTAAAGGACACTAAAAAGGTACAAACAGTAGTATGTGATCCTTGAAGTGAGCCCTTTCGTGAGTTGTTATATTGTCTACAACATACGCTCAAGAGTTCAGGGGGGAAGCACCAGATGTGGCAAAATGTTCACGTTTAGGGCAAGATACTTAGTGGAATTCTAAATGATGGCATAATACCAATTAGAGACTAGCAGCATTAATAGGTCTTAAAGCCAGCTATAACAATATTTTTTCTTGTATTTTTTGAAACTTCCCCCAGTGTTTAATTCCTCTTTCCAACACAGAAAAATGATTCATGTTCCTGTTAAATGAAAAGTCACTTTAAATAAATACTTACGAGAGCAGGTGGCAGTTTGCCACTCCAGACACTGTCCATATGGAAAAGAGATTATGTAAGCATTAGAGTCAACACATCGTTTTGTACTGCTGCACCACATACACTCCATACCGTTGCTTGTACAGTTGGAACATGATGTCCTTAGAGAGCATGGCTTTTTGCACGGCCTTGCATTTTGATTTGGACTAACTGGAATAAATCAACAAATACAATTATTCCAGCTGTTGACCATATTTCAACAAAAGTGAATGGGTTTTATTTGTTTTGCTGTTTAGAGAATGTTTCAATTAAGCCAAGCGTGGCACAAAAATCATATTAAAAAATTACATGATGAAGTAAATGAAAATAGATGACATGTCAATACCTAAGTTTATTATCAAATTTGAAAACATAATTCCTTGGAAATTTTTAATTCTTTACAAAGGACATAAAGTTGTACAATTTTAAAAATTATACAACTGTAGTGTAATCCATGACCTAGTTTTTCTGTATATAAACTGGATACTATGTAAACTGGCATTATTTGCTTTCCTAGCCACAATTTTTTCATAAATATTCCACACCTTATCAAAGTAGATGACCTGTCAGTGAATATATGTCTCTGATATGGACAATAAATAAAAATATAAAAATCTGCTATAAAATTTTATATAAACTATAACATTTAAAAAGAGAATAGAATTCAATATTCCCTTTTTACTTAAAAAAATCCATTTCAAAAAGTGTAACAGAAATGTTTGACTCTTTCAGTTTCCAACTGAAATAAATCTCAGAACTAAAATGATTCTCGATTACTTCTTAATCTTAGAGAAATCTTTCTTCAAAATGCCATTGTATAAGTAAAAGTACTTAAGAAATTAAGAATAGGTTCTTACAATACTGTAAGTAACTCAACCATATGTTCATAGTACCACTATTTCAACCAAGAAATAAAGGTTGTATAAAACAAGAAAAAAAAATTTTTTTCACAAATTAATGCTGAGATCACTAAAAGTGAGTGGGAAAAGTGGATAAAGATGGAACTTACCTAAAAATCAGAGAATTTGCTTCATAAAAAAATGGTGAAAGTTACTTCCGGCCCACAGACTATCACATACTGGAACGAGGTGGTGGGAGGAGGGGTTGAAAACATTATATTTTTAAAGAAATATTGGTTGACTGGACTACTTACCAACAGGTTTTTCACAGACAAGACCATCTGCCATAGATGTACAAGGATTAGCTTTTAAGCCTGCTACTGCCGCCCTTTCTAGAAATGCACAGAATCCAGAATCATTTGGTTCACCAGGAAGCCACTGTAGGGTTGTGTTCATAAAAGGAGACATGTCTTCCCATCCCCAGTAGGATATATTAATCTTGCGCAAGCCTACCCAAGGTGATACCTTCTGTAAACAATAAGAAAGGGGGATTTAAAAAAGCTAGATTTAAAAATACTTTATTATATTCCTTCACAAATAGTTTATGATTATTAAAAATTTCACTTGAAAATACATAGACCCACCTTTCTAACGACTTCTAGTATTGAGAATAATTAACAACCCCAGCACATTTTGAAGAACGATATAAACTTTTTTAAAGATAGGTTTTGTGTTTAGTTACATGTTTGGAGTCAGTTTTTTAGCACCTGTGAACCTACGTTTCTTCTTCTATAAAATGGGGATATAAAGGTCTGATATAAATTTCTACCTTATGAGGCAAGATTGTTAAAAAACTTAACACGATGCTGTTGCTGCTGTTACTACTACTACTACTATTACCAGTCTAATCAGTTATAGGTTAAGAAATCTAAAGATAAATTGCTTTTTATCTTCAGGGTCGGAAAATAGAAAACAAAACAAACAAACACTATACGGTGAAGACTTCATAACAGGATTGCAAAAGGACTGAGAGAAGAGGAACTGCCTCACTCCCGGTTCAGACTTCCACTACTACATTTGAACGGTTATGTAACTTTAGATAAATTAATATCTTCTTTCACTAATAAAAAGAACAAGAAAACTGGTAAAATCTGTGGCTCTTGGGCCCAAAATATAGCTAACAAAGGTTGACAAGTTCCACTAACTGAATAGTCTTAATGCTCTCACTAATATTTCAAAATTAGCATGAAAACAAAACCTTTTCTGTATTTATATGCTTCATTTTAATCATTAATTTTTAAAATATGTTACTCTTATGGTATGCAAAAATAATGATGTATTCTTCATCCAAGCTACTCTCTTTACAAAATTATGGTAAACACCTCAATCTTAATATATATAATTTATTTTCTAACATACTAAGCTACCAATCTTGTATTACAGTGTGAAATGGTTTCAAAACTCCATAGCATCTCTTGTTTTACATTATGGGCCATAAAGGTAGAGAAAAATATTTCTCCCCAGTTAAGTCTTTAACAACCTAAAAACAAGATATTTATATCAGTAGTTATTCTAAATATGTTATATAAATGGTTGTAAAGAGGTTATAAAGATGGCCATAGGCATGGAAATTTGTATAGTGTATAAAAACAATGAACTCCACACTCAACCTAGACATCCAACAAATATTTCCTGAATAAAATTAAAATATCTTTTGAATATTCATTATGCGAGTACATCACGTATTGCCTAGTTGAGTACTGTACCCATAGAAGGAAGTCAATAAATTTTGCTAAACAAAGTTCTTTACAGCAGAGGCGGTTATATTCTACCATCCAGCACTATGCCTGAGACAGAGAATAAATAATGTTTGTAATTATAAAAATACAGATGTTGCTTCACATTGTGATCATTAAATATTTCAGACATTATTCTCAAGGATATTTTGATAATAAAAAAACTAACATTCTTCCAGTTCTTGATAATGACAGCAGGAGTCAATCCAACATAGATATTTCAGATTAATGATTGTGCTTCACATTACGGCAACTCTGCCTATATTTCCTAACTATTTATAGGAAAGACAAGTCATTTAAAATGAAATATTACTCCCTAACTCACCATGATAAGAATTTGAGAGGAAGAGGAGATGAAGAGAAAAATGAAGCAGTTGATAAAACATTTAAAGTAACTATTATTCAGTAAATGAACTGGACAGGCAGTTGAAAATGAAAGATAAATTACTGTATTATAAAAATTTACTGTCACACACCGTAAATCACTGTAACATTTCATTAGCCATTTCCGATAAGTAGATGATCATTTGACCCAAGATGTCTCTTGAAAGTGTATTAATTTGTTGACCTTTATTTGCCAAGGAAGGGTTCTCTTAAGTTTATGCAACTGCAGTAACTCAGAATATAATTCATTTTATACAATGATATGCTTAATGCAATGTCCCTTGCAGAATTTCCCACCTTTGAAATCTTAGTAAAGCTCTGCTTTCCAGTGAAACAAAACATGCTTCATTTACAGGGCATGTTGGTCACCAGACTACCGAATCTAAGTTCATCACCCATTCAAAACAGTTGTTAGCCCACTCTTTATGATTTATAATGGTAAGCAAGAAAAATGAGCAACTAACACAAGAAATCTAGAAGCATGCAACTTCTCAAAATAGCTCATTAAAATAATATGTTTTAAACAAGGAAAAAGCAAGACAGCTCTAATGCTAAATACTAACACTTTCTAAAATTCAAGGAAAGTAGATCTGCCCGTAATAATCTTTATAAGTGACAAGTACTCATAGAACTAATTTTCACTTGTTCATTGGTAACTGTCCCTCAGTTTTCACAGTTAGAAAAGTGAAGCGCCTGGCATCATAAGAATATAAGCAGTTCTTAACTAAAGCTGTATGCCATATAAGTTTAAAAGTAAGACTTTACAAATATACCTTGACATATTTTTCTAAAATATTATAAAAATCAATAGCTTACTCCTACATGTCACCACATACATCTTATTCTCTAGCTGTACAAAACCTCTAGTAGCTCTCAAACAAGACAAGTTAAGACAAAAAACTTAGGAGTTTCTTTGGCCTCCTTACAAATGTTCTCGTGTGCTGACCTACCCCAACTTTGGTAAAACTTAGCTAGGAAATTTGTCTACAAAACTTTAAGCTCATATTACTGGTCAGATGTCCACACTCTTCCCTCATAAATCACCTTGTGTGCATCTATCATTGTAGTTACCACAATTATCATTGTGTCTGTCCCTCCCCCCAGTAAACTCTTTCAGAACAGAGAATGTCTTTTAATCACTATATTCTGAGCAAGTAGCAGACTGCCAAGCATTTTGAAGATGCTCAATAAATGGACTAAATGAAATGAATAAATACTGGTCTCTCTGCTTCATAGAAAAATAATCACAGTTTATACAAAAATTGTTTTACAGATTAATTTTTTATACAGATTTAGTTATTAAGAGTTTTTCGTTTTTTGTTTTTACCCCCTCTATTAATCTTAGGCATGTAAGAACTATTTTGTATGGCCAAGAATCATATTGTGATATCCATTTCAAAATATCTGAGTATTTATAAAATCCCTCGGATAAAATTAACTTATCAATTTTATTACTGGGAAAACTTTGGCTCAATAGATAGAAATTGGCATTAGAAATTGGATTATCCATTATTGATACTCATAAGAAATGTACCATATTTTTACACAAATAACATGCACTTTCTATGTTTATTTGCCAACTGCTCCCTCCTCCCCATGAGGTATTTTTGTAAGCGACGCTATATCAATTTTTTTTACATGTTGCTGTAAAAAATTAGCATAGCGCACTTATGAAAATATCTCACGGGGGGAGGAAGCAGTTATAAACATACATATAAGGTGCACATTATTTGCGTAAAAATACGCTACTTTCAATACCACCCCCAAAATTAGGGTAGGCAGCAACAGTAAACTGAAAATACATATAAAAATTTCAAAAGGAAATGTGCTTAAGTTCTTACAGCATTTTAACATTCATACATAACTGTTCTTCTACAATTCTTTAAAAAAAAGATGCATATTCTGCTGTTACTAGCAAAAGGAAATCAGTAACATTTGTTCATATTCTTCATCATAAACCAGAAGTGATTTTAAGAGACAAAAAGATCTAGTACAACTTTCAGGGGGGAAAGAAGTTTGTTATTAATCACAGACAAATTAAAATACATGGCTAGGGCAAATATTTTTCACAATCAATGTCAATATTAACAAATTATTCAGCAAATAAATTTTAGTCATCTGGGAATTCATTTTCTACACAATGATTCCTGGAAATAGTAATAAGAGCAATAGTGGGAATGGAGATACAAAAATAATAACCCTTAAAATAAAGATAATGATAATCACAGTAAACATCCAAAAATAAAATTTACCCATATTCTTTACAAGCATTATCTCATTCCTCACAATAAATATACAAGGTTGTTGTTGTTGCTAGTTGCCATCGAGTCAATTCTGACTCATAGCTGCACCGTGTGTGCAGAGTAGATAGAACTGCTCCATAGGGTTTTCACCGCTGTGCCCTGTTGGAAATAGATTGGCAGGCCTGTCTTCCGAGGCGCTCTGGACAGGTTCAAATCATCTCAGTTTATAGATGAGGAACCTAGAGCTGGAGAGGTTAACTACACTAGACAGAGTGACGTTTTGGAGTATCAACAGAGCACTTATACAAATAAAAGCTATTACCTAAGGTCCAAAAGAAAATCAATGAGCTTTGACCTCATATAATTTTCAAACTAATATTTGAATTACAGACGCATCATTATTTATATAGAAATTGGGCCCCTTTGTACATCATATACCATAGTGTATTATGTATAAATGTATGTATATGTCTCAAACACTGGGTCAAATCCAGAACAAACTCCAAATTCAAGGCATTTATTATTGTTTAGCCTTATCACTTACCTATGATTTGATTTATGGAACTCAATATTGATTGAGTTCTAATTTTATTTTCCAAAAAAAATATAAAGATCTACTATCACCACTTACATTATATTAATATATTTCAAGTAAGTATATAAACTATATAAAGTATTTCAAAATTAGATTTAGTAAGTTATTTTCAAATTTTGATACTTAATCTACTCTTGAGTTGACTATGTTTTAACAACTCAAGAATAGAAATAAGTATAGTATCTGTAAATTTCTCTTGAAAATTTTTTATAAAATGGAATTTTAATAGCATTTTCTAGGAATTCATTAACTTTTCCATAAAGCAACTCTCTAAAAATCTGAAAGGATTTCTAAGTGCTATATGTTCCAGTAACTTCCATATATTTTAAAAACTTTAGTTCTGCTAACTTTTAGTATATTAATTCAAACAAATCTAAACCTAGACAAGTAACGTAATTCTAAAACTTAATTCATAACACCACCCAACACATACACTATACACACAAGACACATTTATGCAAATGTAGCCAATTCGTTGGTCCAGTATTTTTATCATAAGGAACATCTCAAGTTACCTAATAATTATACTGCAAAACAAATTCTTAAATTATATGCAGAAGTTTTTCAGGTGTATTTATTCATACGAGATGACTTTTAGATAAACTGATGCAGTGATTTATGTACAGAATAAGTCCTCTGTCTGTTTATTTTTGCAATAAGTTGCACTTCTAGTGCCAAGATTTAGTAAGAATAATGTACAAAAAACAAAGAAGATTGTATTATTTCCAATAATTATGAGATTATCATAGCATATTATCATAATACATAATTGTTACCTGTTGTGTATACTTGTGTATTTCATCCAAAACAAACTCTACTTCTTTTAAGGTTGTTAATGAAGCAAGATTTCCACTAAGATTATAGCAATAAAGTTTTGCATTGTCATAGTTTTCTCTACTGGAATTGATTCTAAGACAAGCATCCCCAATATGACTCCATCCTTCTCCACAAAGATGAGCTAGAAAAAAAAATTATAACTTATTTTTAGATTTCCAAAAGGCATACATGTTTTTCAATTATTTCAGAATAAAAAATACTACTTCTGTATTTGTTTAGATAAATTCTAAAAAGATGAAAGTTTTTCAATACCTCAAAATAAATTCCTAAGCAAAATTTGTCAAATAGTTTGATGTAGAATGAGAACAGAAGATGCTAATTTTTCCTTTAATTCTTAAGCATAAGCTAAATGATTTCTAGAAAATCTGTTCAAATGTGTTGATTGTACTTGATAGGTTTTCAGTGTAAAGTCTAGTGTATTACAACAAGTTAAGACTACTACTATATTTGTATCCCAAGGTTTAACTTACACAAGAAAAGATCACTTTAATAGAAAAACAATCAGCACGTAACAAAAGCAATTTCATTCTGATCAAAAGGGTGAAAGTGCAGAACAGAATTTCAAATTCTCATGAACTCTAGACTTCCTGGAGCCATGAAGGTTGGACGAATCCCTGAAACTATTGCCCTGAGATAATCTTTAAACTTTAAACCAAAAATATCCCCTGAAGTCTTCTTAAAACCAAACAATAGTTTAGCTTAACTAGTAAAAAAGTTCTGCCTTGAGCATTATGTTCTTTTAAGAACTATCTATATGGGATCAAATTGACAAAAGCAACTTGAAAGACTAGATAGGAATCTTAGAGGGTAATGAACTTATGTTAATGAAGGAGGAACAACTCAAAAAGGAGGGTGAGAATGGCTGCACAACTCGAAGAATGTAATCAATGTCACTAAATGGTGCATGTACAAACTGTTAAATTGGTGTATGTTTTGCTGCATATAGTCTCAATAACAAAAAAATAAATTTTTAAAAAATCAATTTCAAAATTACTTCTACAAGTGTAGCTAACTGTCCTCCAAATCTGATTTCCATAGCCCAGGTGTGCTGTTCTAATATAACTTAGATTCTTTAATTCTTTAATTATAACAATGGACAGAGATGACTCATTTCACTTATGTTTAGTAAAGATCCTATAATCTTTGCATTCTAATGTTTATTTTTGGTCTTTCTAAATTTTAAACTTATTATTCAGTAATAGTGGTTTATTCTCAGAAAGTCCACATTGAACTTAAAACAGTCTATTTACTAAAGCACAAGTCTGTAAATACTTTATCAAGTTATACTCTAATGTGCACTAATTAACCTGTGTCGTTGTTGTTGTTAGGTGCCATTGAGATAGTTCCCACTCATTGCAACCCCATGTAGGACAGAACGAATCCCTGCCCAGTCCTGCATCATTCTCACAATCATTGCTATATTTGAGCCAACTGCTGCAGCCACTGTGCCAATCCATCTCGTCAAGGGTCTTTCTCTTTTTCGCTGACCCTCTATTTTACCAAGCATGATGTTCTTCTCCAGGGACTGGTCCCTCCTGATAACACATCCAAAGTAAGTGAGATGAAGTCTCACCACCCTCGCTTCCAAGGAGCACTCTGGCTGTATTTCTTCCAAGACAGACTTGTTCGTTCTTCTGGTCCATGGTATATTCAATATTCTTCACGAACACCGTAATTTAAAGGCATCAATTCTTCATTGATCTTCCTTATTCACTATCTAGCTTTCACACGCATATGAGGGGACTGAAACTATCATGGCTGGGGTCAGGTGCATCTTAGTCCTCAAAGTGACATCTTTGCTTTTCAACACTTGAAAGTGGTCTTTCGCAGCAGATTTGCCCAATGAAATACATCGTTTGATTTCCTGACTGCTGCTTCCACGGGTGTTGATTGTGGATCCAACTAAAAGAAAATCCTTGATAACGTCAATCTTTTCTCCATTATCATGATATTGCTTGTTGGTGCAGTTGTGAGGATTTCTGTTTTCTTTTTGTTGAGGTGTCATCCATACTGAAGACTGTAGTCTTTGATCTTTATGACTAAGCGCTTCAACTCCTCTTCACTTTCAGCATGCAAGGTTGTGTCATCTGCATATCATAGGTTGTTAATGACTCTTCCACCAATCCTGATGCCACATTCTTGTTCATGTAGTCCAGCTTCTCAGACTCAGCATACAGATTGAATAAGTATGGTGAAAGGATGCAACCCCACGCACACCTTTCTTGATTTTAAACCATGCAATGTAGTGTTTCATTAATACACTATTCTATAAAGTTGGACTGCATTTTACTTTTCCTACCACATTAAATATATCAGTGCCTCTTTCCTAGATGAAAGGTCTTAGGTGCTTTGTGCAACCCTCATGGAATTCTTCTAAGGCAGTGGTCCTCAAACTTTTTGGTCTTAGAATCCCTTTAACTCTTAAAAATTATTGAGAAGCCCATAGATCTTTTCTTTATGTATATGTCTCTATTGATATGTATCATATTAAAAATTAAAACTGATAATTTTAAGTATAGATTTATTTATTCATTTAAAATAATCATTTAAAAACCTATTACAAGTTAACATAAATAGCATATTATATTTTTAAAATATAGTCTCCAAAACAAAAACAAAATTATGAGAAGAGTGGCATCATTGTTCAATTTTGCAAATCTCTTTAATGTCAGGTTTAATATAAGAAAGCTCTATTTACAATTCTGCTTCTACATTCAATCTATTGTGATATCACGTATCAGGTGGCCTTTGGAAAACTCCATCCTAAGTCCATGAGAGAATAAAAATAGCAAAAAATATCTTAGTATTATTGTGAAAATAGTTTCAGCCTCACAGACCCCTTGAAAGGATCTTAGAGACTCCTGCCCTGTGGTAACTGCTGTTGTAAGGATTAAACAGTGCCTGAAACATAGTAATTCCTCAAGAAACTGTAATTACCATTTAATAAGGTTGTTTAGAACACCCTTGTTTTCATTTGAGGCCACAAATATAGTAATTGTCATGGTGTTCTGGAATCCAAAGTACCAAATCACTTCAAGGAAATAATGTAAGAATAGAACAAGAGAAGTTAGTGTATAATTCAATATTTGATTGTATCCTCAAAATAACAGCCTGATTAAGTAGAGCCCTTATAACAAAGCAACATTTTTTTCCTGGAAAATGAGTACCTGGTAATCCCAAAGTCAACTTCTTTATCGTTTTCCCAAACTTCCACTAGTAATCAAATTCCCTTCTTATTGAAGCTAAATTCCTTCAGCCAAGTCGTATTTTGGTCCAGGATTTACTCCATCTTTGAAAGAGTCTCTGTAAATACTTTTATTGATCTGTATGTTGATTGTATAGTTTACCTCTTAGAGATCAATATTACTTTCAAGTTCTTAGTGCCATCTTACTTTTGCTTCTCCAATTCTGCCTACTGCATTAATATTATCTAATTTTCACAAAGTGAAAATACACACACAGATCACTACTTGAAAGGTTTAATGATCAGTACATAAACAATTCAAAATTGGAATAAACATTCTAAAACTCAATGGTACTTTTAAAAGCAATCTAATTTTTATTTTATTACATGAACTTGTAGAGAGATTATCTTCAGAAATAATAATATCTGTGATCAAGTTTTCCAATACATTTTATATTACATAGGTTCAGAAATTTTTCTATGAAAAACAAAACAAAAAAAACATGGCAAAGAAAGAGGCAGAAAACTGCAGAGATAGGATACCCTCTGCCATTTATAAAGCATCCAGCTTTGTGCAAGGCACTTATCTAGTATGTGTCTCAATTTATCTGTATAACAAGAAGATGGAGCTGGACAAATACATATATCATTTTTTGATTTTATCTTTTATAATTAAAAAGAAGACTACTCTGAACGGTTCCGCTAGAAAGAATGTTGACAGTGAAAAACAAGTTGGAATTACTTTTTAAAATGAACTTTGTTATGATTTGTACAACTTACCTAGATTCTCATAAAATTATGTATTTATTATAAATATTACAATTTATAATAAAAAATAGTCAAAATAGTTCACTGAATTTAAAAAATAAAGGGCTTTTACATCAAATATGGCAAAATGTTAACATTTCTTAAATCTGGATATTAGTTCTGTAGGTGCTTGTTTTCTATGTTTTTAAGAAATAATTTTTTAAAACCTGAAAAGGAATCTTATCGATAGTATATAATAAACACAAGCAATCATAAACATCTTTAAAGAATTAGAAGGAAACATATAATTATAAAGCTTTGCTTTCCCAATTTCTTGAAATTACAAATTAAGTAGAAACAATGCTATTAATACTCCAATATTATGGTTTGACATTTGCTATTACTTTTCATTTTAGAAAATGGAACGTTCTTACTAAACACTCTTTACTATAATTGTATTCATATGCAGACTATAAAACTCGTTTACTGAATTCTGAAATCTTTACCTGGTAAAGCTTGGCATTCCTGCTGTCGCTGATCCCACTGGCAATTCAAGTTCAGTGAACAGCTTTTACAGCTGGTAAGTTTATTACAAATCTGCTCATTTCTCACATGACATTTGGTATAGTTTTTGACAGTCTAGAAAATTAAAAGATAAAAGCATGTTATTTTTCACCTTTGTAAAGCAGTGTATACGTAAGTCACCCGTGAACTTTAAAATAAGATTTTTAGCCCCAAGTCCAATTCTACTGAATCAAAATCTCTCATATTCATTTAATTCATTATAGTTTTTCAATTAATTAAAATGCATCCTTTTGAAAAAAAGTTCAAATTATCCAACAGAAACTATCTAACGAAAGCCTCTTCTATTGAAGATTATTTGTTAAACTCTAATTACTTTGTGACTCTTATCTAACCACCACCTCCTCATTAGAAACATACAAACTTTCTTACTGATCATTTTTTCTGACTCATGTTGTTATTAGTTGCCATCAATTTTGGTTCCAACTCAAGGGGACCCCGTGTGCAGCAAAGTGTAATGTTGCCCGGTAACACAACATCCTCATGATCCCTAGTTTTTTGTTGTCATGTAGCATATAAATCTTAATATCATTCAGTATAATCACTAGAGTATAAGTCTAAATATTTACCAGCTAACTGAAAAGAAATAAATTTACTTTAATTATCTGATAAATAAAATAACCTATAAATACGGCAGCAGAAGAGCTAAACAACGTGTTGGCATAAGAGAAAAAATAACAGCTTAATGCCAGTCTTTAGAACAACAATGGTAACATTAGAATTCATCCAAATAACTATTGTTCTTCATTAAGAACAATACAGTTGTTTACTGATACTGAGCCAATACAATAGATGAACTTATATTTCAGTCGGACACAGGGCCAATTTAACCAATGACGAAAGAAAGCTGACTGTTACTATGAAACGTGGACGGCGTTTTTTTTGGCCCAATGAACCAGATGAACAGACTATGAAGATTCTCACTTTACTGATCTTCACTCTAATATGTTTAGATGTAAATTTAAAATAAAAATCTGTGAGAAGCAAGCAGTTTATATGAGCTATTAGAGCACAAAATATGCAACTTGCAGTAAATATGGCCAAATAATGAAGTAGGGTAGCAATGCACATAATTTGCACTAAAATCCCATAGACCTTTCTGTATTCATTAGCATTTGGTTTAGCTTAATCACCATTCTGATAAAATTGTCTAAAAAACACATTACATCAAATTCTAAACTACAAGTGAGTACCATCTGCCCACTTACACTATCTAGCCCAGTGCTTTCCTTGTGAACATATCATTAGCAAAAATAAAATATAAAGCGAAAGCCCAGTTTATAAAATATGTAGTTGATAATTACTTATATAACACAATTTTTAAATTATAAAGAATATGTGGTTTTTCACCTAGTTTAACCATCTAAACACAAATTAACTTAGGGTTAGCCAACAAAGCTTAAAATGAAATCTGCTAGTAATTTTTTATTAATAACATTCTCCATTTTAGTCCCTTATTCACATGCCTTATTTTATTTAACCCCTATTTCCACATTACTCACTAAAATAACTCCTACTAGTTGAATATTAATGCAAATCTAAAAAGTAATTCAAATTTTCAAGGCATAGCCATGTCATATTAATGTTATAACTTGAATAAAATTGAAGTACATCTTGCTATTATAGCAACTTATATCACTGGAAGGTATATATCAACAGAGTATCCATAAAATCAAAAGGGTCCAATCCTAACAGTGAACAACCTCCAACCTTCCATTTTAAGTTTTAAATATTATTTAGAATAGAATCATAAAACTTAAATATTATGAAATAAGATTGGTTAGTGGTGAAAAATTTTAGAAATCATAAAAAAATTGTCTGTAGTTTGAATTTGAACTCCTTTTTCTTTACCTTTTGCTTCATTACGCTATCTTAAAAAACAAATGCATACTTTTGTTGATTAATAAAAGTTCAGAAAAAGAAAAATGAATGTATATTATATTTAGTTGTCTCTGCAAAATCTGTTGTACACATTATTTCATTATTAAGCTATAGTCCAATGAGAGAATCTTAAATCTTAGAAAATACTGTTTTTTAAAATTTTTTCTTTCAATTTGTCGACTTCTAGAAATCATGAGGTATCTTGATGCTATTAGCTTAAAATATTAAGTTTTCCTGCTCTTAATCCATCCTCATCTACCATAAATACTAATTTTGTAATTTTTTCAACAGTCTTTCTTCACCTAAAATAGGGTTTTTCAAACTCAGCTCTACAGGCGTACCTCGGAGATAATTGTGGGTTTGGTTCCAGATCATTGCAATAAAGAGAGTCAAATGAATTTTTTGGTTTCCCAGTGAATATAAAAGACATATTTACACTATACTGTAGTCTATTAGGAAACTCTGGTTGCGGAGTGGTTAAGAGTTTAGCTGCTAATCAAAAGGTTAGCAGTTCAAATCCACCAGGCACTCCTTGGAAACCCTATGGGGCAGTTCTACTCTGTCCTATAGGGTCGCTATGAATCAGAACAGACTCGGTGGCAATGGGTTTTTTTGTTTGTTTGTTTGTTTTTGGCAGTCTATTAAGTGTGCGATGACATTATGTCTAAAAAATCAATGTACACACCTTAATTAAAAAATACTTTATTGCTAAAAAATGCTAACCATCATCTGAGACTTCATAAAATTGTAAGCTTTTTGCTGGTGGAGGGTTTTGCCTAGATGTTGATGGTTGCTGACTGACCAGGGTGGTGGTTGCTGAAAAGTGGAGTGGCTGTAGAAATTTCTTAATATAAGACAACAATGAAGTTTGCTGCACTGCTCAACTCTTCCTTTCACAAAACATTTCTCTGTAGCATGGAATGCTGTTTGATGGCATTTTACCCACAGCAGAATGTCTTTCAAAACTGGAATCAATCATCTCAAACCTTGCTGCTTCTTTATC
Organism: Trichechus manatus latirostris; assembly: GCF_000243295.1. NCBI lineage: Eukaryota > Metazoa > Chordata > Mammalia > Sirenia > Trichechidae > Trichechus > Trichechus manatus. The sequence goes on along the minus strand of NW_004443967.1, from coordinate 5,829,678 downwards.
AACTATGTTTATGTAATATTCTAAATCCTTTGTCATCATTTCAACAATGTTCACAGCATCTTCAACAGGAGTAGATTCCATCTCAAGAAACCAATTTTTTTGCTCATTCATAAGAAGCAACTCCTCACCCACTGAAGTTTTATCATGAGATTGCAGCAATTCAGTCACATATTCAGGCTCCACTTCTAATTCTGGCTCTCTTGCTTTGTCCACCACGTCTGCAGTTACTTCCTCCACTAAAGCTTGAACCCATCATAGCCATCCAAGAGGGTTGGAATCAACTTCTTTCAAACTCCTATTAATATTGATATTTTGACCTCCTCCCATGAATCACAAATGTTCTTAATTACATCTAGAATGGTGAATCCTTTCCAGAAGGTTTTCAATTTACTTTGCTCAGATCCATCAGAGGAATCACTATCTGTGGCAGCTAAAGCCTTATGAAATGTATTTCTTAAATAATAAGTCTTGAAAGTCAAAATTACTCCTTGATCTGTGGGCTGCAGAATGGATGTTGTTTTAGCAGGCATGAAAACAACATTAATCTCCTTGTACATTTCCATCACAGCTCCTGGGTGACCAGGTGCATTGTCAATGAGCAGTAATATTTTGAAAGAAATCTTTTTTTTCTGAGCAGTAGGTCTCAACAGCGGGCTTAAAATATTTAGTAAATCATGTTGTAAACATACGTGTGTCATCCAGGCTTTGCTGTTCTATTTACAGAGCACAGGCAGAGTAATTTAGCAAAATTCTTAAGGGCCCTAGGATTTTCAAAATGAAAAATGAACACTGGCTTCAACTTAGAGTCATGAGCTGCATAGCCCATAACAAGAGAGTCAGCCTCTCCCCTGAAGCTTTGAAGCCAGGCATTGACTATGAATTGACAGGTTTTCTAGCTGTGAAAGTCCTAGATGGCATCTGCTCCCAGTATAAGGGTGTTTCATCTACATTGAAAGCCTGTTGTTCAGTGTAGCCACCTTCATCAATTATCTTAACTAGATCTTCTAGATAACTTGCTGCAACTTCTGCATCGGCACTTGTTGCTTCACCTTGCACTTGGATGTTATGGCGATGGCATCTTTCCTTAAACCTCATGAATCATCCTCTGCTAGCTTCAAACTTTTCTTCTGCAGTTTCCTCACCTCTCTCAGCCTCCACAGAATTGAAGACAGTTAGGGCCTTGCTCTGGATTAGGCTTTGGCTTAAGTTGCAGCTGGTCTGATCTTCGATTCAGACCACTAAACTACTTCTGTATCAGCAATAAGGCTGTTTCGCCTTCTTATCATTCGTGTATTCACTGGAGTAGCACTTTTAATTTCTTTAAAGAACTTTTCCTTTGCACTCACAACTTGGCTAACCGGTGCAAGAGGTCTAGCTTTTGGCCTATCTCGGCTTTTGACATGCCTTCCTCACTAGTCTTAATCATTTCTAGCTTTTGATTTAAAGCGAGAGACCAACTCTTCCTTTTACTTGAACACTTAGAGGCCATTGAAGGGTTATTAATTGGCCTAATTTCAATATTGTCATATCTCAGAGAATAGGGAGGCCTTAGGAGAGGAGAGAGGGGAGAAAAGCCAGTCAATGGAGGACTCAAAACACACACAGCATTTATCGATTAAGTTCCCTGTCTTATATGGGCGCAGTTCATGGCACCTCAAAACAACTACAATAGTAACATCAAAGACCCTGATCGCCGTAACAGATACAATAATAATGAAAAAGTCTGAAATATTCCAAGAATTACCAAAATGTGACACAAAGACACAAAGTGAGCACATGCTGTTGGAAAAATGGTGCCGATAGATTTGCTCGGCCCAGGCTTGCCACAAACCTTCAATTTTTAAAAAACGCTTTATCTGTGAAGCACAACAAAGCGAAGCAAGGGAAAACAAAGTATGCCTGTATTGACATTTTGAGCAGATAATTCTTTGTTGTATGGTGCTGCTCTATGCATTGTAGGATGTTTATCAGCATTCCTGATCTCTACCTACAAAATGCCAGTAACAGCCCCCCAGTTGTGAAAACCAAAAATGTTTTCTGACATTGACAAATATTCCGAGGGACAAAATTGCCTCCAGTTGAGAACCACTGATCTAGAGACTGATAAAAAGGCAACCCACACTCTCAATTCTCAGATTAAATTTACATACAGTGTTGTAAACTAAATACTGGCCTACACCACTATTAAGGCTTGTCTGACAAAGAATCCCATACAGATGATTTCAATACTTACCTATATAATCCTATTTCCGTCAGCACAGAAGACAACATTTATAATCTTTTTTTTTTTTAAATCAGTTTTCAAAGAATTTTCCCAGTATTGGACGAGGCTGCATAGGCCAGGCTCACTATCATTACTCCCCATTGCTGACCCCCACACTGTCTCATGACCTTGTTTCTCCCTCCGGTCACAGTCTCTACAAAAGGTTCAAGATTAACTGATGTTCCTCCTTGGAGGGTGGAAACAAGTGATAATGATCTAAGGATGAAAAACTGAACAAAGCACTCATCTTGGGACAAGAAAACTAGGATGTCACCAGATATCCCCCAAGAATATCAGTAAAAGATTAACCCATCTGAGATGTGACCACCTCAAGGGGGAACTAACACAAACTTCTAAGCCCCATAATCCTGTCCCTATTAAAGTCTTCCGCCTATCTCCAGGGGGACAGACGGGTTTTTGGAGGAATCTATTCCCCTCTGTCTCCTATATATGGATATATAATAAACCTCTTGCTGCTCACCTCACCCCTGTCTCAGAGTTGGCTATTGCGGCAGGCGGCTCCAATCCACATTATTGCGGTAACAGTATCATCCATGAAAAGAAGTAAAAGTTACTGGATAGTAAATGGAATCTACACTGAAAAATTCGAGCTACACGGTCTGAAATTACAAGGTACCAGGAAGTGAGTGATTCCCTTACCTATTTTCTAAATGTCTTGATATGTAAACTTCTATTTTGTATAGTGTTATTAAATGAGGGGAGCCCCAGTAGCGTAGTGGTTAAGAGCTTGGCTGCTAACCAAAAGGTGGGCAATTCAAATCCACCAGCCGCTCCTTGGAAACCCTGTGGGGCAGTTCTACACTGTCCTATAGGGTCGCTATGAGCTGGAATCGACTTGACGGCAACGGGGTTTTTTATTAAATGATATGCTAATGATTATAAAACAGCAATGTTAACTACACCATTTACCCATAAACACTAACCATGGTGCAGTTACTGTTTGCTGAAATGCATTTCTTGTCATCGCACCACTGGCACCCATTTGTATTGGCTGTACAGCTGGCACAATCTGCGTATCTATAACATCTGTCATCAGAAGCAGCTGTAATACAAATGGGACACAGAACACATCAGGAGGAATAAGAAGATGTCACACTTCTTAATTCACACATTTTTAACATCTGCTTAAGAATCACCAAGGCATTTTTTAACCATAATTATGACCTTAAATATAAAAATAAGTTCCCCAATATGAAGTTAACTTCGTAGCTTAATTGTGTTTGCAGGGTTGCAGATGCTTCCCTACCACCATCTTAATTATTCATTCCACCAGGATTCTGCAGGCATTTAAAATTTACATATTGTGAAAGGGGGAAAAGTACTTACTGGCATTTTATTGAACATAATGTATTACTAAACATCCAAAAGAAACATTTTAAAAATAGTTGTTTACAGATTCATTCTTCATAAGGATATTTAGAGACATCTGAGTTACTATAGATTAGTAAATCTATAAAATACATTTGTTAATTATAGCATCAAAAATGAGTAAAATCCCCCACTCATTTTTAAAAAATTGAATTTTTTAATCCTAATCATTCATAAATAAATAAATACTTACTGCTAACTTTTTATAAGTCTGATTTATTTATTCAACATTTTTATAAGGAGTTTGAAACTAGAACATTGGTCATCAAATTCTGGAAATATTTTTAATTTTATGGTCTGGCTTGGCAATAATTCAGGAAGAAAAAATACTAACAAATGCAGAATAAATTACTTCATTTTATTTATTAGAAGCACACAGTATTTCTTAGAAATGATGTATTTGAAAGCATTTTTTACTTATATAGAAAAATAATTCATTCACATGTATGTATATACAAGACTCATATAAAAATATTTTATATATTTCAAGAAACTAAAAGTATCTAATTAAAATATTAACTTACTAATTGCTGTTAAGCTCAAACATTAGATTTCCTAATTACAGATTTGAATTTTTAATTAATGAAAGCTACTAAAATAATTCTCATAAGCAAAATGAATCTTTTCCACTTCTAACAAAGTACAGAATTTTTCCTGACAAAGAGGGAGGGAAAAACAACAAAAATCCTTACCTGTTTTAGGAGGGCACTTTGCTCTAAGAATATTATTAGTATTCCCAGATTCCCAAGATTCACAGTGATTTTTATTCCAAATACATTTTATCCCCGGGCCAGCATTTTTACAAAGTTCTTCATCTCTGAAAGCCTTGCAATTTGGAGGCTTGTAGACAAGGATATCGTTAAGGAGTACACTAGAAAATCCCCCAAATATATACATGGACCTATTAAAAACAAAACAACAATTTTAAAAACATACTGTTAAAAAGTCTAATGTACTAGTTTTTAAAAATTAATATACATTTAAATATACATTTTATATTATTTTTAAATACTTACATCAGCACTGTTCTTTAAAATCGTATTTCTAACATACAATATGATGTGAAAACACCAAGTGAGCTATTATAAGATTTCCTGAAGATTTTCCAGATAAAATATGAAATATTACATACATCTTAGTATATTAAGAAAACATTAAGTCTTCAAAATGTGTTTATCACTAATGCAAAAAAGGAGATGGAACAAAGATTAAATATAGTATTCTTTTGATTATTCTTTGGATCAGGAAAATAACTACTATTTTAACAAGGTGGGAGACAATTTTTTAAGAAATAGATAATAGTTATACATGGATAATAAAATAAACTTCAGAAATGCTATTTTGGATTATACTTCATGAATACAGATACAGAAATGAAATAAAGAGCTCTTCTTAATGGTGTTTTATTCTCCTCTTTTAAAATAAAAAGAACAAGAGTAAAATAATCAAAAAGATTTTCAAATTTTCAATTTGGAAAGAGAAACAAACAATTACTGAATTAATAGTGTCAGTGCTAAAGAAGTCTGACGTGTCCTCAAAACAGCACACTTTTTTATTTCTGGAAATATTATTAATATTATAAATTGGAAAGATCAGGAAATGCTTCAAGAATATCTTTCATATTTTAAAAAGTAAAATAGAAAGTCAAGTAGCACACTTTTTCAATAGAGAAGCTGTTTATTATCCTTTTTAAAGCTGAATGATAACAGTTACATAGTTTCATTGTGGTTAATTTCTAGCTGTTTTCTAGTATCAAGTCATTATGTGGTAATACTGGGGAAATTTTACATAATTTGGATAAAGTGGCAATAAAATGAACTGTTAAAGATGTCATTATACTATAGATAAGTGGTATCTTTGGTGAAGGGTGAGACAGTACACAATACAGGGGAAGCCAGCACAACTTGTACACGGAAAGGTCATGGAAGCTCCATAGACACATCCAGACTCCCTGAGGGACTGAATTGCTGGGTGGAGGGCTGTGGGGATCATGGTCTCCAGGAACATCTAGCTCAATTGGCATAACACAGTTTATAAAGACAGTGCTCTACATTCTACCTTGGTGAGTAG
>NW_004443967.1:5796626-5823509 GCF_000243295.1 Trichechus manatus latirostris | reverse complement strand
TGAAATGGTGTATCTTTGGCTATGTATATTTTCACAAAAAAAAAAAAAAAAAGGTCGAGAAAGGAGAGGGTTGACATGTCATGGGGTTTTTAACCAATGTTATAAAACAATATGTGTACTGACTGTTTAATGAGAAACTATTTGTTCCGTAAACCTTCACCTAAAGTACAATTAAAAAAAAAATATATGTCATTATAAATTACAAAGTTTAAACTACTAAATGAGCTAACGGATTGTTTACTGCCACTTGAATCCAAATTACAAATTTTTTGCTGTAGAATTACAAAAATCACATTAGCTTAAAGGAGGAAGGTAACTTAATGATTATCCAGTCTAAATCTCCAATAGATATGGGGATTATAAAGTCCAGAAATGTGAAGTGACTTGTTAAAAACCACATGTTTCAATGACAGGACTAAAATGAGAATCTAATTCTTTTCACTTTCCCTGTTCTCCTTGGTAGAAATATGGGGCTAGCCTCTCTATCATTTCAATTTGATCTCTGTAAGGAAAAGTCATTCCTTAAGTGGTCTCTGAAAAAAAGGAAAGAAGGCAGGATGAATTCAAAAAAATATCTGAAAGTTTTGTCTCAGCACCTTTCCTTTGACTACTCAGTACTCTATTTTCCCTTGGCCCTTGCTGTTGTTTTCATATGCCATTGAGTTGATTCCAATGCATAGCAACCCCATAGGACACAGTAGAACTGGCCCATAGGGTTTCCAAGGCTGCAATCTTTATGGAAGCAGACTGCCACGTCTTTCTCCCATCCTTGGCTCTTAAACATGTTAAAGCAAAAATGAATGAAAGATGTGGTTAATGAACCAAAATATAACCCACAGTAGGGATACATAAAATCCAATGCCATTGAGTACAAACAAGAGTTTTAAAAAGGTTAACAGAACATGTGGGTAGTATGACTGATACCCTTGACCCTCTAAAAATGGCAAATATGCTTCTTTTACCCATTAATGACGACTGCAGAGTGTCCAAATCTGTTGACATCTCTATGAAGATTTGGTTTTGGTAATATTTTCCACTCATCACAAGCTAGAAAAAGGAAAACAGAAAACAAAACAAAAAGAAAAGAATAAATTAAGACAACTACTATAAAACATTAATCGGCCAAATTAAAGATACAATACTTAAAAATCAAGAGGCAAAAAATTGGTCTTTTGATAATTTTCCATGACCTATAATTTAGTATCATTACTCAACTAGCAATATTCCTTAAATAAAGATAACTTCTGCCTAGAATTCCCATAAATAATTTTAAGTGTATGAGAATAAAGGGAATGAAAATGGGTATACTTTATGTTAGAAGATAATTTCAATGACATGTCATTTTTATTAAATAAACCAAGATTTTTATAGTAAAATTCAGGAATACTAATACAGAATCAATTAGAAAGTTAAGTCACTAAATGAAATTTTACACGTACAAATCAAAAAGTAAATGGATTACATAATATTTGCTGAAAGAATGTCAGAAAATAGAATTATCTAAACAAAACATATAAATCTTTAACAATTTGATATTTCAAAAGCATGGTTTTCTTTTTATAGATGAGAAGAATTTCAGTTGCAAAAAAACTAGATAAAAAATGAAAACAAACAATTCATGAGCTATATACAGACTATGGAAAGTAAAATGGTTAAGAAAAATATATATAATTTCAATGTAACCTAAAAAATAGACACATATACTAACACAGATTTTGATATTTTAAATAATTTAGCATTCAATGAGTAGGGACATTTGTAGGACAGTGTTTTAGATTTCATCAGCTTACACCTGCCATATAAAGGCAGGCCTTGGTATTTGATAAAAGTATATAGTGTAATAAACTTTTTAAAAACAAATTTAGTTATTTTTAGGTGCCATAGAGGCCCTTACAGAAGAAAGTAATCTAAAATACAGTTATAAAAGTTAAAGTTTTAATGAAGTACTTATTTTCCTATTTAAGAAATTATGTTGATAACACTAATAATAAAATAATAAATTAGGTTTTCCTTCAATATTCTTACTAGTGAAGATAAAAGGAATTACAAACACCCAAATCACAGTTTAGAAAATGAAGCTACAAAACTGAGAGCTATATAAGGACATTTTGAGTTCTATTTCCCGAAGTGTATTCCAAGAACACAAATTCCCAAAACTGGTGTATTCTTAGTTTGTATTATCTCTGTCTTTAGTTTACAAAGTATATTTTTATATTAAATATCTCAAAAGGGAGGGTACAAAGGTACAGATGCCCCTTAACTTTACTTAACGCAGTGTTTTCCCTTATGCTTTCTCCATAGAAGCACATTTCACATAACACCTATTAACATCCCTAAGAACCAGTGCTGTGAAGATTACAGTTTGAGAAATACTAAGAAGCTTACACATGAAGATTAAGTCTGACAATTTCACATGGTAGAGTTAATTTAAGAAAAGTGCATTATATGTGTATCATAAAACTTCCATAATGCTTCCATCTATATAATTCAAAATGGTATCTAAAAGAATCCAGTAAAGGTGATTAAGCAGGAATTTCCCTATATTAGAATGAAGAATTACACCTAGGAAATGTTAAGTGACTTGCCTAAAGTCTATTCAGTTATATCTGTTTTTCCTTAATTTATGTTTATTAATGTTTGATATTATAAAGTTACATTGATAGGATTCTGAAAGATTGTTCCCATCTGGGGAAGGGGGTGGTCCTGTTACGGCACAGACTTTGTAAAAGAATGAGATGTAAATGTAAAAGAGAGCTAATGAGTTAGGGCAGATAGATTTCAATCCTTCCACTCAACCCAAACCAAAACACGCACATACACACCCCACACAGGCACTGATTTAGAAACTGTTGATTATGTATTTCAATAACAGCACTGCAAAGAACTGAATATGCTTCAAGAAAATTAAACAGAAAAGAAAGTGAGTCAAAGGAAAGAGCAGGAGTTCCAGAAACCAGTTTATTGTAAAAATCTCCAAACAGAAAGAAGCTTCAAGGTCATTTTGGGACATCTGAAGTCAGAAAAGAGTGACCCGACAACCTGATCCTACCTAAGGCTAAAGTGTAAGTATATATTTATACCACCAGGCAGAAGACAGGAAGGAAAATAGGTTTTCTAGACAAGAATTATAGAAAACATTCAGAAAACCATCTAAGAAGTGAGTAAGAAAAAGGATCTAAGAGAATAAAAACCAGCATTAACTAAAACTTGGACTTTCTGAACATTTATTCTAATTCTATAAACCAGCATCTTTTAGAAGAAAGATGAATTTTTTCAGCACACAGAATACTCTAAAGATTTCAAACACCTAGGTACCACCACTCAGCTTTGTCAAAACCCAATATTTTGCTATGCTTATGCTTTTCTTTTTTTTAAGAAAGAAATAAAACATTACAGATATGGAAATTTCCCTGTGTACTCCCTCCCCAATTGCAGTTTATTTCTGCCTTCTTTAGAAGCAACCACTATCCTGTATTTACTTATGCATGATACTTACAATATATACAGAGTATTTTGTAGGTTTTAAAACTTTATATTGATATAAATGGTAAATATGTAACCTTCTGCAACTTGTTTTTTAATTCAACCCTTGAAATTTATGTATACATGTGGCATTATGTGTCCATTTTAATCGTGTTATAATGTTATAATATATATAATATATATATATTATATATATATAATAATATAATGACTATACCAAAATATATTTATCCATTAAACTGTTAATGGTCAATTGACCATTTTAAATATTTTTGAATTTACTGTTCAAGTTTTTTGCCCATTTTTCTATTTGATTTTTATCTTTTTCTTAATGATTTAAAGAATTGTTTGTTATATATTACAGATACCAATGTTTTGTTGGTTATATTCATTACCATATCTTCTCCCATGCTGTAACTTGTCTCTCACTTAGTTTATGAAGTCTTATTTTACAGAAAGCTTGTACTTTAACTTGGTCAGATATATTATTTTCCTTATGATTTGTGCTTTTTACTGTCTGACCCAAGATTTAAAATGTAATCTCTTTGATTTTCTTCTAAAGGTTTTACAGTTTGGCTTTTACTATTTTGGTCTTCAATCCACTTGGAATTTATTTTTGTATATGTTGTAGGGATCTAATTTAATTATTTCCCATATGGATAATCACTTTTCCCAGAACCATATTTGAACTTTTATCCTTTTTGATATAAACATTAGCTTCATGAAAGTGAAAAGATAATAATAAAATTAAAGAACACAAGTCCCAGAAGAAGAGAAACATCATAAAACCTGTTGCCATCGGGTCGATTCCAACTCATACTGACCCTACAGTAATAAAAATGTAATTACACATAAGAGCAATTAATTCAGATAAGCAATAACAGAACATAATTCTACTTCTAGAAGTTCTTTGCCTTTTAACCTATGTGGTGGTAGGAGGGGAAGGCTTCATTATTATCCCTAAGGCATCTCCTTCAATTATACTAAATGTTTCAAAGAATTACACACAATATTTGTGGTAGCCAATGGTGCTGTTCAAAAATATTCCACTTCTCTTACTTCAGGCACAAGGTGAAACTATACTTCCACATCCCCTGGAAGTTGGGAGTGGTCACGTGACTTGCTTTGGCCAATGAAATGCAAGCAGCTGAAGTGACACCTTTATTCCTGGATGCAATCATTAAATTGTTAATGAAAGATAATGCAATACTCCATTAATTCTTCCACAGGAAATTGTAGAAGACCATGTCCTCTATCAGCCTGGAGCCCTGAGTGATGACAATGAACAAATCTGCCCTGCCAACCGACACTGGATGTATATCATGAGTGATAAATAAACGTATATTAACGCTAATACTTCAAAATATAAGGATTTGTTGTAGACATGATATGTGCTCTCAGATCATCATTCCAGGAAGGATTTGTTGTCTGAGTTGCTGGGAGTGCTGTCCACCAACAGTTGTCAACTGCAAGCTACTTCATGAATTGCCTCATCAGCAGAGGCCAATTCCCTCAAGGTCACATGCTTAACTGACATGCAATAACTGACCAACGTAGGGATATAAAGGGCTGGCCATGTCAGCCCAACATGGACCTACTCTGAAAGCATCCACCATATAAGTTGCATTAAATAACCAAGAAAATATATGTCTCAGAGAGCTGACCTCAGCTGGTCTCTATCATAGCCCTCCTCAGTGGTAGCACGATGGGCACATAAACTGGTCATGATGGCAGACATGAGGCTATTCAGAAGCCCGACAGCATGGGCTCCTTCATAACAAAGCTGATCTGACTACTGCTGCCACCAAATGTCCCAGTTGACAGCAAGAGATCAGTGATGATACCCTGATATGACCATTCACCAAAAGACCAACTGGATGCTTGGTGGCAAGTTGACTACGTTGGGCCCCTTCGACCCTGGAAGCATCAACAATTCATTATGTCAAGAATAGAAAGATATTCCGAGTATAGGTTTTCTTTTCCTGCCCATAGCATTCTAAATATGAGTTTTCTTTTCCTGCCCATAGTATGTTATAACCAGCACCAATATCTGAGGAATTACTGAAGGTTTGGGCAATTAACAAGGGATCCCACATAATCAGAAGACCTACTTTACAGCAAAGGAGGTGTAGGAATGGTCCCCTTACCATGGGATCTGCTGGATCCCATACCATAATACCTACCTGATAGAACTTTGGACAGGCACAGTTGAAGCACCAGAATTCAGGAAAGTTTTTTGGGCTTGTATTATTTTCCAGAATTCTACTATTGCTTTGTCTGTAGAAGCATTTGGGAAAATAATACAAGAACATAACATCAAAACAAAGAAGCAATTAGAAATCATACACAAGCAGCAACTAGAAATCCAAAAGATAAACAACAAAATTTCAGAAATGGACAAGTCAATAGAAGCTTTTAGAAGCAAATTTAAAAAAACAGAAGAGAGAATCAGTGAGACTGAAGACAAATCCATGGATGCCATTTTGCTTGAGGAAAAATCAGAGAAAAGAATGAAGAAAACGTAAGCATTATATGGGACACAATCAAGAGTAAATATTTGCATGTGATCTGAGTTCCAGAACAGGAGGGAGAAAATGGAAAACACAGAGAAGATTATTGAAGATTTGCTATCAGAAAACTTCCCAAATATCAGGAAAGACGAAAAGCTGACCAACCAAGAAGCTCAATGAACCCCATATAGGATAGATCCCAAAAGAAGGTCACCAAGACATATCATAAGCACACTTGCCAAAACCAAAGACAAAAAAAGGAATCCTGAGAGTGGCTCAAGAAAAACGAAAAGTCACACAAAGGGGAAACAATAAGTCTGAGCTCTGATTACTCATCAGAAACTATACAGGCAAGAAGGCAATGGGATTACATACATAAAACCTTGAAAGAGAAAAACTCCAACCAAGAATAACATATCCTGCAAGACTCTCTCTCAAATATGACGGCAAAAGTAGGACATTTCCAGATAAACAGAAATTAAGGGAATTAGTAGAAACCAAACCAAACTTACAAGAAATATTAAAAGGAGTTTTTCATCTAGATAACCAACAACATCAGACCACAACCAGTGTCTAGGACACAGGACAGCATCAGCCAGATATCAAACCAGGTAAAGAACCCTCAATAACAAAACAAAGCTAAAGGTTTAAAACATGGAAACAGAGAAATCAATCTATAAATGACAAAGATGTCAAAACAATAAAAGGGGGAATAAACAATGTAGGTATGTTGCTGTTGTGTTGTTAGGTGCTGTCAAGTTGGTTCCAACTCATAGTGACCCTATGTACAGCAGAACAAAACACTGCCCGTCCTGCACCATCCTCACAATTGTTGTTATGCTTGAGCCCACCGTTGCAGCCACTGTGTCAAATCCATCTCTTTGAGGGTCTTCTTCTTTTTCACTGACCCTCTTCTTTACCAAGCATGATGTTCTTCTCCAGGAACTGATCGCTCCTGGTAACATGTCCAAAGTATGTAAGACGAGGTCTCGCCATCCTTGCTTCTGAGGAGCCCTGGTGTTGCAGTGGTTAAGTTATTGGCTGCTAACCAAAAGGGCAGCAGTTCAAATCCACCAGCCACTTCTTGGAAACCCTATGGGGCAGTTCTACCCTATGAGTCAGAATCAACTCAATGGTGGTAATAGCATAGGTATAGAACTTTCAAATGGAGAGGAAGTCAAGGTGATACCCAGTAATAAGAGATTGATTCAAACTTAGGAAGAAAAGGGTAAATTTCAAGGTAATCACAAAGAAAGTTAACAAACCTACTCATCAGCATAGAAAAGAAGAAAAACAAAGTCTCAGTAAACACAAATTCTAAAAATAACAAAAGAAATGAAAAGAAAATCTGCAAACAAAAGGAACTCAGCACTGGAAAGTAAAAGTAACGAAGAAAACATAAGGACCACAAAAAAAAAAAAAAGCACAATATGACAGCAATAAACTCATACCTATCAATAATCACACTGAATGTAAATGGCTTAAATGCACCCATAAAGAGACAGAGTGGCAGAACGGATTAAAAAAAAAACCAGGGCCCATCAATATGCTGTCTAAAAGAGACACATCCTAGACACAAAGACATAACTATATTAAAAATCAAAAGATAGAAAAAATATATCAAGCCAACAGTAACCGAAAAAGGGCAGGAATGGCAATACTAATCTCAGATAAAATAGACTTTAAGACAAAATCCACCTAAAAGACAAGGAAGGGCATTATATAATGATTAACGGGACAATCCGCCAAGAAGACATAACGTTGAAAAATATCTACGCACCCAATGACAGAGCTCCAAAACACAGAAAACAAACTCTAACAGCACTGAAAAGAGAAATAGACAGTTCTACAATAATAGCAGGAGACTTCAACACACCACACTCAGTAAAGGACAGAACATCTAGAAAAAAACTCAACAAAGATACAGAATTGTTAAAGGTCAAAATCAATTAATTAGACCTTATAGATATATATAAAGAACACTCCACCCAACAGCAGCAAATTATACATTCTTTTCCAATGCACATGTAACATCCTCCAGAATAGACCACATTTTAGGTCACAAAGCAACCCTCAATAAAATCCAAAACATCGAAATAATACAAGGCATTCTTTCCAACCACGTCATAAAAGTAGAAATCAATAACAAGAAGAGCAAGGAAAAAAAATCAAATACATGGAAAATGAATAACACCTTGCTTAAAAACAGCTGAGTAACAGAATAAATCAAAGAGGGGATCAAAAAAAATCCTAGAATTAAATGAAAATGAAAACATACCAAAACTTTGGGACACAGTAAAGCTAGTGATCAACATTAATTTATAGCAACAAATGCACACATCAAAAAAGAAGAATGGACCAAAAACAAAACGTTAGCCCTACGACTCGAACAAATAGAAAGAGAATGGCAAAAGAAGTCCACAGGCACCAGAAGAAAGGAAATAATAAAGATTAGAGCAGAAATAAATGAAATAGAGAACAGAAAAACAACAGAAACAATAAGACCAAAAGTTGGTTCTTAGAAAAAATTAACAAAAGTAACGAACCATTGGCGAAACTGACGAAACAAAAACATCAGAGGAAGAAAATACTCCAAATAAGAAATGAGATGGTGGACATTACAAGAGATCCAACTGAAATAAAAAGATCGTAACAGAATACTACGAAAAATTGTATACCAACAAATTTGAGAACCTAGAGGAATTGGACACATTTATAGAAACACACTATCTATCTAAATAAACACAAATTGATAAAGAAAATCTGAACAGATCCATAACAAGAGAAGAGCGTGAAGAGGTAATAAATAAAAAAAAAAAAACCGACAATAAAAAAGCCCTGGCCCAGACAGTTTCACTAGAGAATTCTACCAAACATTCAGAGAAGAGCTCACACCAGTACTACTCAAACCATTTCAGAGCACAGAAAAGAAAGGAATACTCCTGAATTGATTCTATGAAGCCAGCATAACCCTGATACCAAAGCCAGACAAAGACAACACAAAAAAAGAAAATTACAGACCAATATCTCTCATGAATATAGATCAAAAATTCTTAACAAAATTCTTGCCAATAGAACTCCACATCATATCAAAAAAAAAAAAAAATACACCACGACCAAGGCTGTTTCAACATTACAAAATCAATCAACATAATTCACCACCTAAAGAGAATGCAGGATTACACCTTAAATGAAATACCTTTAAATGGTGCTGTATCCCCAACAGAAAGAATACACAGGTCTAGGAACCAAAGGGTCAAAGCTGTTCCTAGTTAGAGTCCTGGTCCCCAAAGGAGAAATACTTTAGACAGAGGATATAGCAATGGCCTGCATGTTTCATCCTAATGAGAGACAACTCTTGAGGGGCCATTTCCACTCCACAGTTCCCCATGGAGTTGGCTAAGCCTGTTAAGTTTACATCACAGGTTGACTTCTTCCTCTATGCAATCCTGCTTCCTCTTCCTCCCTTCCACAGATGTTGACCCTGACCAGTAAACTCTGTCTCAAGTTTGCTTTCCAGAGAACCCAAATTGTGACAATGTTTGTTACTGCAGTATAACCTAACCTACCCTGACTGACAGAATCAATGTGAATTTTCCTCTGTGGTCTCTTAAAAGAGCAGGCAAATTGTTTTCACTCATAAAATTGTTAGAAAGAATATAACTTAACCTGGAAGCTTATGAAAAGCTAATTTAAGGTAAGGAACTTTTGCAGCTATAGATGTAGTAATTCATGCTTGCTGATATTATTTGCCCTCCTGCAAGATCTTTTCTATAGAATGGAAAGAAAAAAAAGATACGAGCAGTTGTTTCAAATAGGGTTTCCACTTATCTCCTCCAGCTTTTGTAATAACTACTAACAGAATGTTGAGCTAGATAAATTTTGCTACTGAGTTTTCACATTCTTGATCAGGGTTCCTCTGTAAAACACAGATTGGTTTTTCTGTAAGATACAGAAGTTATCAAATGCCTTAAAGCTCAATACTGAATTAATGTAATTTGTTTATATGTAGTCTCTATTCTCATGCTTACATTACAAAGTCTCTTACATTATCAATATGTCTGACTGAAACCTATAATTATATTTCTTTCCAAGAAGAAAATATAATTCAAGAGCACTCAGGCCATTATCACTTTATAAACAGTTCAAGGCTAGACAAATTAAAGCAAGTTTCACGTGGTTACTGGCATCATGAAAACTGACAGAAGCACCATTCCATACCAAAAGAAAAGCCACAAAAGAATAAAGACCAAAGAAAAAAACACTCCCTGGAACACAGATAAAAAACTAAATATTAACTTACAAACTGCACACTCATGCACATAAAATCAAGAAATTAGAGTTACTATTTTCTCAAACCCAAACTTCAGCAACCAGAATACTCTGCTGTCAGAACTATCTGCCGATGAGGTGCCACGCAATTACATTAAAAACATAAGCTGAAATTTAGAGACTGGTTATATTATCAGTTATGCATAAAGTAGTACAGGTGGAAAATGCATGATCATTGATTAATTTTTCCACAAATATTCAGGTTTTTCCACGAGGAAATGCATCTATAATATTTTAAGGACAAACTTAAAAAAGTCTTTTAATATTCCACTTGAAATGCAAGTCCAGAAGTCAGTCTTAATTGCATAATTGAAATATGCTAGAAAAAACACATAGGTTGTGTGTTTAAAAGACTCAAAACTAGATGAATAAAAAGAAAAACTCATATTAACCATTTGGATGCTTTTGTAATAGGATACCAAATTTCTAGATGCTGCCAAAAATCTTTTCCACTGCCCCTTAAACAATGATGTTTCACTGGGATTTTTCCCTAGGTCAAAATTTCTCTTATTATTCTAAAACGTGCACACTTTCCCTGTTGTTGTTGTTAGGTGCCATCGAGCGGGTTCCGACTCATAGCGACCCTGTGTACAACTGAACAAAACACTACCCGGTCCTGCTCTATCCTCACAATCATTGCTATGTTTGAGTTCATTGTTGCAGCCACTGTGTCAATCCATGTCGTGATTTCATTTTATACCTGCAGCTCCTCTCAGGATTTTATTTCCTAGTTAAAAAACCCGAAGAGCTAACTTAGTCAGGGTGGATTCCCAGGGCAGAGGCACTAAAACCAAGGGAGCAAACGAAGTCAAACTGAGGTATCCTAATGTCAGCAAGCTAGAGAAGTAGTTTATTTTACAAAATTGTTTGGCAAGATAAGAAGCACCTGAAGCAATCAGAAGGCCAGTATCAGCAGATACCAGAGAAAGACTTAATGGCCTCTGGTAGAGATGGTTCTTGAAACACGAAAGATAGCGTGAATAGGCTATCTTTATTTAAAGGCTCAGGATGATTTCCAAAACCATATTTTCATTCAAGATACCTCTTCTAAGTAGAAGATCCATATATTCTATTGCTCACTGACATCTCTGTCTAAATATTTTATTTTGTTTTTGACTATTGCTCACAAGACATGGGATCATGTTTGTCTTTTATTTTGCAGCTTACTTTTTTCACTTAACACTACTGTTCATGCAAGTACTATCGAAATCATCTTCAGTCTCTGTAACTCTCCCATGATAGTCTATAAGCGCAGATATTTTTCTTCCTCTTATAGAGCCAATTCATTTCATTTAAAGATTTACTTTTCTTCATTTAATTATGCCTTCCCTTTCTTCAATAATTATGAAATCCATTGTTAAATATTACGACTTTAGGATTTGTAATGTCTAGAAGAGTTTCAAAAAGTATAAATCTTCTCAGAAAGAATAAATCTATTTAAAAAATGACCTCAGTCACATAAATAAATCTCATTCACAACTCTAAAATGTGTTTATGACAGGTGCAGCAGACAGTATAAGTGCCACGTCCATCTCCTCTGGCTCTCACCTCTGCTTACCGCAAACACCTGCACAGTTGCACAGTAGGCCCACAGGCAGCCCAGGCTGAAAGTGCCAGAGAATTAACATCGGCAGAATCAACCCTTAAGCAATACAGACAGAATTGGTAGGTATTACTTCAGCTTCTTCTGTCTGCTATTGGACAGCACTGAGAAATGTTCTACACTGTCTCCAAGTTCCTCAGTGACTTTGACCTCCATTTGTCCACAGCGGCAACTTGCTTCATAATATGCTCCCTACTGGTTTCCTTCACTTTCCATTTTCAGTTTGCCACCCCTCCAACCACTAGTGTTTCCTGGGATTGCCTCCCAAATAAACTATCTGTACCCTAGTCCTTGTGTCAATGCTTCTGAAGAAATCCAACCTATGTTAATCAGTCAAAACATTATTAAAGTTTGGCAGGAGAATAACAAAATTATTTTCCAAATTATCTCTTGCAAAATAAATAGTCCTTCAATTGGCTCATTTAAAGCTAAGCTACTCTCAACAGAACAGCAAAAAAATACATTTTAGTCACATCTATATTAGCCACAATGGAGTTTACAAACCCAACAACTCCCAATACACCATATAACAGCATGTTAAAATTTCTACCAAGACCTATCGTATAACATATATGATACTCAAGACCATATAGTTGTGTGCAAATTTTCTTAGAAATATTCAATATCATGTGCCACCCTCTTGAATCTGATTTCCCATTGTGAGAATATAAAAGGGTCAAGGGACTGAAAAAGAGGATTTTATGAGAAGGATATATTTAGAGAGAGTTGTGCTGTGAGCACCCTGCAAAGAGAAGTATGAGAGGTGCTACATTCTTTACCTCAAGTCTGGTGAGGGGGGTTCCCATGGAACTACTCAGAGAACTTTGAAATGCATGTCCCTGAAGTTGTAGGACACCATGGGATGGGGTCTGACTCCCACCCAGGATATCTAGAGGGAAAAAAAAGAGCCAACTGCTTTAGTGGCATAGCAGGGAGAATGCTTTACATTGAGAATGGTCTGCATTTCCATGATTCACTAAGACAAACAATGCGTGTGGGCCACATGGGATAGAGCTTATATGGAATAACCTTAGATCTTGCCCAAGAGGTCTATCTGGAGGTCCAATGACCTCAACAGAAAAAGGCTGGAAATGTGCTACCAGATACCAATTTAATCATCAAAACCCTGAAAGTGATTTAAAATTACATAAAATTACACGTTCTAATTATCAAATTGAGAGAATTTCCTGCTTAAAAGGGCTATATGATAGCCTATTTCCTATGTCCTTAGAAGATAATATGGGAGAATATCATCCTGTCCTTGGGATAAAGAAGAAAATCTGGAAGAAGACACCAAAACAAAGTCTAAATATAAAGACTGAAAAAGTCAACTACGTTAAAATTTAACATGTATGCTCACCAAGAGACATATTAAAGAAAGCAAAAAGGCAAGACATTAATAGGGAAATAACTGCAACACAGTTAACTAACACAAGATTAATATCAGGAATGTGTAAAGAATTCCTATCCATCAATTTTAAAAAATAAACAACCTCCAAAATTGCTTTCCCCTTTCCACTGCAATATAATTTAAGCTGAGCATCTGCCTGAATAGCTAGAAACTACATCACCCAGTTTCCATGGAGCTGACCAAAGCCAAATGACAAAATTCTCACCACGGGAATGGGTAGAAATGATGCATGTAGCATCTGCCTCATTTACTTGAAAGAAAATTGCTACCCTAGACTTAAAATCTTTCTCCTTCTTATGAGTTAGAACACAGATGTGTCTGCCACTGAACTCTGACTACATAGATAAGGACAATGTCCTGGGGACTGGCAGAGCAACAAGATGAACTAGCTGCGCTGGGAACCTGGCCCACTTTCCTTGGAACTGTTACATGAGAAGAAAAAAATAATTGTTCTATGTTCTTAATTTACTGTATTAATTTTTAGCTCTCTGCTATAGCACACAAAATAGAAAAACTGACAAAATACATTAACAGCTGTCTCTGTTTCACAAAAGAGGAAGCACATATGGCTGAGTCATACAAAGAAACCCTTAACCTCCCTACTATCCAAAAATGCAAATGAAGACCACAATAAGATAGCATTTTACACTCGTTTGACTGGTAAAAGTTAAGAACTCTTAAAATACTAAGTGATGGAGAGGATGTGAATTAATGGGATATATTATGTATTGTGCTGGGAGCATGAATTGAAAAAAGTATAAAGGAGACAAGAGGAGGGGAAGACAAGAGCTACACAGATAGATTTAAGTTACTGGCATAGTTTTTACGTGGGTAGTTCATTATGTTGTATAATATTATAGTATGTCATGTGTGTTATGTGATGTAATGTGATATGATGTTAGATAAGAGTGTTCGTTGTATTATTAAATACCGTATGTTTAAATAAATTATAAACAAATAATACTATACATAAATAATGTAAAAGCCATGCATAAACAATCATGACTAATCCAGTTCTGTGTCCATGAGGTATATGAACACATACACATACACGCACACATTTACACACACATGACAAGCCCTGTAGCTCTGAGCCCTGGAATGGTACCCGAGGCTGACTGATAGTCTTCTGACAAATCACTGGGACACTGATTTTGACACTGGTTGTCTAACATTGATCAAAGGAGCCTTGGGAGGGCAGTGGTTAAGCGCTCATCTGCTAACTGAAAGGTCAGTGGTTTGAACCCACCAGTCACACACCCCAGGAGAAAGATGTGGCAGTCTGCTTCAATAAAAATTTTCAGTCTTGGAAACCCTACTACTCTGTCCTTTAGGGTTGCTATGAGTTGGAACAGACTTGACGGCAAAGGGTTTGGTAGGTTTAACGTTGATCAAAGGAATCCCTGAGTGGTGCAAATGGTTAATCTACTCATCCCCTAACTGAAAGTTTGGAGGTTTGAGTCCACCCAGAGGCACCACAGAAGAATGGCCTGGTGATCTTCTTCCATAAAGACTGCTGCCGTTGCTGTTGCTGTGTCGTTGAGTCGATTCTGACTCATAAGTGACCCCACATGACAGAGCAGACCTGCCCCGTAGGGTTTTCTAGGCTGTAATCTTTAAGGGAGCAGATAGCCAGGTCTCTTCTCCTGCAGAGCTGCTGGTGGGTTTGAACCACTAACCTTTCGGTTAGCAGCCAAGTACTTAACCATTGTGCCACCAGGGTTCCTTTCTGCAAAGATTACAGCCAAGAAAACCCTATGGAGCAGTTCGACTCTACAACACATGGGGTTGCCAGGAGTAGGAGTCGACTTGACAGCAACAGGTTTGGTCTTTTTTTTAATACATGTACACATACATATCACTCTACAAGGCTGCACAAAAACATGTATGTTATGCTTCATAAACTAGGTAAGTGATTTTAAAAGGTATGCCAAAGTACGACACTGTATTATAAAATGGTAACCATACGTATTATTTACACATTACCAATTAAAACAATATTACTTCTTCAAATATGAAATTACTTTCAGTTTTGTTTACTGGCTTTGTTTTTAAATAATCATCTGCAAAGAAATTAATGTCATCAGTAAAATTGTCCTATTCAGGCAATTTTAAGAATTCTATTATTAGTTCAATCTGATTTGAAATTTCAGCTGTTCTGTTTTCTGCAAGATATATTTCTGACACACATCCTACCTCCTACCTTATTCTGAACTAATCTAACTGAGGAAATTACATTTTCATGTTTCTCTTATCTTTCTGAAGAAAAAAATGTCAATATATCTCTGAGTTGTCTTTTACCTTGTTTCAAAATTCCGTCCATGCTCTTAAACTTATCTAAACTTTCTTACTGAAGCATGATTACCATTTGTGATGATAAGCATCAAAATTTTATGTTAGGGCCTACTGAAAACTCTGAAATAGTTACTCATTTGATTATTCTGAAATATTTTCTCAAAATTCACTTGAATGTTAAGGTATATTTCAACTCAGAAAATTCTCACTTGTAAACGTTGAAATCCTCAGTCAAATCACTTAGTGACATTTCAGATCTGTTAAGAACAAACAAAACTACCTGATTCCTTTTTCTCATTGACTCCAGAAGAATAACATTTATGACAATATTTACTTTCTACAACTAAATACTTTCAAAGCATAAATACACCTAACAACATGAGATCAACTCAGTGAGCCATATTTTTCAGTTGAATCTTTGCTGTGTGCTATCAAGTCGATTCAAACTCATAGTGACCCCATGTGACAGAGTAGAACTGCCCCTTGGATTTTCTAGGCTGTAATCTTTACGGGAGCACATCACCAGATCTTTCTCCCGTGGAGCCGCTGGTAGGTTCAAACCATCAGTCTTTTCTGGTTAGCAGCCAAGCGCTTAACCATTGTACCACCAGGGCTCCTTATTGAAGCTTTAGCCTTATGTTAACTAGAAGGCTATCTTCACCGCAAAGATCTTTTTAACCTTGAATAAGGTACTTTTTTAACTTGAATATGGCTACTTTGTGAAAGTAATAATAACACTTAAAACAACACAAATATTAAGAAGTTTTCACATTTTAAAATCTGACTTCAAGCTAGATTTACAAACTAGAACTTTAAATAATATATCATGCTATATTTTATACTCAATCCAGTCTTATTCACCAGTCCTCCCTCTTTTATCAGCTGCACTTAGGTAACTTTTTAAAACGTAGATGCCCAGTGCCTAATCTCAGAGAATCAGATTCTCTGGGTGTTTTCCTTACAACCTTCAAAGTGGATGTCAAGGTGCAGCCACGCATAAAAAAATCATCATCACATGCCTGCTATAACTATCATGGATAATATAATGAGAACCATGAAGGCAAGGTTATATCCTGAAAAACTCATGATATTTGCTGTATAAAATTTACTAATTCAATAAGGTTGAAATAGTACATTTTAGGACAATGAAAAATAGGATTGGCACAAATATTCCTATTTGTTTAAACATCATATAACACAAATCAGTCAGTTAACTAAATCTTCAGGTACATTCCAGTTAAATATGCCATATGAATTCTAGTGTAGTGCGTGCTAAAGAGGAAAATATAACATGATTTTTTTTCAAAACAGATCTATTTTCTAGTCGGTTCATTATCCAGTGGTTGTATTTTATTTCCACAAAAACATATTCCTAAGGAAAACAATAATTTTGAAAGAAATTTCCTGAAATATTAAAAATACAAAAAATCCTTTTCCCTCGGAAATATTCCAAAATTTGATGTTACAAACCCAGGAAGATAAATACAGATGGTTTGGGGAAACTTTCAGTGGGAATTACATAAAAATAATCAAATGAGATGAAACACTTTTATTCTCTGTTGAATTGTATGGTTGCATTATGTTTTTACTGTTAGTCTTAGCTAATGCAGGGCAAAAAAAAGCATATGTTAAAATAGAAATCTGTTTAAAATATGTTACTCTTCCTCTGGTCTGAATATTTTGCCTGAAAAATGAAACTGATATTTGTTTCTGTCTTTCCATACTCTTAAGAAACAAACAGTATTGAACATAATGTAATACCGTTTTCTTTAAATGCTGTCTTGACTCAGTTTTGAGGCCCTGGCTGAAGCCTACTCTGCTCCCCTTATGAGCAGCTGATTAAGTCCAATCATTCCCCTTATCAGGTTCTCATATTCCTAGGCCACTATGTACCCATCTTAATCTCACTACGGGCCAGATACCCAACAGCTAGGGACAACCCTTATGCCCCTTGAGCCTGCAGAATAATTCAAAATGCCCAATCTCTAGGAAGCCCACAAAACCTATATAACTCCACACTACTTGCCATGCATAAGCCCTCTCCTATGATTCCACCTTGTTGTTGTCTTGTCCCTGGGTGCAACTCCCTGTTTAGCCCTTAGTCATGGGTGCTGTGTCTCCCTGTCTCTGGGACCTGGAAGCGATAAAGTCTATTTGTTTTCTGGCCTTTCTGCATGAGTCTCACTTCCTCATGCCACATCTAACAGACCATCCAAGAAACCCACAGACCCCTTTAGAACATACTGAACACACATAAAGCCTCTGGTAATTTGTTGTCAGAATTTAAAACAAACAATGGACCCAACCGAACAACAATGGTGTGGTCAAGTGCAAAGACTACCACGGTCTTAGGAGTTACAAAAGCTAGCTCTACCATTTACTTCCTATGCGACTTTGGGCAAGTTACTTTCACTCCTGTCTGTTTAATCTCCTGAAAATAAAATAAAGATAATCTTGTTACAAGGTTTTAGAGAAGTTACAGAAATTGTACATAAAGCCCTTAAGCATCGTACCTAGCAGTTAGAAGGCGCTTAATAAATAGTACCTATTAGAATAATGATAATCCAACCACACGCACACACCTTATATGGGAAACTAATACCACTAACTTTTTTTTCATTTCAGTAAGCTGTTTTGACACATAAAAACTGATCTTGGACTAATCTGACAAATAAAAATAAATTCTCAACATGTCACTAACAAAATAGCTCAACCAAAAATTCTTCATTAAGGTACTGACATTATGTGGAAGCCCCTTGAAGAATCTTTTACAAAAGTTCAAAATCTCACTACATGGATTTTTAACAATAACAACAACAATTATACACTTTTTCTAGAAGAAAAAACAAACTAACAACTTTCATCTACCTCCAGGGAAATGAACTCACTGCCTCATCACCAAAATGAAAACAATAGTTGACACAATGAGCTGGCAATCACAGAACATGATAAGGTCACTGCCTGCCTAGACTCAGTACTTCATATGACCCATTTTTGCAGATCTCATACACTGATTTATGAGCTTTCTAATCACCTAGACAAGCCCTATTTTCATCGTGAATCATTACTTCAAATTATTCTTTCAAAAAGGTGAAGATGTAATTATTTAGGATCTAAAGATCCTAAAGACAGTGAATTGTTTTAAATGATTAATCACAGACCGACACCCACAGCATGAGTTAAAAAGCATGTTTAACTGCATTACTAGGAATTTCATCCAAACAAACAGATAATACTTTAAAGATCAAAATGCTAATTAAGTCATAATTTTCTTTATATGCTGCCACTTGAAATAGTTCTCCAAATTATGTATCTTTATGATGTGTAAGGGCAAAGTATACATCTCAAATGTGTTATCAAACGTGTTATTCTTTGGTCTCTTTAATTTTTACTTATCAAAATGTTTCTTAGTAAGTTGGAATTTGGTCTATTACTTCACTGACACCATCAAGTAAAAATTGCTCTTCAGTACACTAAATAAATGTTAAACACCAGCTAGATTTTACATATAATATGATACACAGAGAAGCGGTGTTTTCCCTACAATGGCGTACTGAATATCTAAATTTAGTATTTCAATAAATACATCCATTTAAATATTCACAAATAGACAGGACTACAGACAGCATAAGTAAAAGTAAGTGAATTTTATAAACGCACTGTATTTCTGGTTCTCTTGAAAAATATTCTTATTCAGTTACTTCCATTCCTAGGTATTTTTTGGGTTTCCATTTTGTCTCAAAAATCTGATTTTTTTAGCTCTACTTTCTCTACACTCCTTTCCCTAGTTCTATCAAATTCCTAGTAAGTATATCTGGTATCTTTATATTAAATATGATTTTGCTCATCCCTACTAAATCGAAAATGCTTGAATTCCTACTATGTGTTACCTACACAGTTTGATAGTTTTCCATATCGACCCATTATCAAAACTTACACAGTAACAAACACAATAGGGCTACAATATGCCCTCTGGACACAACGTACGAAGGCCTTCTAAAAGGACATTCAAACCTAGATTTTTCTATTACCCTGCCTACAGCCTGACTCACCCCAATACTTCTGTTCTCTTGGCCCTATACTACTACTTCGTGGAAATTAGAGAGAATTCCATTGATAATCTTTCACTGAATTAATCTCTAAAATGAACTATACACACGTTGTCAATTAATGTATTTAAGAATCTCTATAGGAAAAATTTCTGATATTTCCTATTTTGCATATTCCTAACAGATACATACCTATGTCATATGCCAGGAAATCGGCAGAAAAACATTTTGCACCGTTACTCAGGGAAGTGTCATTATGGGTGTTTCCTCCAAAAATAAGCATAGCTCCATTGATAAGAACAGCTGAATGAAGGTATCTGGCAAACCCACTTTCTTTCAAAATAGTCCTACAGGATAAAATTTAAAAATGTATTACAAAAGATAAAAAGACCTCCCTGATTATATATATTATATAAAGGGTTTAACTTCCATGTAGAATTTTCCCTGGAGTTGTGAAAACAACGTACTTTATTTTTTTTCAACAACTCATAAATGATCTTCACACTGCAATATTTTAATTTTGAAATTCATGGTATCTTAAAATGTTTTGAGGAAACACAGTATGAAACAGAACTGTTAATACTTGTAATAATTTATATTTTAAATTTATTTTTTGCATTTATAAATATTGGAAACAAAGTCTCCTTAAAACTAGAGAACATAAACACCATCATTTTTAAATATCAAAGTATATAAGGAGTTAAATATAGTAAATTTATTCCAAACTGTATTCAGTTAAAAATATATAACTCATATTGGACCCCAAAATATATTATTTAACTTTGTATTTAAGTATAATATATAGGCATAAGTGTAAGCATATCATAGGCCTAAAACTCAATGAATCTTCATAAAATGGCTAAGTAACCCACATCCAGAATAAAAAAAAGAGAGAGAACATAACCACTATTCTGATTCTAACAGCATATATTCATTTTGCTATTTTTGTTACTTAGATAAATAAAATTATATAGTTGTAGTCACATGTATAAGCCTTCTTTTGCTCAACATTGCTTGTGAGATTCATCCATAATGCTGTGTGTAGCTGAAAATTACATGTATTTCAGAGAATCATTAACATTAATATAAATGCTCTTTTTTTAATTAAAGTGTTACTGTAAGGGAAAATAATAGAAATAAATGTTCACAATCACATCTGACTGATAAAAGGGTATGTGACAAAGGTGCATGGCAATATGAATCAATTATTTATAACCACTGTAAATAAATCCCTAGTACAAAGAATCAGAATGTAAACATAGTATATATAATATAATTAGTATGATACATACAGTATCCCCCAAACCATGGATCACAATAGCAATTGTTTAAAGAATATGGGGCTGATTTTACAAAGCATTATGAGAAATTCCATAAACCTTCTCTTCAGGGAAAAAACTATAATTGCTAAAAATTATTATTTTAAAGAAAACATTTAAGATCTCAGGAAATTGTACTAAAGGCAACAGCAAATGAAGAAACATTTATTTAAGAAAATCTACTAAATCTCAATAATAATAGCAAGAGCCAATGGCATTTGACCCCATGACCTGCTCCTGTTCTCCAAGTTCTTCCCCAAGTGAGTGACGTCAAGAACACAGGGCTCCTCTCCACCCAGCCCCCAGTCCAGGGCAACAATATCTCACTGAGAGGATCAGGCTGCCAGTATTTCTCATGATCCCAACAACTAGGTTGTAGAAGTTCTTGCAGAAGTTCTATTTCAAAAAAGAGATACTGATAGATCTGAGATCTCATCCTCCATCCAATTTACTCTCATAGGGTGGAAGCTAAGCCCAAATGAAGCAAGCTAAGAACACAAGGACCCCAATCACCCTTGCCCCAGCTCACTTGTAGGGCAAAGAAAGAGGCAAGCTAAAAAAACTTGAGGCTACTGTCCCCATCCAGCACCCTGCACATAAAGCAGGAGTGTCACTCCAAGAAAATGGCAGCACTAAACCCATCTCCAACTCTGAAGCAGTGGCACAGGAGAAGAGGCAAGCTATAAGAGAGCTCCGAAGCTCTCCCAAGGGAATTAACAGTATTTGGAACACAGTGTGGGGAAGTTCAAACCTAAGGGAGGTCTCAAAAATAATGGAGATTTTCACACTAAGCTATTAAGAGAAGGCTGATAGCTCTATGAAAACAATAAGCTAAACCACAGACCAACCAGAAGATTACCAGAGAAGGACAAGGAAAAAGAAAACCAAGAAGAGCCCTTCTGGGGTCAGAACAAACTTGAAAGACTAGCCTCAAAGACTGCCTTTGAAAACAGGTTCAAACTGACTTTGATCTGACTGTGGAACAATTAATGTCCCACGGCATTACTGAAAACAATAGAGCAGTAAGCTAGCTCTAAGTAGAGGCTAAAGAAGGCTTGGTGGCATAGTGGTTGAAGTGCTTGGCTGCTAACCAAAAGGTTGGTAGTTCAAACCCACCAGCTGCTCTGTGAGAGAAAGATGGGGCACTCTGCTTCCGTAAAGATTACAGCCTTGGAAACCCTATGGGGCAGTTCTACTAAGCCCTATAGGGTCATTATGAGTTGGAATCAACTTGAATCCAATGAGTTTTGGTTTTGGGTTTTTAAGTGGAGGCTAACAGCTGGGTGTGATACTAACAGAAGCAAAGAGCTTAACAGAGAGGTCAGGGAAAGGGATATTTGAAGAGGTCCTTCTAAAACTACTGCCATACCAGGGTGACTGTGTACATCCCCAGACCGCACCCTGTGAGGAGCTACATCAGCGAATACACAGTGAAGGGGAAATAGACTTCACTAAAAAAGTCTACCAACTCAAACAAAGAAACAAGCAAACAATAAAAACAACAAAACCCAGTAAGTGAAATCTGTATCCAAAGTTGCTACAAGATATTATTTTAATGTCTAGTTTTTAAGAAAAAATTACAGCATGCAAGGAAATAGGAAAGTATGATACCTACTCAGGCAACAGAAACTGCCTTTGAGAGGCCTAGTTGTTAGACATAGCAGACAAAGACTTATGTTTCAGCTGTTGTGTCAATCTACCTCATTAAGGGTTTCCCTCATTTTCACTGACCCTCTACTTTGCCAAACCTGATGTCCTTTTCTAGCAACTGGTCTTTCCTGATTAGATGTCCAAAGTAAGTAGGGGGAAAGCTCACTCTCCTTGCTTCTTAGGAGCATTCCAATTGTACATCTTGTAAGACTAATTTGCTCATTCATTTGGTAATTAATAGTATATTCAATATTCTTCACCAACACCAAAATTTGAATGCATCCATTCTTCTTATGTCTACCTTTCTCATTGTCCAGCTTTCCCATGAATAGGAGGCAACTGAAACGACCATGGCTTTGGTCTGGCACACCTTAGTCATCAAAGTGACATCTTTGCCTTTTAAAACTTTAAAGAGGTCTTTTACAGCAGATTTGCCCAGTATAATATGTTGTTTGATTGCTTGACTGCTACTTCCACGAATGTTGATTGTTGATCCAACTAGAATGAAATCACTGACAATATCAATTTCTTCTTCATTTATCATGATGTTCTTCATCAGTCCAGTTGTGAGGATTTCTTTTTCTTTATGTTTAGGTGTACACCATATGAAAAGCTGTAGTCTTTGACCTTCTTCAGTACGTGCTTTAAGTCATCTTCATTTTCAGCAAGCAAGGTTGTGTCATCTGCACATCACAGGTTGTTAATGAGTCTTTCTCCAATCATGATGCCACATTCTTCTTCAGATAATCCAGCTTCTTGGATTATTTGTTCAGCAAACAGACTGAATAAGTAAGGTGAATGGATACAACCTTGCCACACACCTTTTCCAATTCTGAATCACTCAGTATCCCCTTGTCTGTTGGAAAGATTGCCTCTTCATCCATGTACTAGTTCCCATTCTTCATAATATTACCTATAATTTGTTGTGATCCACACAGTTGAATGCCTTCATATAGTCATTAAAACACAGGTAATCATCATTCTGGTATTCTCTGCTTTCAAACAAAATCCATCTGACATCAGCAATGATATCCCTTGTTCCACATCCCCTTCAGAATCTGGCTCCAACTTCCAGCAGTTCCCTGTTGATGTGTGGCTGCAGTCATTTTTTAATTATCTTCAGCAAAATTTTGCTAGCATGTAATATTAATGATGTTGTTCAATGATTTCCACATTCTGTTTGATTTTCTTTCTTTGGAATAGGCACAAATATGGATCTCTTCAAGTCAACTGGCCAGGCAGTTGTCTTCCAAATTTCTTGATATAGGTGAATGAGTGCTTCCAGGGTTGCATCCACTTGTTGAAGCATCTCAACTGGTATTCCATCAGTTTCTGGAGCCTTGTTTTTTTTAATGCCTCCAGAGCAACTTGAACTTCTTCCTTCAGCACCAGTGGTTCTTGATCATATGCTACTTCCTGAAATGTCTGAACATTGACAATTCTTTTTGGTACAGTGACTCTGTACATTCCTTCTATCTTCTTGTGATGCTTCCTGCGTCACTCAATTTTTTGCCCATAGAATCCTTCAGTAGTGCAGCTTGAGGCTACTTGAATCTTCCCTTCAGTATCCTCAGCTTGAGAAATGCAAATTGAGTTCTTCCTTTCTGGTGTTCTAACTCCAGGTCTTTGCACATTTCTTTGTAATACTTTGCCTTGTCTTTTAGAGTCACCTTTTGAAGTCTCCTGTTCAGCTCTTTTACTTTATAACTTCTCCCATTCACTTTAGCTACTCTGCACTTAAAAGCAAATTTCAGAGTCTATTCTGATATCCATTTTGTGTGTTTTTTTTTCTTTCCTGTCTTTTTAATGATCTTCTATTTTCTTCACATATGATGTCCTTGATGTCTTCCCATAACTCTTCTGGTCTTCAGCCATTAATGTTCAGTACATCAAATCTATTCTTGAGATGGGCTCTAAATTAAGGAAGGATATATTCAAGGTTGTACTTTGGCTCTCGTGTATTGTTAGCTTGTATGACCTGAATTCTAAATATAAGCACCACTAAAAGTAAAGACAATGTTGTATACCTGACTAACGGCAAAGATTATGTAATTGTCACCAAAAAAATGTAAATAAATGTTTTATAAAAAGAAAAGATGGTCTTGATAAGTGATTAACTTAAGAAATCAGAATATAATATAATCTTATTTTTACAATCAAAAGAATGTATATTTACATAGAAAACACTCTAAGGAGGATATACCCCATAGAATCACTGGTTTTACTGCCTTCTTTTTGCTTAATTTTATCTTTTAATTTAATTTAAACGTTTAATGCATGGGAAAAACAAGGGTTCTAACTTCTATTACCTGAAAAATGATGGACTAGGCACCTGGACCATTGAAAATAATACATACATATATTCTTAAATACATCTGTGACTTGGCAAAAATTATAAAACAATCAAAACAGGTAGTGAAAGTTAGAAGCCAAGAGAAGTATAAAAAGCCCGAAGACCAATTTTCCCTAAGGTCATTTATCAAGCTAGTCAAGTTAATCACTGGAGGCAGTGGCACTGTACAGCTCAGGAGTCATAGCAATAACTTGGCACAGCTTAAAATGAGGAATCTAAAGAGATTCCTCATTAACCTGGGACACCGAAGGGCTATATCCTAAGTCTAGAGACGAAGAGTCCAACACTCCAACCCCATTAAACACATCCGATTGAAACCTGAAATCATACAACCTGGACAAAAAAAAACAGTAACAAACCTACATGAGAATTTAGATTAAACTGGTCCTAGATCAATGGTGCTTTAAGAAGTATGAAAGAAGTGAACACAAATCCGTTCTAGGGAAATCCACCTGCATCCCAAGCCTCAAAATATTTTCACATATAGAATATTCATGAAAATGAGGAGATAGAAACCTATGAAATACAACATAACAAGGCACCAAGAGTGAAACAGAAACAACAGATAGCAAAATGAGATTCACACACATACAAAAATAAAATCAGAATATTTAATATGTTATCAAAAAAATAGAAATCTTGAGACAGGACAAAATGGTGCTCTAGGCAGAAGCACCACGCCATCCCTCCACAGCAAAGATCCGAAAAACTAAGCCGAACAGAGAAAACAACAATCCTGAAACCCTAAAACATCAAATGAAGAGATAACGAACTCAGCCAAGCACCAAATGGAGTGAGAAAACTGACAGAGAATGGAGAGTGAGAAGAGATTCATGCAGAGGTCCCCTACCAGCTAACGCAGTGCGGATCCGCCATCTTGGACTCCTATCAGAGACCAGCAAATGGGGTACGAGAAAGCAGCTTCACAGAGCTTCCAGCGGGAGACAAAACAACCGGTAACTTGCGATACACGCTTTCCCACCCCCCACCCTACTTCACCCCCACTTGGCCTCCTCTGCTTCCTGCGGCCACAATCCCTTGCCTGGGAAACACCGGCTGCTTGGATTCCACACACCTGAACGGGCCGGCTCTCCCATTTGTTGGCTGCTGGTGTTGTTTTTTTCCGCTTCTTTAGATTTCTTCCTTACCTCTCAGTACCTCCCCCTCCTTTCGCTCAAATACCTGGCTCCATGCACTATCTTTGCTTCTTCCTGAGGGGCTGCAGAGCTCCGGTAATTTGTGATATATGCTTTCCCACTCCCTAAACTTCTTCACCCACACTCGGCCCCTTCTGCTTCCCGCGGACACAGTCTCTTGTCCAAGAAATACAGGCTGCTTGGATTCCACCAGCCCGCCCTAGCTGGCTCTCTGAGTGCCATTTGTTGGCTGCTAGTGTTGCTTTTTTTTCTGCTTCTTTTGATTTCTTACTTACCTCTCACCACCTCCCCCTCCTTTTGCTCAAATACCTGGCTCTGTTCGCCATCTTTGCTTCTTCCTGGGGGGCTGTGGGGCTCCGTTCAAGTGTGGAGCTGCTTTCCGGTCTGGGCTGCCGCGCTGGTGGGATCCC
This sequence comes from Trichechus manatus latirostris, assembly GCF_000243295.1. Classification (NCBI taxonomy): domain Eukaryota; kingdom Metazoa; phylum Chordata; class Mammalia; order Sirenia; family Trichechidae; genus Trichechus; species Trichechus manatus. Next base: position 5,796,937 of record NW_004443967.1, on the reverse strand, counting down.
GGGCCTTTTGTTCGTTTGTTTGTTTTGAATTGTTTGTTTGTTTTCTTTTCTTTTTCTTGGGTTGGGAGCACTTTCTGGCTGGGCGGTGCTGCATGGCAGGGAGACTATCCCCTCAGCTTGCACAGACGTGCAGTGGGATCCCTGAGAGCATTTCTTTTCTCATTGGTTTTTTTTTTTTTTTCCTCTGTTTTTTTGGGGACTTTTCTTCATTTTTTTTTAATTTGTTTTGTTTTCTTTTCCCCTTTTTTCCCTTTTTGTCTTTCTTCATTACTCAGTTTCTCATCTCTTCCTTCTCTTTCTGTTCCCTGAAT
>NW_004443967.1:5752488-5795419 GCF_000243295.1 Trichechus manatus latirostris | reverse complement strand
GGCAGAAACCATGCAGGCAAGAAGGCAATGGGATGACATATATAAAATCTTGAAAGAAAACAATTCCTGAAGCCAACTCTTCAGACAAAGAACAGACTGCACTGTAAGACATAAAGTGATACTCGTGAGGAGTATGCTTCTTAGTTCAAGTAGATACATGAGACTAAATGGGTGGCTGCTGTCCGGAGGCGAGATGGGAAGGTGGAAAGGGATGGGAGCTGGTTGAATAGACATGGGAAATCCGGGGTGGAAAGGAGGAATGTGCAGTCACATTATAGGGATGGCAACTAGGGTCACATAACAATGTGTGTATAAACTTTTGTATGAGAAACTGACTTAAGCTGTAAACTTCTACCTAAGGCACAATTAAAAAAAAAAAAAAAAGAGATGAGATACTTTATCTAATAAGGTTAAGAAAATCATCAAGATCACAATAGTCCTGATACTCAAAATCATTACAGCATAGTTAAAGACCCTTAGCAAATGATAATGCCAATCAATAAAACCTTCTAATAGAACAGAAACCCTTTTTTGAGAAATAGGCATTTCTATGAACCAAGGATGTTTGTTCTCTCTTACTCTTTAAGTGTAAAGAAGCCAGACCGAAGTAGTCCTGAAGCAGTGGGGTAGGAGCAATGGCTTTGGGTGTATCCTGAACTTTCATGTCTCAGTCCATTTCCAACAATGACCCAAAAAAACTGTATTTTGGTAACTACAAATTAAAAATTAACCCTCTTGATCACGTTTGGTCAGTGTTTTAGTACGCTAGAGCTGCCATACCAAAAGATACCACAAGTGAGTGCCTTCAAGGAACAGAAATTTATTTTCCCACAGTTCTGGAGCCTAAAAGTCCAAATGAGGGTCTTGGCCATGTCAATTCTTTCTGTCGGCATCGCTCCTAGTTTCTGATGACTGCCGGCAATCCTTAGCATTCTTTTGCTTGTAGACAGTTCTTACATGGCATCCGTCTTCCTCCATGTGTGTCTCTGTCTCTATTCTGCTCTTTTTTATAAAACATCATTCAGATGTGATTAAGTTTAGGGCCCACTCTACTTTAGTAGGAGCCCTGGTGGCACAGTGGTTAAGAGCTCAGCTGCTAATCAAGAGGTTGGCAGTTCAAATCCACCAGCTGCTCCTTGGAAACCCTATAGGGCAGTTCTACTCTGTCCTATAGGGTTGCTATGAGTCGCAATCAACTCAATAACAATGGGTTTTTTTTTTTTTTGTTTGTTTCCATCTTATGCAAATAATCCAAGAATCTGGACTATATGAAGAATAAAGGGGCATTAGGATTGGAGGAAGACTCATTAACAACCTGGGATATGCAGATGACACAACCTTGCTTACTGAAAGTGAAGACGACTTGAAGCACTTACTTATGAAGATCGAAGACCACAGCCTTCAGTATGGATTACACCTCAACAGAAAGAAAACAAAAATCCTCACAACTGGACCAATAAGCAGCATCATGGTAAACAGAGAAAAGATTGAAGTTGTCAAGAATTTCATTTTACTTGGATCCACAATCAACACCCATGGAAGCAGCAGTCAGGAAATCAAAAGACGCACTGCATTGGGCAAATGTGCTGCAAAAGACCTCTTTAAAGTGTTGAAAAGCAAAGATGTCAGCTTGAAGATGAAGGTGTGCCTGACCCAAGCCATGATATTTTCAATCGCATCATATGCATGCGAAAGCTGGACAATGAATAAGGAAGACCAAAGAAGAATTGATGTCTTTGAATTGTGATGTTGGCGAAGAATATTGAATATACCATTGGCTGCCAGAAGAATGAAGAAATCTGTCTTGGAAGAAGTACAACCAGAATGATCCTTAGAAGGAAGGATGGTGAGACTACATCTTACATTCTTTGGACTTGTTGTCAGGAGGGATCAGTCCCTGGAGAAGGACATCATGCTTGGTAAAGTACAGGGTCAGTGAAAAAGAGGAAGACCCTCAACGAGATGGATTGACACAGTGGCTGCAACAATGGGCTCAAGCAGAACAATGATTGTGAGGATGGCGCCAGACTGGGCAGTGTTTCGTTCTGCTGTACGCAGGGTCACTATGAGTCGGAACAAACTTGACGGCACCTAACAACAACTTTAGTATGACCTCATTAATATAATAAAAGACAGTATTCTAAACAGGGCCATATTTACAGGTACAGGGTTTAGAACTTCAGCTTAACTTTGGTGGGGAGGCACAATTCAATCTATAATAGTCCCAGATGGACAATGTTTTGAATAATATTTAAGAAGAACCTTGAAAACATTATGTTGAATGAAGTAAGTAAAACAAAAAGGACAAATATGATCTCACCAATATGAAATACCTAGAATAGGCAAACATATAGAGACCAGAGTTTAATAGTGGTTACCAGGGGTGGGAGGGACGGGAGGAAGGGAGGAGTCATTGTTTAGGTAGCATTGAGTTTTTGTTTACAGGGATGGAAAATTTGGCAGTGGATATTGGTGATGGTTGAACTACATGATTGACGTAACTAGTCTCACTGAATTGTACATGTGAAAAATGTTGAAATGGCAAATAATGTGTTATCTGTATTTTTATAACAATAAAAAGACTAAACAAACAAAAAAATTAACCCTCTTTTAGTATGCCAAGTTATAATAAACTACTAAACCCATTGCCATCAAGTTGATTCCGACTCAAAGCAATCCTATAGGACAGAGAAGAACTGCTCCACAGGTTTCCAGAGAGCAGCCGACGGATTCGAACTGCCAATCTTCTGGTTGGCAGCCAAGCTCTTAACCACTGCGCCACTAGGACTCCGATAAACTATTAGCATATGATATTATGGAAGATTCAAAACAAAAAGATTTTTATTTTTAAGTAAATTTTTATGAAGTATGACACATATATCAAAAAGTACACAAATCTTAAGTGTATAGTTCAATGAGTTATCACAAAGTGAGCATATATGTTTAAGCACTCCAGAAGACCCCTACTGCCCATTTGAATCACTTCCTCATTCTTCCTACCCAAAGGTAACCCCATCTTTACTTCTAAGACCATAAATTCATTTTTCTTAGTGTTGAACTTTACGTAAATGGAATCGTATATTATATATTCTTTCTGTCTAGTTTCTTGTGGTCAACTTTGTTTTGGTGAAATACAACTATGTCGATGCATGAAGCAACAAATTGTTCATTTTCATTGTTGCACAGCATTCCATTGTATGAATATACAATTAATTTATCCATTTGGACTTTTGATGAACATTTGATTTATATCAAATTATTGTCTATCACAAATAAGTCATGGCCATTGTTCTATAAGATTCGTAGTGCACACGTGTTTTTGTTGGATATACAATTAGATATATAAGTAGTATTAGTTCATAGAAATATATATATATATATGTTGTTAGGTGCTGTCGAGTCTATTTTTTACTCATAGCAACCCCATATGACAGAACTGAACAGCACCATAGGGTTTTTTAGGTCGTAATCTTTACAGAAACAGATCACCAGGTTTTTCTCCCACAGAGCCACTGGGTGGGGTCAAACCACCAACGTTTTGGTTAACAGCCCAGCGCTTAACTGTTGCTCCACCAGGGCTACACACACACACACACACACACACACACATACATGTATACACATACATGTATACATATACATGTATACGTGTGTGTGTGCTGTGTATTCAGATTTAGCAGATACTGTCCAAAGATTTTTCAGAGTGGTTCTACCAGTTTATAGCCTACCAGCCCCCAGAAGCAGAGTATGAAAGCTTCAGTTGTTCCACATCATTGCCAATACTTGGTGTTGGCAGTCTTTTGGCAGTCTTTTTAGTTTAGCCAATTAAGTTAATATGTCATAGTACTCGATTTTGTTTTAATCTGAATTGCCCTAATAAGGTTGAGCACCTTCTAATATGTAGTATGGTCAATTAGATAGCCTTTTTCATAAACTACCTCTTCAAGTACCTTGCCCATTTCTTTGTTGGGTTGTCTGACATTTTCTTATTGATTTGCAGTTCTTTGTATTTTCAGAAAGAGTTCTTTGTTGACTTTATGTGTTTCAAATATACCCCACACTGCAGCTTGTCAATTCACCTTCTTACTGATGTTTTCAAATATATAAATACAGATCAATTGATCATTTTTTTCCTTTATTAATACTAGTAATAAAAAAAAGTTGCTGTGGCGTCAACTCTGACTCATGGCAACCCCACATTCGTCAGAGTAGAACTGCACTCCATAGGGTTTGTAATGGCTGATTTTTTTGGAAGGAGATCACCAGGCCTTTCTCCAAGGTGCTTCTGGGTGGACTAGAACCTTCAAACTCTGGTTAGCAGCCAAGTGCATTAACCATTTGTACAACCCAGGGATACCCCTTTATTAATAGTACTATATAAATCCTATTTCAGAACCTTTACCCATGGATATGAAGATATTCTCCTATTATCTTCTAGAACTATTTATTTTACCTTCCAAATTTAGACTTACAATTGATTTGAAGCTGATTTTTGTGTACAATGTGAGGTAGGACTCAAAATTCATTTTTTCCAACTGTATACCCAACTGACGCAGAACAATTTATTGAAAAGATGGCTCTCCACTGCCAACAATGTCATAAACTAAGTGCCCATATGTAGGTCTATCTGTGAAATTCCTATTTGCTTAATTGGTCTATTTCTCGACCTATGCACCAGCACTTTAATTACTGTAGTTTCATAGTTACTCATGAGATCTGGTAGACAAGTCCTCCAGTTTTATTCTTCAAAAGTTTGTGTTAGCTATGACTGCATTCTTATAAATTTTAGAATCAACCTGTTAGATATCTTTTAAAAATACCTGCTGCAACTTTGTTTTGGATTACATTAAATCTATAGATGAATTTAGGAAGAATAGAGATCTCTATGATATTGAGTTTTCCAATCCATTTAGCATTATGTATTTTCCTTTTATTTAGGTCTTAATTTCTCACAATAAGGCTTTAGTTTTGTGTGTAAAGGTGTTGCACATATGTCATTAGATTTATTCCCTTAGGTTGTTGATTTACTGATGATCATTAGATTTATTCCTTAGGTTGCTGATTTACTGATAACATACTGTATTGCTTTTAAATTATCGTTTTGTGCTGTATAATTGTACAGTATTTGGATTTATAGAATTACAACTGATTTTATACTGACCTTAAATGCAACAACTTGTTATCCATATACCTTTTATAATTATTTTATTTTACTTTAATTGCCTTATTGCACTGGCTGGAAATTCCAATACAATGTTGAACAGAAGTGGTCATACTGGGCACCCTTATCTCATACTCAATCTTAGAAGGAAAGTTTTCAACATTTCGCTATAATATTCGCAGTAGTTTATTTGTTGTTTGTTTTGATACCTTTTACTTATCTACTTGGTATGTTTTAGCATATGAAAAGTTTGCTTTACTCTTAGTTCTGTAGAGATTTTATCATGAATATATGCTGAATTTTGTCTAAACTTTTTCTGCATCTTTTGAGATGATCATATGGCTTTTCTTCATTACACTTTGCCTGTGTTATTTTTTTTTTAACTAACCTTATAACTAACCCAATTCTTAAACCTTTTGCATAAATTGCTGGATTCACTGATTTTTTTTTTCCATCTATGTTCATGAAAAAGATATGACTATAATTTTCCTTACCTCTAATATTTTTTTCATTTTTTAGTATCAAGGTTATCCTGGCCTCATAAGTCTCAAGATGATTATTTCTGTTGTCTGCCATTTGGGGAAAGATTGGTGTTATTTACTTCTTTAATATATATTTCTTAAATATTTAGGCACATTCACCAGTGAAATTATCTAGGCCTGGATGTCTGTTTTGTTTTGTATTTAGTCATTTGTAGATTTGTTTTCTGTTGAAAGAAATTTTTATTATATATTCTATTTCTTTGATATGAGACTATTCTGATATTCTATGTGTCAATTCTGGTTTAAGATTTTTCTAGAAATTTTTCCTGATTCATCAAATTTTTCAAAATTACTGACATAAAGTTGTAATATGGTTGTTTATCATACTCTATGAACTTTTAATGTTTGTAGGATCTGAAGTGATATCTCTTTACACTCTGATTTTCATGATAGGTTCTTGAAATAAGTGATTTAAAAGTATAATCTGTGTTCCTAATCTGGGTAGAAATTTATTTTAATGGTTTTTATAGACAACCAGCTCTGTTGATTTTTTGGTGCCTTTTGGGTCACCTCCATCATATCTTTATTTTCTATTTCTTTAATCTGTGCTCTTATCTCATACTTCCTTCCTTCTTCCTACCTTTGCTTCCTCATTTCTTTGGAATTAACCTACTGTTCTTTTCCTAACTTCTTGAGGGGAGCCCTGGTGGCACAGTGGTTAAGGGCTATGACTGTTAACCAAAAGCTCCACAGTTGGAATCCAATAGCTGCTCCTTGGAAACCCTATGGAACAGTTCTAACTCTGTCCTATAGGGTTGCTGTATCAGTCGGAATCAACTAGACAGCAACGGATTTTTTTTTTTTTTTTGAGGGGATGCTTAGACCACTGATTTTCAGACATTTTTCAACCTTTTCTAACAAATGAATTTATGACCGTAAATGTCCCTCTTAGCTGCATCACACATATTTTGATCTATCATTATCATTCAGTACAAAATATTTTCTAACTTTCAGTAAAATTTCTTTGACGAATTATGTGCTGTTATTGCCATGCATTTCAATTTTGTACATATTTAAGCCTCTGTTATATCACTACTATACTATTACATCTTTCTATCAACGATTATTTAATTTACCCCTCTCACTGCTGTACATGCATACCAGTATCTCAGATCATTTTTATTCTACCTCAATAATATACCCTTCCTTGATGGTCTAATGTTGTCAAATCCTCTCAGTTTTTGTTCTTCTGAAATGTCTTTATTTTGCTCTCATTTTTTAATGATATTTCACTCGGCGTAAAATTTTAGGCTGACGATTATTTTTCTGTTAGCCATTTAAAGACATCGTGTCTTCTGGATTCCATTTTTTCAGTTTAGAAATCACTTGCCAGTCGTACTATTGCCCCTTTAAAAGAAATATACCTCTCCCCCACCCCCACCCCAGATTGCTTTTACAATTTTCTCTTTATGTTTTGATTTTTGGAAGCTTTAGTATGATATTCCTAAGTGTGAGTTTCCTTGTACGTATCCTGCTTGGTGGTCACGGAACTTCTTAATTTGTGACCTGATGTCTTTTGTCACTTTTGAAAACTTCTCAATTAATACCTCTTCAAATAGTGGGCTAAATTGTTCTCTCACTTCTCTCTTTCTAAGACTCCAATTACACACGTCATATCATTTCCACATGCCCCCTCTATCTTTCCCTCTTTTATTTTTCATCCTTTTGTCTTTCTTCACTTCAGTCTGAATATTTCCTTCTGACGTATCTTCCATTTCATTAATTCCCTCTTCAGCTGTGTCTAATCTGCTGTTAAACAAATTCATGATATCATAATTCAGTTAATCTATTTTTCAGTTCTAGAATTTCTATTTCATTCTTCAGTAAGAATTTCCATATCTCTGTTGATATTTTAATTCCTTGAACATAAAGTCATTATTATTTTAAAGTTTGCATCTAAAAACAGAGGAGTACTGGTGGCACAGTGGTTAAGCGCCCGGCTGCTAACCAAAAGATTGGCAGTTCGAACCCACCAGCTGCTCCACAGGAGAAAGATGTGTCAGATTGCTTCCATAAAGATTACAGCCTTGAAAACCCTATGGGGCAGTTCTACTCTGTCTTACAGGGTCACTATGAGCTGAAATTGACTCAATGGCTATGGGTATCTGCAAACACCATTATCCTATAGGTATGTTTCTAATAACTTTTTTTTTTTTTTTTTGTCTCATCTTTTTCTAAGCCTGGTTATTTTTTATTTGGGGCCAAATATTTTATATGACATCTTAAAGAAATAATTTAAAGATCTGGATATTATCTTCCTCAAGATGATTTACTTTTGCTTCTGCCGGTTTGTTAGGCTATTAACAGTTCATTATAATTCAATGAGAGATTGTAATGATTCAAAAATGGGCTCATATCCACTAGCAGAGTTTAGAACTTCAGGGACCAGACTAAATCCATAAGTTTTTACCATGGACCCTCTTCCTTGACACACCTGGAAATCCAATTCTGGTCCTCAATATTGAACCCAGCAAAAGTTCTGCTTACTTCTCAGTTTTCAGAACTGGAAATTATCTCAATGAGAAAAGTTGCACAAAATACACCAGACTCATCTCCTTTGACATTCATCCTCTCCTAAATCTTGATCTGCAAATTCTCACTGCCTTGATAGTTCTGTGATGCTGTAAACAAATGTAATTCCTAATTTTTCTTGGTGTAAGTATCATTTCAAAATAATGTGTTTCACCCATGAAAAATAAGAATTCCTCTAAAAACCATTTCTTAATATCTCAACAAAATGGCCCTATCAAACCCTATCTACTAAAAAATAGAAACAGTTCTGAGGTAATAAAAATTAAAGAGCGGTCTGTAGAGTTAACACATAATAGTGACATTTGTAAATTGAATCAAATTTGACAAATAAACTTGACACATAGTATAATCCATATGTAATAATAAACTTGCCAAAAAAAGCATCAAAACTGTAAGACTGCTATAAAACTTTAAGAATAGAAAATACTCATTTTAGTGCTCCCTGATGATTTTATTAATCTTTTAAAACAATTCAGGACCCATTAAAATATTAAAGCATTGTATATATCTATAACATATTTCTAATGAGGTTCTCAAAAAATTCACGAATGATTTTATTAAATTCTCCTAAGGAACAAGTATCCAATATCTTTTTTGCATAATCTAAAATTGTCAAGATTGATAATCATATTCTTCTATTCAAAAGTTTGCTACAGAAACTTTTCAGATAAAGAAGCATGTTCAAACTGAGCAAACTTCACACAAGTGATAAGCAACAACTAAATCTCTCACTTTCATTTTATTCTAATAACTCAGTTCTGTTCTCTATTAAGATTCTTCCCTGAGCATTTCTATACTCATTATTACTACTGTGAAGTATGCCACTTCCTTCATGCAGAAGCAGTTATCCTTCCTTAGTGACATAATACAATCTAAAATGTATGTAAAATACTTTAAGCAGATACACAGTGCCTTAATCACTAAATCACAAGTCCTCTTGCAAAAAGTCAGACAGTAAGTTAGAAAGATTAAAATGGGAATAAAATGCAACATATAAATGATACAAAAGAAAAATGTAATTAATCTATTTTAGTATTTATAAAAATATAAAGAATAATACCACATTTTTATTAGACTAACAGGAAATAAAGAGACTTAACAAAATCACCCAAAGGAAAAGTCTTAATTTTTTTTAATTCCAACTTTATTATTATTTTTTTAAGTTAGCATATATGTGTGAAAGTGAAGGGAGCAGAGTAAATCAAGATTTGGTGGAAATTTTTCATTTAAATATTTAAATTAACTTCATGCTAGCAGTTTAAAAGAATTCATAGTGTCTTAAAATAACAAAGGAGTCATTTCCCAGCTTTTACAGAGGGAAATGAGTACAACAAAAATTCTATTTTAAAACTTACATACCCAGAAAAATCAATACACAAAGAAATTATGAATACCACATCAAACATAAAGAGAACATTATGGATATGAATAGTCAATTCACTGAATAGGAAACACAAATGTCAAATGAACATGTAAAAAGATGCTTACTCACAGCAGTAAACAGGTAAATGCACATGAAAATCTCAGTAAAATACCATTCACACCCATTACATTGGCAAAAAGTAAAAATTCTCACAATTATCAACTGTTGGTGAGAATATGAACAAAGAGGGCACTCACACTCTGCTGGTAGAAATATACATTGCCACATGCTACCTGAAGAGCAATTAGGCAACATGCAGTGAAGTTGAAGATGTGAATGAATAACCTCAGATATAGCAACTTCACTTCTAAGGACATACCCTAGAAAACTCTTGCCCAAGTGCATGAGTCCAGTACAAGATGTACAGTGTAGCACTGTCTATAACAGTAAAAAAGGAAAATCTACTTAAATGCAACCAAGCGCTGTATTTCACATGAAGTTAGGTGCTGAGAGCGAAGAAATACTTGTTTAATCTACAAATGACAATAAACTATGACTGCAAAGAACAAATCCCCAGACAGATAATACCAAAGCTCAAAGTCATCCTGTCAAACTAAACAATTCATCTGAAATGAACATAATATCAGCGCATATAAGTAATGTATACAGAATAAATACTTCTACGTGATCAGAAACTATTTTAAAGTCAATCATTTACAGTAATGGTGGCAACGTAGAAAATTTATTATTTTGTGCCTTTGTTACACAATAGTATGGCATTAGTGGAAACAATGATTAGAGAGTTCAAGAATTTCTCCCTGAAAATATTTAATAATTACTACTATTATACAAATATAAGATATAGCTAATGTCAAATTTCCTCCTTATCATGCTTCTGCCCAATTTACTCACCAAGTCTTAGTGTTAACTTCATACTTATAAAGATCATCTACCAAGCCATATTTATTGCCCGGTAATGCTTTATAGCCTCCATGAACATAAATGGACTTCGTTATTTCATCATAGACACTAGTATGGCCATATCCACCTTGTACAATAGCTCCTTTAGTTTCTGGAACAAGCCAAGTGTTAGACGCTGTAAGAGAAAGAAGATAAATCATGAACTTGTAGTAATATTAAGAAACATAACTAATCTATCACCAAAACTACCAAGTTAATTCCAATACCACATTTTTATGACTAAATACAGTATACTAATATTCATTTAATCAAGAAACACTTATTAAAAATATGCCAAGTACTATGTTAGGTGCTTGGATTAAAGTTCAATAAAATTGGTCTTTCTAAAATGAACTTAGACTCTAAAATACTGAAAATACTAAATTTGGGGAGCAAAAGGAAAACTTTATTCTCACACACACTGCTATATTTATAAATCACCTGAGGAAAGGCTTAATATTTTAGGAGATCCTACTATGTGATAGGCTGAGTTAGTCACTGATATTACAAACATAAAAAACACATGATCCTTGCCATTAACAAACTTAGATTAATTCATACATTGAAAAAAAATTTAACACTCTACTTGTCCTTCATCTCTTAGTTCTTAGACCCATTTTGACTTCTAGAGAGTTCTTTGTGCTGAGGATGAAAACCTAAAAATTAAATTTCCAAGCCTTCCTTATAGTTGGGTTGCTGTTAGCTTCCACCAATGGGATATGTTAGAGGTCAGAAGGCAAGAGGAAGAGAGACGTTCTGCTTTTGGCTCTAGCAGCAGGAGCAGGCAGGTAACGGCCGGTATAGTTTTCTAGCAACTGTAGCGGAAGTGGTTTCTGCCCAGCGGCACCTTCAGTAGTTCAATTGCGAATGTGGGCTCATAGGCTCTAGCCTGAGTGTGTAGTAGATTCCAGAGTTCTGAGGGATCCACTCCCTTTGGTATCTCCAGCCCTTCTGACTTTATTTTTTATTATTAACTTATGCAATTAATTCCCTGTATTAAATCCCATTCCGCTTTGTATATGTAGAAAATATTCTTATTTCCTACTGCAGATTTGCTGACACAAGCACTAACTATACGCAAAGCATGCTTTTAAGAATATGCATATGAAAAACACACAGCTTCTTGCCCTTATATAATTTAGATTATGAAGTGCAACGATGTAAAAACTTATCATTAGTCTTTAAATATGCACCCATATCACACCACCTGCCTTTCCTCTAACTGGTCACCTAAACTTTGGCATCCTAGGCAACATACAGAAAATATACAAATCAAATAGTAGAAAATGAAGATGACCCTTAAAAACTCTTTAAATTTACACAATATGAATTATGTAGTTACAGATTTCTAATTATTCAATAGTCATAAAATACAGAAGTGTCAAAAAGGAATGATTAAAGCCAATTGTACTTTAAGAAAACTAAAGATGAGAAGAAATTTTGTAGTACCCATGTAACTAACAGGTATTACATTTTGGTACTAATTCCCATTGAATGAAGTAAATATTACCTTATCAAAAATAGTATGATTAATATTCTTTAACCTCTTGTTAAAGCAATACATGTACATTTATGCATATATAAAGGTCTTTCATATCTGTATTCATTCTCCCTTTAATAAAGATAAAAATGCTCCTTACCAAAAAATATTAAAACAATAAGGTGGTGTATAATGTAAAAAGTGAAAGTTACCTTCTCCTCCAGCACACTAACTAGAGGTAAAGATTATTTTCAAACCATATTTCCAACTGTTTTATTATGCATATATGAAGCACCTTACATGACCTACATGTATATATATATATATATATGTACAAAAAAAAAAGAATCATACTATTTTGCAACTATTTTTTCACTTAAAATATTTGGGGCATCCTTCCATGTTCCATTTATTACTTTTTAACAGCTACATTCAGTTGTACTTATGATATATAACATTTAAATAACTCTACATTGTTACTCATTTGGGTTTTTATTTGCCATTAAAAACAATGATGAAATAAACAACCTTGGAATTATCATCAGAGTCATTATCTAATACACCATACACTATATCTCAGGAACTACCTTATTAATTCATTTAAACTTAGTAATAATTCTTTGAGATATGTACTATTTCTGTCTTCTCTTTACTTTTGAGGAAATTTAGAGTTGGACAAGTTAAATAACACACTCATCAAAATTGTAAAAGTTACTAAGTGGCACAAGATGGTATAGGCTCATCTCTCTCTCTTCCCACCTGTTAAGAACAACCATAGACCCTAGAAATAATGCGAGACAACCAAAGGATTCCGAAAGGTATAAAAGAGGAAAGCAGACAGTTAGGGACCCCAGAACTGGGAATAACATAGCAGCGTATGTTTTATGGCACCCCTATCCCAATCTAATAGAAAAAGTCTACTCAGGCCCAGCATTTCCCAACCCCCAACACTGCTAACTCAAAAATGGGTAGTTTGAACCCACCGAGCAGTACTGCCAAAGAAAAGGCCTGGCAATCTGCTTCCATTAAGATTAAGCCAAGAAAACCTTGAAAGCAGTTAGACACAAATGACACATTACCCACAGAAGAACACTAATTCGAGTAACAGTAGATTTCTCATCTGAAACCACGGAGGCCCAAAGGAAGTAGCACAACATTTTTCAAGTGCTGAAAGAAAAGAACTACCAGACACCAATTCTATATCCAGGGACACTATCCTTCAGGAATGAAGGGGAGAAAAGACTCTCAGATGAGGTAAAACTAAAATAAAATGGCATCTGTAAGCCTACCATTAAAGAATGGCAAAAGGAATTTCCTCAAACAGAAATGAAATGATAAAAGAAGGAATTCTAAGGTACACTTAATCCAGGCCATGGTCTTTTCAGTCACTTCATATGCATGCAAAAGCTGGACAATGAAGAAAGAAGACAGAAAAAGAATTGATGCATTTGAATTGTGCTTTTGGCAAAGAACGCTGAATATGCTGTGGACTGCCAAAAGAATGAACAAATGAGTCTTAGAAGAAATATAACACAAATACTTCTTAAAAACAATGATGGCAAGACTTCATCTTGCTTGCTCTGGACACCTCATTGGGAAAGACCAAGAAAAGAACATCATTTTTTTGTAAAGTAGTGGGTCAGCGAAAACAAGGGAAACCCTCAATGAGATGGATTGATACCATAACCACAAGAATGAGCTCAAACAACGTTTTGTTCTGTTGTACATAAGATCATCATGAGTTGGAGTTGACCTAAGGGCAACTAACAACAACAAAAATATGTAAATAAATTTGGAAACCTAGATATAAGCTATAATACCCTAGGGAAATACAGATTACCAAAACTGATCTCCTTTAGAGTGAGAAAGCTTAAACAGACCAGACTGTAGGTACAAATTACAGGCAGTGTATATTTCTTCTCAATATAAATAAAATTTTTTAAATATACAAAATAATAGAACAGCTGTCTTGTAAGGGACTGAGATCACCATCAGTGAAAGAATGCTGAACAGAGACAAAATGAACAGGATGTTATGAATCCTGAATGCGCATCAACTGAACCTTTCTAAATACAGACAAGGAATGATTTCAAATATATGCATAATATTTATGTAGCTTAGAAGCAGATTTTAAAAGCACATGGCTTAATAATTTACTAACCAAAACTAATCTCTCTATTTTGGTATTTTCTGAAACATTTAGTAAATATAAAAATGTAGACAATCTTAGCAGCTTTTGTCACAGACCTAGTAATTTATAAAAATGTTATTTTACTTCTTATGTTGAAACTGTATCACTTTACCTAATTAGTCCTGAAAAGTGCTACACAAATGAATCTGACAGCAAATGCCAAGCCTTATTTCAGCAAAATGAAAATTTGCTTTTCGTTATTTCTATGTTTGAGTTGTAAGGGGCCCTGGTGATGCAATGGTTAAGCGCCAAAAGGTCAGTTGTTTGAACCCATCATCAGCTCCACTGGAGAAAAGACGTGGCAATCTGTGCTCCCATAAAGATTACAGCCTAGGAAACCCTATGAGGCAGTTCTACTCTATCATACAGGGTCACTATGATTCGGAATGGACAGGACAGCACAAAACAACATGGTGGAATTATTTTTAAAGGGAATCTTTTTCTATTTTAAAAAAATCCTAAGGATGGAATTATCTTTAAGGGGAAGATTTCTTCTATTAAAAAATCATAATCCCCACTACCTAATACATCTGTTTGATAGATCTGTATTTTCAGATAGCAGTTTTCTAAAAAGTAATATCCAATTTACACTTGAAATTCACGAAAGAATTTTTAAAAACATGTAATGTTAAGAGCTAAAGAGAAAAGTCACATAAAGTATCATCACACTTAACGGAAAAAAAAAATTGCCTTTCTAAAAAACATCATATCGAATGGTTTTTAAATCAAAAGAAAAAAGTTAACATAAAATGACACATTAATAATGACTTCCCAACTACACCTTCCAAATTCTAAAGCCATGAAAACACTAAAGCTAAACATTAATATTATACTCACCTTGAGACTCACATTGAGATTCTTAGAAAGTTTATGAGGTATTGCTAACCTACAGTGAAATAAATTTCCCTCAGGACTAACCCAGAAAAGCTTTATGGTCCAAGTTAGTAAAACCAGCCACATAATTCCCCTTTGAGATTTACAAATTCCCTAAAAGCCATCATTCTAAGTATAGCAAAAGGACAAGCTGATATTTCCTTCACTGTCACAGCAGGTCACAGGAATTCTTACAATCTTCAGTTCAAAGGTATTTTCTATATTACCAGATATGAAAAAACATACATCTACTTCCTCTAATGTTACTATTTTTAGCATTTCAAAATAATTTCAAAGGGACAAACAAGTAACAAGAATATTCAAAGAACTCCCCTTTACCCTTCACTGAGATTCACCAATTATTAATATTCTGTCCCATTGTTTTATCATTACTTCCCCTCCATACACACATACACACACACACACATTTTTTTCTGACCCACTGAATTGTATAGATTGTTCCCATTTACTCCTAAATACTTTAGTGTATATTTCTCTTTATGGCTGAATAATATTCCATTGTATGGCTGTATCACATATTGATTATCCATCTGCTGATGGACACTGGGGTTGTTTCCACTTTTGGCTATTGTGAATAATGCCGCAATTAACACCAGTATACAAGTATCTGTTTGAGTCCCTGCTTTCAAGTCTTTTGGGTATTCAGCCATTTTTCCAAGGAGCCCTCATTCCTTTTCAAAGGGAATATTAGAAACCAGATCTGGAATATGGGTGCTAGGTGTGGTCACTACTACTGGAGTATCTTAGCTTCTAAGACATGGATACTTATGTCTGTCGTCTGTCTATCTAATCGTGAACTCATACTGATACATCTAATTCCAATCCATCTGTACAGATTCTTCCTTGCCTTCTCCATTTCATATTTCTATCTCCCATCGTTCACACCACGAACCCTGATTCTCAACAACATCAACACATGTACCAATTTTTTCAACTAAATACACCTAAAATGTTGTTGTTAGGTGCCATCAAGTCAGTTCCGACTCATAGTGACCCTATATACTACAGAACGAAACACTGCCCAGTCCTGCGCCATGCTCACAATCGTTATGCTTGAGTCCATTGTTGCAGCCACTATGTCAATCCATCTCGTTGAGGGTCTTCCTCTTTTTCATTGACCTTGTACTTTACCAAGCATGATGTCCTTCTCCAGGGACTGACTCCTCCTGACAATATGTCCAAAAGATGTAAGATATAGTCTTGCCATCCTTACTTCCAAGCAGCATTTTGGTTGTACTTCTTCCAAGACAGATTTGTTCGTTCTTTTGGCAGTCCATAGTATATTGAATATTCTTCACCAATACCACAATTCAAAGGTGTCAAGTCTTCTTCGGTCTTCCTTATTCTTTGTTCAGCTTTCACATGCATATGATGCAACTGACAATACCATGGCTTGGGTCAGACGCACCTTCGTCTTCAAGCTGACATTTTTGCTTCTCAACACTTTAAAGAGGTCTTTTGCAGCAGATTTGCCCAATGCAATGCATCTTTTGATTTCCTGACTGCTGCTTCCATGGGTGTTGATTGTGGATCCAAGTAAAATGAAATCCTTGACAACTTCAATCTTTTCTCTGTTTATCACTATGCTGCTTATTGGTCCAGTTGTGAGGATTTTTGTTTTCTTTATGTTGAGGTGTAATCCATACTGAAGGCTGTGGTCTTGATCTTCATCAGTAAGTGCTTCAAGTCGTCTTCACTTTCAGCAAGCAAGGTTGTGTCATCTTCATAATGCAGGTTGTTAACGAGTCTTGCTCCAATCCTGATGCCCTGTTCTTTTTCATATAGTCCAGCTTCTCGGATTATCTGCTCAGCATAAAGACTGAATAAGTATGGTGAAAGGATACAACCCTGATGCACACCTTTCCTGACTTTAAATCACGCAGTATCCCCTTGTTCTGTCTCTTTATCTAGGTAGAGGTTCCTCATGAACACAACCAAGTGTTCTGGAATTCCCATTCTTCTCAATGTTATCCATAATTTGTTATGATCCACACAGTCAAATGCCTTTGCATAGTCAATAAAACACAGGTAAATATCTTTCTGGTATTCTCTGCTTTCAGCTAGGATCCATCTGACATCAGCAATGATATCACTGGTTCTGTGTCCTCTTCTGAATCCAGCTTGAATTTCTGGCAGTTCCCTGTCGATATACTGCTGCAGCCGCTTTTGAACGATCTTCGGCAAAATTTTACTTGTATGTGATATTAATGATATTGTTCAATAATTTCTGCATTCAGTTGGATCACCTTTTTGGGGAATAGGCATAAATATGGATCTCTTCCAGTTGGTTGGCCAGGTAGCTGTCTTCCAAATTTCTTGGCATAGACAAGTGAGCACTTCCAGTGCTGTATCCGTTTGTTAGAACATCTCAATTGGTATTCCGTCAACTCCTGGAGCCTTGTTTTTCGCTAATGTCTTCAGTGCAGCTTGGACTTCTTCCTTCAGTACCGTCGGTTCCTAATCATATCATATGCTACCTCTTGAAATGGTTGAGTGTCAACCAATTCTTTTTGGTATATGACTCTGTGTATTCCTTCCATCTTCTTTTGATGCTTCCTGTTATCGTTTAATATTTTCCCCATAGGATCCACGCCTAAAATAATACCTTCAGAAAAATGAACTTCAAAGATCCATTTGCATTTCCTCACCCAGTCACACCTGGATTAAGTGTACAT
This sequence comes from Trichechus manatus latirostris, assembly GCF_000243295.1. Classification (NCBI taxonomy): domain Eukaryota; kingdom Metazoa; phylum Chordata; class Mammalia; order Sirenia; family Trichechidae; genus Trichechus; species Trichechus manatus. The sequence continues at coordinate 5,777,621 of NW_004443967.1, read as the reverse complement.
AGTCAAAAATAGTGTTCAAGAGTCACTTGGATTAGTTCTTTTATCCCCCATTCAGTGTGGTTATGTTATTTATTTGAAACATGGTTGGGTTCATTTGTTTCAGTTTATGTTGTTTTAGAGGTTTGGGTCTTTTTTTTTTTTTTCCTTCTTCCTTTCCCTATTAATTTTTTAAAATATTTAAACTATCAATATGCTTTTAAAAGCGAAGCTATTCAAAAAACTATTTAAAAGTAGGTAAATGCAAGGAAATATACCTCCATCCCCTACCCTTTCCACTCCTTTATAAGTAACCAACATCATTGTTTTCTGGTTTATCCTTCCTGCATTCCTTTTTGCTCAGATAAGCAGACATGAGTATATTTTCTTATTTCCCTTACTTACTTACACAAACAGTAGTATACTATAAATACTATTTTGTATTTTACTATGTCACTTAATATATCCTGGAAATCACGTCATATGACTTCAAAGAGATCTTCTTCATTCTTTTTTTTACAGTTGCATAGTGCTCCACTATTTGGCAGTACCAGAGTTTACTCATCAATCTCTTATATTTGGGCACTGAAGTGATTTCCAAGTGATATTTCAATGAATTACCTGTGTATATGTATTTTTTTATTTCTGGAGATGTATCTTCAAGATAGATACCTAGAAATGGAACTAATTTGTATTTTTATTAGATATTGGGACAGTTCTAAAATGTAGCCCAAATTCTTTTAAACTCCTCCCACCAAGAGGTGGAGTTTATGACCTCCTCCCCTTAAATCTGGGCAGGCTTCTTACTGCTTCAACCAATAAGAGTACAGAAGAAGTGAGGCTATCTGAGTTCCAAGACTAGACCATAAAAGCTATGCAGGATCTTTCTGTTTTTTTTGGAATGCTTGATCTCCTAATGTTTCATCATGGCTGCCTTATCATGTGTGCATTACTTATCAATTCACCTAAGAGTAGAAATTATTTGTAATTTCCCAAATAAAATTCTTTCACTTGAAGCCTGGTCTCATGGTCTGCTTCTGTGAAAACCCAGGCTATGAAGGATTCCACATTTCCTGCCAACTGCTACCCATTTTCTTTGCTCCGCTTCGCAAACAACATTTCTGAAAGAGCTGGCTCTACCCATTGTTTCCAGTTCCATGCCTCCCCACTTCCTCTTAAATCTAATCCAGTCAGGCTTTCATCCCACCACTACATAGAAATTGTGTTCGCCAACATCACCAATAACCTACAGAGCACTAAATCCAACAGTCAATCCTTAGTGCTCATTGTACTTGATCCAGCAGCAACATCTGGCACAGTTGAACACTTCTGCTTTATAGTCTTTCTTCACTTGGTTTCCACATTCGTCATCACCCCCTTCTTCTCTATTGTTGGAACATCCTAGAACTCAATCCTTTTCCTCTTTTCTTTATCTACACCCATTCCCTTACTGACTCCATCCAGTCTGGTGGCTTTAAATCACCACGTATAGTCAAAGAAATCTCAAATCTGTCTCCAGCCCAGATCTCTCTCTAGAACTCCAGACTCATATATCCAACTGCCTACTTGACATTTTCATGTTGGTGTCTAATGGAAATCTCACATATAACATGTCTAAACTGAACTCTTGATCTTCAACCCACCTTCACTTCAAACCTGCTTAAGAATCTTCTGCATGTCAGTTGATGGCAATTTCATCTTTCTAGTTGCTCAGGCCAAAAACCTATAATCACCCCTAACTCCTCTCTTTTTCTGAAGCTCCACATCTAAACTCTCAGCAAATGCTATACGCTCTACCTTCGAAACATATAAAATAATTTCGCTAATTCTTATACCTCCAATGCTACTACCATTCTTTAACCCTGATTACTGTACTTCCTAACTGGCTTCCCTAGAGTCTATTTTCAACACAATAGCCAAAATGGTTAATTTAAAAATCATGTCATTGCTCTGCTCAAAATCTTGCAATGTCTTTTCATTTCACCCAAAGCAAAAAGCAAAAGCCATACAATGACCTATAACGCCTCACATGAAGTGGCTCCTTACTACTTATCTGATCTCATCTCTTAATTTTTATTCTCTCACACTTATTACTCTTCTCCAGACCCCTTAACCCAAAAAAAACCAAACCCACTGCTGTCGAGTTGATTCTGACTCACAGCAACCCTATAGGACAGAAGAGAACTACCCCATAGAGTTCCCAAGGCTGTACTCTTTATAGAAGCAGATTGCCACATCTTTCTCTCATGGAGCGACTGGTGGGTTTGAACTGCCAACCGTTCGGTTTGCAGCTGAGCACTTACCTACTGGATCACCAGGGCTCTTTCCAGATTCCTTATTATTCCTTAAACATGCTTTGCATGTTCTTGCCTTTTGGCCTTTACACTAGCTGTTCTTCTTCCCCCAGATAGCCACATAGCAAACTCACTCGCTTTCTTCCATTTTTTACTCAAAACTCATCTTCACATTGAAGCCTATGCTGGCCTTCCTATTTTAAACTGTAACCACCTCTCACTCTCAGCATTCTCAGTTCCCTTATTTCCTCTATTTTTATTAAACTTTTCTTATAACGCATCATATAGTATTCACACTTAGGTTTATTGTCTGTCTTTCCTGCTAGAAATAAGCTTTTCAAAGGTAAGGAAAAATACCTGATGTATCATTTGCTGATACGTATTACTGCATATGTCTAGCACCAAGTGAAACCAAAATTATGTTCATATAAGTTACAAAGTCAATGTTTCGAGGTACCCTTTAGCTCAACTGATACTCTAAAATTTCTGTCTCATTGAATAGAGATGACAACAGTTATAGACTTCTAACTATAGTCTCAACAGTTAAAAAATGATCTAGTATCTTAGATATTTTTTAAACATTAATGTTTAATGCTCAAACCAAAAAAACCAAACCCATTGCCATTGAGTCGATTCCAACTCACAGCAACCCTATAGGGCAGGGTAGAACTGCCCCAGCGGGTTTCCAAGGCTATAATCTTTACAGAAGCAGATTGCCACAGGTTTCTCCCATGAAGCATCTGGTGGGTTCGAACCACTGACCTTTCGGTTAGCAGTCGAGTGCTTAGTCACTACGCCACCAAGGCTCCGCCTTTGTTCTAAATCAGATAACAAAAATCTCAAAGACGACTCACAGCACTGAGCACAGAACCAGTAATACTTCAGAACCATTTAAAATACTGTTAACAGCTGAATAAATGGTCATTTTGTTATGTGTTAGCTAAGAGGTTTTTTTGTCTCCTTATATAAATTGCTACCTAATGGTGACCATGTCACTTAATCAGAGTATACTTCAGAGTCAAGTTTTACATAATAAAATTTCCCATTTTCATGAATTACCCTGATACAGTTTCAGCTTTCTTTTACCTTTATCACAATGATGAATAAAGAGATAATCCACCTTTAATACAAACACATTTATCTTCTTAGTTTTCTAGAAGCTTTAAACTTGTAAGGATACTCAAAGCAAGTCCAACGAACATTTGGGTATCTGATGCCATTAAAATCAGTCAGAAAAAAGGGCCTAAACTTATGGCATTACACTATACTAGTTCCCACTAAGAAGAGAAACAAAAAGTAAATTCTCTCTGTAAAAATAAGCATTCACTTTATAAACTAAGATGATAAATGATCCCATTACTTATGTTCAAAGCAACTCCTTGTAACAAAGTATCATTCCCTGAAGTATACTTTTCTGAGGCAGTGAACTTAACTATACTGACAATATCTTTAAAGTGTACAGGCAATCCCCGGGTTACGAACAAGATCCGTTTCTATGTCTTTAAGAATTTGAAGGTAAGTTGGGACAGGTGCATACAGTTCTTATTTAGCCTTACTTAAGGTCAAGAAAAGCTGGAAGCCTTTTCAATGATTTAAAAGCTGCATGTGCAGCAAGTAAAGGTGATTGTGACGAAGAATCTGTCGTGAGGAGGGGTTCAAACACTTCAAAATGAGGGCAAATTCACATAACTTTAAAGGGCAAGTAGGAGTTGTCTTTAAGTCAGACATTGGTAACCCTGGGAGTTACTGTATTTACCCATTGCTTTGTACTATTTTCTTCATAAATACTTTTTGAAGTGAAAGTACTAATAGACTATTCTTGACACCTCATATTTTCAACATTTAAGCAGCAAATTCAAAATGAATTAGGAGTAAATTAATAAGTTGATTTTGCTAATAAAATCAAATTTTACAATAAGGTGGTAGGTTTACTTTGTACTAAAATATTCACACAATTTTGAAAGTGCTCATAATCCATGTATTATTGCTGTAAAAGGCATAAATCATGTATTCTGCCTCTGTATCATACTATATTCGTAAGTATATCTAATCAGTAATGTAATTAACAAGACAAAAATCAACCCAAAATACCCTGTAGATTAATTTATTTAGAAATAATATTGGTTATAAAAGAAACCAAAAGAAAAGCTCTAAAAATTACTTAAAAATTTGCCAAAACTATAATTGAAATTCTGTGAACTGAGATCGCAGCCACCTAAGGCCAAAGAGGGTGATAGGGACATCAGGGCCAAAATCTTAGGGAGCAAATTTCCTTGGGTAATTGGGTATCTAAAGGCACCCAAATATGTGTAATTAGGAGAGCCACACACATGCACAGAAAGACCTGAATCCTAAGCTTTCTCCTAGGTGGATCTTTCAGCTCAATGTAAGCCTGGTTAAGGATTGCCCCAGCACAGAGCCAATCTACAAAGACTGCAAGAGGTTGTTGTTGTTGTTGTTGTTTTCCAATGGTTTTCTTCAGTTTGTTTCTGCAAAAATGGTTTGGAAAAGTCACCAAGCTAATGGACTATCACAGCCTTCAACAATAAGAGAAGAAAAGAGAAAGGAAAAGAAAGAGACCTAGCAAACCCTGAGGAAGGGGGAGAACCTGAGTTCTAGAACTATCACATCATATGAATTCAAATGTCCCATTTTCAACAAAAAATTTAGAAGACGTACAGAGAAACAGGGAAAAATGGCCTTTTTAAAGGAACAAAATAAGCTCACAACAACCATCTTTTAGGAAGACCAGACATTAGAATAATTAAAAAAAAAAATGGTCAAAAACTTCCCAAATTAGACAAAAGATGTGAAATTGCACATATAAGAAGTGCAATGAACTCCAAGTAGGATAAACCTAAGGAGATCCACACAGCAACACATTACAGTCAAACTACCAATAAGCAAATATAGAGAATTTTAAAAGTAGAAAGAGCGATCCTTTACATACAAGGGAGCTCCAGTAAGATTAAGTGTTGATTTCTTCTCAGAAACCATGGAGGCCAGAAAGCAATGGGACAATATATTCAAACTGTCATTCAAGAATCACATACTGTCCTTTGAAACTAAGGATGAAATTATGACATTTCCAGATAGACAAAAGCTGACACAGTTGATTATCATCAGACCAGCCACAAAGAAAATGCTAAAGGGAGTCCCCAGTTTGAAATGTGAGGACACTAGATAATAATTCAAAGTTGTATGAAGAAATAAAAATCAGCAGTAAAGGTAATTTCAAGGATATAAATGATGGCCAGTTTTGCTGAGAAATTAGAATGACTCAGCCACATTTGCTTCAACGCTTTCCATGAATCTGTTACGACAATAATGTATGTAAGCAGCCTGTATTCAGTGCAGCATTGCTTATTGACCATTGTTGCTGTTCTCAGCTGCCGTCAAGTTCTGACTCATAGGGACCCTATGTACAACAGAATGAAACACTGTCTGGAACTGCACCATCCTCACGATCATTGATATATTTGAGCCCATTCTTGCACCCACTGTGTCGATCCATCTCGTTGAGTCTTCCTCTTTTTGCTGACATTCTACTTTACCAAGCATGATGTCCTTCTCCACGGACTGGTCCCTTCTGACAACATGCTCAAAGTACATGAGACAAGTATTGCCATTTTCACTTCTAAGGAGCACTGTAGCTACACTTCTTACAAGACAGATTTGTTCGTTCTTCTGGCAGTCCATTGTATCTTCCATATTCTTCGCCAACACCATAATCAGAATGCATCAACTCTTCTTCAGTCTTCCTTATTCATTGTTCAGCTTTCTCACGCATATCAGGTGATTGAAAATACCATGGCTTGAGTCAGCACACCTTAGTCCTTAAAGTGACACCTCTGCTTTTCAACACTTTAAAGAGGTCTTTTGCAGCAGATTTGCCCAATATATCATTTGATTTCTTGACTGCTGCTTCCATAGTCATTGGTAGTGGATCCAACTCAGATGAGATTCTGACAACTTCAAACTTTTCTCCATTTATCACAATGTTGCTTATTAGTCCAGTTGTGAGGATTTTTGTTTTCTTTACATTGAGGTGTAATCCATACTGAAGGCTGTGGTCTTTGATCTTCATCAGTTAGTGTTTCAAGTCCTCTTTACTTTCAGCAAGCAAGGTTGTGTCATCTGCATAGCGCAGATTGTTAATGAGTCTCCATCCAATACTGATGCCCCATTCTGCTTCATATAGTCCACTTCTCAGATTATTTGCTTGGAAAACAGACTGAATAAGTATGGTGAAAGGAAACAACACTGATGCATACCCTTCCTGACTTTAAACCACACAGCATCCCCTTATTCTGGTCAAACAACTATCTCTTGGTCTATGTGCAGGTTCCATACAAGCACAATCAAGTGTTCTGGAATTCCCATTCTTCACAATGTTATCCATAATTTGTTATGATACACAGAGTCGAATACCTTTGCATAGTCAATAAAACACAGGTAAACATCTTTCTGGTATTCTCTGCTTTCAGCCAAGATCCATCTGACATCAGCAATGATATCCCTCGTTCCACATCCTCATCTGAATCCAGCCTGAATTTCCGACAGTTCCCTGTCGATGTACTGCTACAACCATTTTTGAATGATCTTCAGGAAAATTTTACTTGTGTGTGATATTAATGATGTTGTTTGATAATTTCTGCATTCTGTTGGATCACCTTTCTTTGGAATGGGTACAAATATGAATGTCTTCCAGTCAGTTGGCCAGGTAGCTGTCTTCCAACTTTCTTGGCACAGACGAGTAAGCACCTCTAGTGCTGCATCTGTTTGCTGAAACATCTCTACTGATATTCTGTAAATTCCTGAAGCCTTGTTCTTTGCCAATGCCTTCAGTGCAGCTTGGACTTCTTCCTTCAATACCATCAGTTCTCATCATATGCTACCTCCTGAAATGGTTGAACGTCAACCAATTCTTTTTGGTACAGTGACTCTGTGTACTCCTTATCTTCTTTTGATGCTTCCTTCGTCGTTCAGTATTTTGCCCACAGAATCCTTCAAAACTGCAACTCGAGGAAGATTAAAGAATTGTCAGGGTGTGGGTACTAGAAAGAGCGAGCTAGAAAGATTGGTAGTAATTGAAGAGTGAACCATTTAAAATGGAAATTATGGGACTTGTTGCAGGTAGGTAATGACACAATAGAGAGTATGACAATGGGAATGAGTAACTCAAATAAGACAAAAACAAGATCTTTGGAAGAGAGATCAAGAAATTGACAGGCCAGGTATTAGAAGAAGCATTTATGTGGATACTGAAATCAGAAATGTATTTGACTGACGTATGCTGGGGAAGAGTGACAGTGAGCCAGAACCTAAATTCTTTAAGGCATAAAACAGTGAACAGACGAGCACAAAATGCACAAAGGTAGAGTAATAGGCAGTATAGTCTGATGACACCAGATTCAAAGCTGGGTAATTTAGAGTAGGAGGGAGTGAGAATGGTGTGGAAATGGCAGTAAGAGCAAAGATGATACCTACTCCTCTTTCAGCCCAACTGTACTGGCATATGTGAGCATAAACAATCATTACTTGAAAGGACTACAGTGGAAACAGTGGAGTATTTAGAAGGCGGTCTTTCTCAGAGTGCCAGGCAGTCTCTTGTTGCTGCTAATGGTGGTCTGCAAACGAGCTTCTCATTAAGGCTGCACACGAACTCTATACAGTTGTATATAGCTGTCTATACACAAGAGGCAATAACTTGAGTTCATAACCAAAAATGAAGTATGTTATTGAAACTAAATAGCCACCATAGGGTGTATATTTGTAGACAAAATTAAAATCAACACTAAGGCTACAGTTGTTTGAGAACGTCACCCAGAATTTTAAAACAGAAAAAAAAAGATACCAGAAAAACAAAGCGTACTTAACAATATAATACAGAAAATCATATATAGATTTCCCCAGTTATCTTCACAGAGCAGATAATCATCTGTTACAGAAGCCAACAGACTATCCTCAGGAAGCTTACTTTAAAAAGCATATATATATATATATATAAAGATACAGCAATAAGATTAAAAACAGGACCCTGAAAAATAAAAAATCCTGCAATCACAGCATGCATAGTAAAGAGATATGGTTAGTTTCAGCTTTTGGTTCATAAGTAAAATATGAAGAAACAGCGCCATCTACTGGGATTTCTCAGATTTAAAATATTCTCAATTCTTGGAAAATGTGACTATGTAAGTTTTCCCTAATTTGGCTACGAAGACAAACCTAAATATTAAAGGACACAATCTAACACATAATCAAAAAAATTAAAATTTATTAGTTTCTGGCTTATAATTCTGATCTCAAATCACTCACCATTTTGACAAAATTCATATGACGGTTTTATTTAAGATAAAAATATTCTCAACCAAGTAAGAAGAGAGTACGTAATTAAATACATTTTTAAAAGTAACTCACAGATATGGTACTCTTGTATGGTGCTGGTATAACCATATATTGCAGAATATCCAAATATTATGATCATGACAACATCTCTACTATCCAACTCCATAATATGTGCTGAATGTCCCTCCACAGCATACTGCTGACCGTGTCCAAGAACAGTGGGAGTTTTTGTACTCCATGACTGACTATGTATGTTGAAAACCCATAATTCATCTGTAACATTGCCATCACTTGTTTCAATTCTGCCTCCATACATAAAGATGTTTTCCTGAAAGTTAAAACACATATATTAATACAAAAAATAGTTACAGAATAAAAACTAATTTTAAACATTAAATTTAGTAACTGCTCATGACATGCATAAGGTATAATTCTTATTTGTTAAAAGTCAATAAAGACCACACGAGTATTGATAATTAATACTTTTACATACCAACACAGAAAAAAATCCGTGCTTATAAAAAGTTACTTTAAGATATTTTATTTAAAACATGTATAATACATAGTCAATATTCATATTTTTAATTATCTGTAGGAAGAGAACACTGAAATAATGTTGGGAGATTAGAAAACAAAACAAGCTATTTAAGAGCTAACCATTTAAGGATGAGGCAGTTCTACAACCAAGAATAATTTACTCCTCACATACAACAGAAAAGTCTAACAGACTGAGTTGCTGATCAACGTTACTCAAAGGCTATCTTTTCAATCTTTGAATGATCTGAGTCCCTAGTTGTTACATTGGAAGTTTCTGTCTATTTGTACTGCTTTGTACTGCTATTCTTACTTTTTCAGTGTTTTCACCAAGTTCTGTCACCAAAAAGGGAGATCACATTTGTGCATCATGCACAGTACATTTTTATCACTATTTCTTATGGCTATAAGTGGTACACCTTAGGTAAGTCTTCACAGTATTTATAAATCATGCAAATAATTTTAACCACATAAAACTGAAATGAATGATACACAAATTATACAAATCATCACTATTTATTTCATCAGAGAATAGAAGGGAACTTCCTCAAACTGATAAAGGTCATCCAAGAAAAACTCACAGCTAACATCATATTTAATGGTGAAAGATTGGATGCTTTTCCTCAAGATAAAGAACAAGACAAGGATGTCTACTTTCACTGCTTCTATTCAACATCATTCTGGAGTTCTAGCCAAAGCAATGAGGCAAAAAATAAAATAAAATAAAAGGCATCCAGATTGGAAAGAAAGAAATACCTCTATTCACAGGTGACATGATGATGTATATAGAAAATCTTAAGAAATCCACACAAAAAAAAATTAGACTTAATAAACAAGTTCAGCAAAGTTGCAGGATACAAGATCAAAATACAAAAATCAATTGTGTTTCTGTACACTTGCAATGAGCGATCCAAAAATGAAACTAAGAAACCAATTCCAATTACATAACATCAAAAAGAATAAAATACTTATGAGGAGATTTAACTAAAGTGTAAAACTTATGCTCGGAAAATGATAAAACATTGTAGAAAGAAATTAAAGAAGATATAAATAAATGAAAAGACATCCTATGTTCATGTTCATGGGTTGGAAGGCTTCATACTCGTAAGATGATAATACTCCCCAGAGTGATCTACAAATTCAACCCAATTCCTATCAGAATCCCAGATGACTTCTAGACAGAAAATGTCAAACTGATTCTAAAATGCATACATAATTTCAAGGTAGCCAGAATATTCAAACAAGCTTAAAAAAGAATAAATTTGGAGGACTCACACTTCCCAATTTCAAAACTTACTACAAAGCAAGAGTAATCAAGACAGTGGTATTAGTATAAGGATAGACATATAGATCAATGGAATATAAATGAAAGTCCAGATATAAATCCATGTATCTATGGTTGACTGATTTTAAATAAGAGAGTCAAGACCATCAAATAGGGAAACACTTGTCTTTTCAACAAACGGTGCTAGGACAACTGGATAGTCATATGCAAAAGAATGAGGCTGAGGACTCTTACCACACACTATATAAAAAAATTAACTCAAAAGGGATCAAACACCTAAACGTAAGAGCCAAAACTATGAAATATGAAACCATTTTAAAAAATATAGAGGTACATTTTCATTTACCTTGAATTTGGCAATGAATTCTTAGACTCTTAGACATGACAACAAAAGCACAAGCAACTTAGGAAAATATAAATATATTGGAATTCATCAGAATGAAAAACTTTTGTCTTTTGTGCTTTAAAGGACATCATCAAGTAAGTGAAATTAAAATCCTCAGAATGAGAGCAAACATTTGCAAATCCTACATCTGATTAGGGACTTGTATCTAGAATATACCCAAAATATCTTAAAACTCAATAATATAACAACAAATAACCCAATTTAAAAATGGGCAAAGAACCTGAACAGACATTTCTCCAAAGATATACAAATGGCCAAGAAGCACATGAAAAGATACTTAACATCATTAACCTTAGGTAAACACAAAAGAAAACCATAAAGAGATACCACTTCACACCAACTATGATGGCTATAATCGAAGAGTCAGATAATAACAAGTGTTGGTGTGGATGTGAAAAGAACAGAACTCTCGAACAATGTGGGTGAAAGTGTAAAACGGTGTAGCCACACTGAAAAACACTCTGGCAATTTCTAAAAAAGTTAAACGCAGTTACCATTTGACCTAGCAATTCCACTCCTAGGTATATACCCAAAAGAAATAAGAACATGTCCACACAAAAACTTTTACAATATGAATATTCATAGCAGCATAATTCATAACGGCTAAAAGGTGAAAACAACCCAAATGTCCATCATCTGATAAATGGATAAACAAAATGTAATATATCCATCCAATAGAATATTATTCAGCCATAAAAAGAAATGAAGTACTGACACATGCTACAACATGGATAAACCTTGAAAACATTTTGCTCAGTGGAAGAAGTCAGTCACAAAAGACCATATATTGTATGATTTCATCTATACAAAATATCCAGAATATAAAATCAATATAGACAAAAGGTAGATTAGTGACTGCTTAGGGTTGGGGATGTGGGGGTTGGGGGAATGATAGGCAGCTAAAGTAAACAGGGTTTCCTTTTAGGGTGATAAAAATCTTCTAAAGTGGATTTTGGTGATGGTTGCACAGCTCTTAATATACTAAAGAATACTTAATTGTACACTTTAAGTGAAAGAATTGCATAGTATGTGAATTATATCTCAATAAAGCTGTTACAAAAAAGAACAAAATGTAATAAAATGAAAAATTAAAAAGCAAAACAAGACAAAGACAACACATACATATTATTTATACACACACATATACATACACATACACAAATGGAGAGAGAGAATTAAATTTTTACTTTATTTTTAAAACATGCATATGTGTTAAAAAAAAGAGTGGTAGCACCATGGGTTGTTTTTATTTTGTTCTTTTTACTGTTCCTGTATTTTTCAGATCTTTTTAAATATGCAGAAAATATACAAAAATCTGATCTGAAAGGCCTAAATACAAACCACAAAATACATTCAAAATTTTTTTGATTAAAAATATTTCTTGATTCAAAATATTGAAATGATAACTTCATGAATCCCACATATGCATAAAAATAACTATGTAAAATTTAATCAATGTCCATACCTGATATAAAGCAAGAGAGTGTCCATATCTCTGGAGAGGCCCCCTTGAAAGAGTTCCTACATTCCATATACTGCTTTCTAAATTGTAACTAAAAGCAAGAAAAGAAAATAACTTTATAAGCTAAGATTCATTTTCAGTTTTTTAATTTGCATGTGTTTTTCTTCAATTTGTATCCAGGTATTCATTAAATTCAGTAACAATTATAACTAATAAACTGATATGTACCATATTAGAAATTTTTAATAAAGACTCATTCAAGATATACCTAATCTAAATTGCGATTCAATGACCTAAACGTAAAATATACATTAACTTGATTAGGACATTATTACTGGAATTAATTTGTTCAATTACCTTTAATCATTTCAATCAACTGATTAACCTAAACAATAGTGAGCTGTTCTGCATTTTTCGATAACAAAAAAAAGAAGTCAATTTTTTCTTCTTGGAAAGAGATGAAAATTTTCTCCATTTTTACAATAGTCATTTCCTTTATGTATTCTACACACATGTACTTATACACAGTTAGCTTAGCACTATATAAACTAACAAGCATATATTTCTTGTATACAAATGTAGCCTGTCAACTGATAACTCTTTTAAGATTGTGCAAAGTGAATCCAGTAGCATAGAAAGTTCTGTAAAAATAAGGTACTAAAAAAAATTTTTTTAAGTAAGTTACTGTTGGATTACAGAATACAAAAAGGAAATTAATATTTGTTCCACTGCTCTAAAAGCATACATATGAAAACAGAAGTTTCAAACGCTTATCTAACAGAATTCCAGTTTAGCTGTCGTCATCATACTCAACACTCAAATCTCCTCAACTTGCCAAACATACAAGAGACAGCACCCAGCCAAGAAATAACTGGGGCCCTGTTGTAAGTGAAGAACCTAACTATCGTTAACTTCTCCTTCCCTCCTCCAAGTTATCAGGAAAGACAAGAAAGTTACCCTTTACAAAAAAAGTAAGGGTTACCAAAAGCTGATTTCAGATTATGTTTAACTTACTGTATCCGTTGAGTTATAAAACAGATATGTATAATACAAACGGAGAAATATAATCAATCAGAACATAGTCCCTGGACTCGTACCACTACATCTATCCATATAACTAGTATCTGCACCCAACACACTACTTTCCACCAAATTACCATAAATCATCAGGGGGTAATAAACTATTTCTTTGCTCTTTTTTACAACCCTATAAAACTTTAAAAACCATTCTTAGCTCCTGGACCTGGGCCCCTAGGGCACAGCTGGCTGATCCCCACTATAAATGAACTATTCGTGTCCCTTATACACAAGATCTCGTAACACTGCAGCAGCTTTCCCATCTCTTCCCTGTATCACCAGTTTTTGTCATACTAGATAGATCATTCCCTTACCCATACAAATACGGTGTCAAATTTCCCATTAAAAAAAAAAGAAGAAAAACTCTTGACCCCACTTCTGCTCAAACCACCACCCCATTTCTTTATTACCCCCAACCTGTGCATTCTCAAGTTAACTCCAGTCAGGCCTTTAACCCAACCACTCCACGAAAACGGCCTTTGTCAAGATCAACTTCTCATGCTAAACCCATGGCTACTTTTCAGTCCTCATTTTACTTGATCTGGTGAATTGCTAGCGTTCAACATTGTTCATCAGTCCTGCCTCCTCGCATACTCTCTTCCCGGGCCTCCTAAGACACCACACTCTTTGGCTTTTCCTGTCTCACCGGTCACTCCTTTCAGTCTCCTTTGCTGTTTTCTCTTCTCCCCAGCCTCTTAGGGAAAAATGCCTCAGGCTCAGTTCTTGGTCCTCTTCTCTATCTACTACACATGCCTTCACAATCTCATCCAAATTTACCTCCTTGTTTCTATTCTTCCTCCCAACCCCCCCCCCGCCCCCAGTCTACTCTCAACAGAGCAGCCATAGTGATCCTTTTAAAATCAAGTCAAAGCATACTCAAACCCCTCCCATGACTCCACAAAGACATACACTGCCCTACACCATCTGTCTCCTTCCCCCATTATCCTTCTAATTTCATGCTTCCCCCTCAGATATTCCATGTTAGTTACATGAGTCTCTTTGTTGATCCTCAAACACTAGAGGTAGCTCCTACCTTAAAGCCTTTGTCTCTGCCTCCAGGTAACTGAACTGCCAACTCCCTTACCTCCTTTCAGTCTTCACTCAGTTTTCACCTCTTCCATGAAGCCTACCCTGACCACTCCATTTGAAATAAAAACTCCCTCCTCTTTCACACTCTGATCTGCTTACCTCTACTATCTATCTAATCTATAATCTATCTATCACAGATGTATACACACACATACACACACACAGGCACACACATACATATGCGCATATATATAATTTACTTATTTATTACATTTATTTTTTCATTGCCTGTCTTTCCTCACTAACTCTACAAACAGATTTGTTATGACTGCTGATATATCCAAAACCAAACCAAACCTGCTGCTGTTGAGTTGATCCCATCTCATAGCAACCCTACAGGGCAGAGTACTAATGCCCCATAGGGTTTCCAAGGGGCGGATGGTGGATTACAACTGCTGACCTTTTGGTTAGCAGCCATAGCTTTTAACTACTGCACCACGAGGAATATATCCAAAGCACCCAGAAAATAGTTTAAGTGCTCAAAAATAGTTGAGCTCATGAATACATATTTATTTTCACTAATGTCAATGTATATACATTCTGTAAAACGTTCTATCTAATGTAATAGTCACTAATACAGAACTTTTATATTATTTACTGAATGACTCTGTCTTGAAATATAACATCTACATCCCAGTTAAATTCTACTATAGAATACAAATCAGGTTATGACTGACACTATCACTTCTAAAAGCTGTTTAAATATCTTTACCTACAACTGAACTACATTCAGAATGGTGAAAAAATACAGTATTCTCTAACCTGTGAAAACAGCAACAGAAGTTATTTCTGATCTGATTTTTATAACAACCCCAAAAACCTCATAGCTTATTACAAATCTTTACAAACACTGTAACCAAAAAAACAAGGTTTCAAACAAAAAAATTAAACTATCTGGTTTAAATGGAAAATATACAAGTTCAGGAGAGTATCAAATAATATTCCTCACTTAATTTTTAATAAGTTATTCAACTTGCACAGAACACAAACTTTTTTCAATGTTTTCTTGACCATTTTGCTTTGTCTTCAGAACTCAACTTTGCAAACATCACAATTTAATTCGAAGTTCTAATCTACTTTCATAGGCTTTTAATTTTCTTTAATCATAGTTGGTTTCCTTTTAGTTTCTACATTTAAATCTTATTATTTATTCAGGTTTTTCTCACATCTTAATATTTTATCCCACCAACTCCTCTTTGAATTCTTCCGATTATATTTTTACTCTCTCTATATATATATTTTTGTTGTTGTTACAGAATTCTAGTTGTTCACTTAAATACTTACCTCCTTCCTTCCCTGAAGAATTCATGTTATTTTATTTAATTTTATGGTTTAATTTCAGTCATTTTTCAATCATAGCTTTAAATCTCCTCTTATACTCAGTAGAATTTCTTAAATGCCCCAAATTAAAAGGACTAATATACTCAGTGGGCATGGTTACCAGAAAAAATACAGGATGCCCAGTTAAATCTGAATTTCAGATAAACAACAAATAATTATTTAGTATAAGTATGGTCCATGCAGTATTTGGGACGAAACAAAAGTACGGTGTGGGACCTATTTATACTAAACAATTATTTGTTGTTTATCTGAAATTCAAATTTAACTGGGTGTCCTATACATTTATTTGCTAAATCTGGCAGCTCTGGGTATACACCATTGTGGTATACTCTCCAGTGCCAGTCCTGACTGGTTGATGCCCATGTTGCACCAATTACATTTCTTCCTGTAAATAACATTAATAAACAGACAATTTTATTTCCTCTTTTATTCTGTTGTTGAATAGTCCATAAAATACAATAATCAGCTGGAAAAAAAGTTTTCAGATAAAGTTCCCATCCATGTGCTTCCCCTT
Organism: Trichechus manatus latirostris; assembly: GCF_000243295.1. NCBI lineage: Eukaryota > Metazoa > Chordata > Mammalia > Sirenia > Trichechidae > Trichechus > Trichechus manatus. The sequence goes on along the minus strand of NW_004443967.1, from coordinate 5,761,295 downwards.
ATCACCCAATTGTACTGAGGACAATCTCTATTGAGCCAAAAGTAAATAAAAGATCTATTTTCTAAATATTAGCACTTCTCTCCCAATAAATGCTTTTAAAGAACATACAAGATAAAAGTTCAGGAAAATTAAAATTTACAGAACTGAAAGTATTTTTATATAAGAAGTTACACTTCATTCTAAAAAAAATAGCAAGTGGCAGGATTCATAATGCCTGATAAAGGCATGACCTCCCTTTATTTTAATAGTTTCTTATTCGGATTAAAAGCACCCTATAGAGGTAGTGAAGTTTCTATACACAAAAAAATCTCTAAATGTACAGATATACTGAGCTCACATATTCCAAAATAAGTTCTATGTAGTAAATAGATACTGCCACAAAAATAACTTTATAAGTTTCAACAGCAATAAAACAAGACATTTATGACAGGTCTTACTACAAAAAAAATTCAGTTTCAAAAAGAATGTGAAAATCTGAAAAATATTACTTACTTCAAGACCATTTGAAATGAACTGTAGTTAAAAGTATATCCACCAATCACCCACATAAATTTCCCATGTAAAACTGCTTTATGCGAAGCCCGACCTACAGAAGGACTGAAGGGTTTAACATTCGGGAGAATCCAGTAAGATTCAGTAGAAGGAACATTCAAAGAACAATCAGGACCTATTTTAAAAAGAATCAAACAACACACTGCATTAAGCAAAGACCTTATATTATAGAAACAGAATATATGGATTAAGAGAATTTAATAATCCAATGCTCATCACATTAATAAATATAATGCTCCTGAAACACATAACAAATGGCCTGAAATATAATTTATTTTAAAAAATTCTAACAACAAATGTAATGCCTACAGGGGAAAAAAGAATCACATTCAATCAGACTTGAATACATTCAAATAAATATCACAAAGTGAAAGAACTGTTTAAACAATGTAAAATCTTAGATTTACTTTAAATGTTAGAAAGTAAAATAATATACTCAAATCCCACTTCCGTCTCTTACTAGAAGTATAACCTATGACCTCAGGGAAGTCTGTTTGACTCTCTCATCACCAAGTCTTCATGGATAAAGTGTAAATCGCAATCTACCCTCAAGGGTTGTTATGAATATTTGATTTTTTAAAAGACAGTAGAAATGAAAGCATTTGTAAATTATAAAGTGTTAAAAAATATAAAAAGTAAAGATTACATTTTTTCTCAGCATCATTCAACTCAGGGGTTGGCCAACTATTTGGTCTGTGAGCCAAAACTGGCCCACTACTTTTTTCTTGTAAATAAAGTTTTACTGGAACGCAGTCATGATCATTCATTTAAGTATCTTCTGTGGCTGCTTTTGTACAACAGCAGCAGTGATGAGTAGTTGCAACTGCCACCATATGGCTGCAAAGTCAAAAATATTTACTATCTTACCCTTTACAGAAAAAGTTTGCCAACCTTGATTTAACTGAAGAGAAATGTGACCATACGGACATTATATATAAGCAATACATCTACTGGTATAAATTGTGGATCTTATCTTCTTAAAAAGGAAATGTAGACTTCTTTTAAATCATATAAATCAGGGAAAATAAAGCAAATAGGGTAAAATGTTAATAAAAGATTAATCTGGGTAAAGGGCACTGGGGTATTCTTTGTACTATTCTTACTCTTGCAACTACTCTATAAATTTGAAATTATTCCCAAATAAAATGTTAAAAACAAACAGACCACTCCCTAAAGGCACAGAGTTGGAAGCAATCAGGCAATATCTGGCTGCAGATGTGATTAAATTAAGGATTTTGAGATGGGCAGATTATCCAGGATTATCCAGGTAGGCCCTAAATGTGACCACAAGTATTATTATAAGAGGGAGGGAGATAGAGAACTGACTACAGAAGATGTCAAGGTGACCACTGAAGCAAGACGTGCTGCTGGCTTTGAAGATGGAGGAAGGGACAAGGAGCCAAGGAACGCAGGGAACCAGCTCTAGAAGCTGGAAAGTCAATAAAACATATTCTCTCCTAGAGCCTTCAGAGAGAACACGGCCCTGCCAACACCTGGCGTTCAGCCCAACGAAACTGGTTTTGGATTTGTGACATCTAGAACTGGAAGAAAATTAATGTGTATTGTTTTAAACCACCAAGTTTGTAGTAATTTGTTACAGCATTCATAAGGAACTAGTACAAAGTTGTTTAACAGAGAAAACAGAATTCCAGTGATACTAAAAAAAAAAAACCTCTATTCTGTTATCTAAAATACCTAATTTTCCAAGCAAAAGAAGAAAAGCAGTCAAAATTTTTCCTATCTTTGTTGCTAACATATTTTGTGTAACTTCTGGCAATTATTAGAAGGAATGGTCTATAGGCCAACTCTATAGACTGCCTATATTTTACTATAAATCAATAAGTTTATAAGTAGAATAACAAGAGTTACGAATATAACTTAAAGTTTTAAGCAAAATTCTATTTTTTAATTTGTAGCTTTCTGCATTCTGCAATCAAAATGATTAAAAACCTAAATAAATAAACTATTAATTTAAAACTCAAATAACTATAAAAGAGTACTTTATACATGGGCATACCCATCCACTAAAAATCTGATATTGATATCTCCACTGAAGACCAACCAAGACTCCCTTTTTATAAAAATATGGCCAGGAAAAATCTACCATTTCATAACCTGGCCCCTCATGCAACATCTCTGATAATTCTCCCTGCATAACTTTTCTCAATCAGTATGAGCATCTCCTCAAAGTAAGCAGATCTCAGCTGTTTTGTAAAAGATGTAATAAACGAATTCACATTACAGTGGTTTTTCATAAAGATTTAATATTCTGTTTTCTCCACAGGTTATCTATAGTTTAATAATCCAAAGAGCATATATGAATTTCTAATTCTGTAACTTTAGGCATTAGTAACAGGCTCCCGAATGTCAGATTTTTGAGGGACTAATCATACAAAGTACAACTATACTCTGATTACTCCCAAATTTATATCTCCAGTCTCACAATCTCTCTTAAATTCCAGACTCAAAATTAATCTACCTACCTGCCATTTCCACTTGAATGTCTAATAATTATCTCAAACTTAACATATCCAAAACTAAAATTGTGATTTTTTCCTCCCAAACCTGTTCTTCCACCAGTGTTTACAATCTCAGAAAATGGTACCTCCATTAACCCAATTACTTGGGGCAAAAACCTTGGTGCCATTCTTGAGCTCTCTCTTTCTCCCAATCCTACATTTAATCCATCAACAAATCCTTGACTGATAGTAATTAGGTATACAGGGATACAGTGTTTCCAGTTGCTAAAATATGGAAATGCTTCAATGATGGTTGGTAAGGAGATGTGCCTCAGCATTCCTAGTACCCCTACTTCCCTTCGCAGCTCCCTTGACTTCTTCCCTGAGATAATCCAGACCTCCTCATATTCCATGATTAAAAGAGTAATGCCTGGCACTACTGACTCATCCAGGATCCTGCTCCAGTCTTAAGGTCAACATCCATTTTGACTGGTTGGTGACTGAGTATCTGTGTCTCACCGGTTATGAACATTTTTTAATTCTATCACTCCTACCAAACTCCAACCATTAAAAATACCTTCCTAATTCCTTTTTCTACCACTATCGTCCAAGTCTCACTCACCATCCACTCTCCCCTGGACTACTGCCATAGTCTCCCAACTGGTCTCTTTAGTTCCATTTCTTGCTCCCTTCCCACCACATTCAACTGTCCACAATGTAACTAGAATGATTAGTAATATAAATAAGCCCCTTTTACTTACTTCCCTACTCAAAATCCTTCAATGATTTCCCATCCCACTTAAAATAAAATCAAAATCTTTAACATCACCTACAACCCCTACATGATTGGCCTCAGTATATATTTACTGAATGAATGAATGAATGAATGAAAAGATGAATGAAAGAAACTTGGAGCTTTAAAGGATTAAAAGAATGAGATATGGAGTTAAACCTAGCTTTCCTACTTACTAGCTGTGAAACCTGGGAGAAGTTAGTGAACTTCTCTAAGCTTCAATTTAATCATGAAGATTATACTAGAAGAACATAGGAGTTTGTGAAGATAAAATAAGAATGTATGTGATGTCCTTAATATTCCATACATAACAAGTCCTTTATAATAGTAGCATTATTATTATTATGCCAATCTCCTCATTTCATGTACATACAAAGAAACTAAGTACAACTAGGGCTATAAGCAAAATAGGCTAATATAGCCTAAAGTCATTAATATTATAAATATACAGGCCAGAAGAAAATAATAAAACTGCAGGTAAAAAACTTCCATAATCACAGGTAAATCCAATTTGAGAAATAATTACAAATAACAAAACCTAGGATAAAGACAGTACTACAAAGTTTTGAAAGTTTTTAGAAAGCAATCCCAGACCACTAACTTATATTCTTTTTTCCTTTGCAAAGTATTCTAATTATCCTGCATTGGAAATTTTTTTCCTGAAGGAATCTATCTCTGATTTTATAATGTAAATCAGTACAAAATTGTTATTTGCTTTACGCAAATTAAATTTACAAACTAACTTTGCTTCCATAAAAGAGGATAAATATTTAAAGTCTTTAGCTGAGGGAAACAGCACTTCCCTAAGGTCCCACAATTTATGAACAGACCTCTATACTAATTTCTGATGCTACTAGAAAAACTGTAATTGCTCTGTACAAACATGTAGAATAGAAATGCTAACAGAAATTGTACCTCCCCCAGCAACTAGGTAGATGAACCGTTCCTTCTACTGATTCATACTTCAATGGCAGGCTTTGATTTTTAAAAACAAGAATTTTTCCGAATGGAATTTCTTTGTATCATTTCTGAAACGTAAAAACATCCATAAAATAGAAGGGGGTTAAAAAAAAAAAAAAAGAGCAATCATACTACAGCTAGATCCAGTCAAGTAAGGCATTTGGGGGAGAAATAGTCTTTCTCTAGGAATCTTTTTTTGATACAATTTTGGCTTATTCCTTTAATTCATATCTATTCTACTCCAACATAAGAAAAATTTATGTTACTACTAAAGTGAAACATGTTTAAAAGGCCTAGTATATTTATTTTCTTCTTACAGTTCTCAACTGAAAACGTTAATATTGCTAACTTTGAACTATATCAAATGCAGATTGTTAAGCTGCATTTCTATAAATAACTCTACCACTGCAGATAACACTTTGGTATTTTAAATAAATGCAATAAAGGGGGGAAGAAAACCCTCTAACAGTATCTCTAGGGTAGTATATCAGTTAAGTTTCTGTGACTGTAAGCCAAATAAATTAATTTTGCTAACTTAAGAAAAAAATGTGAATTTATTGAAAAAAAAATGGGAGAATTCAGAGAATTTTAAAAAGAGGGTGAAAAAATAAGGCTTGGAATAGACAGCCACCTGTTTATCATCCCAACAAGACTACCTCAATGAGTGGAAGGCAATTTCCCAGAAAGAAATTGGATTGCTGATAGAAAAAGGAAATACATGCTGGGAAGGGAGATTTTAAGAGAGATATATATAACTTACTGTAATCATTACAGAAATAGTCTTCTTAATATGTGTACTAAACCTGAAATTCTCCAATAAACAGCAAAACAAGAAAACATCATTGCAAGTGTCCTATCTTTCCAACATCAATATTTGAATAGTTTGACTTTGTTACAATATCCAAAGCATAATGTTTTCCAGGCCATAAAGCCAATTTCCAAAGGCCAGGTTTCCAATCTTAATATATTTCAAATGTCCAAAGCTGTTCTCCTAATGTGATGGTTAATTTTATATGTCAACTTGGCTGGTCTATTTAATCAAACACTAATCTAGGTGTTGCTGTGAAGGTATTTTGTAGATGTGGTTAAGATCTATAATCTGTTGACTTTAAGTAAAGGGTATTATCCTTGATACTGTGAGTGGGCCTCAAGACTGCTATGTCAACTTCTGCCGAGTTTCTAGCCTGCCAGCCTGCCCTAGAGATTTCATGCTTATCAGCCCCCACAATCACAGGAGACAATTCTTTAAAATATACCTCCTTGTGTATATATGTCTGTGTGTCCTATTGGTTCTGTTTCTCTGGAGAAGTCTGACTTATACAGGCCAGTATTTTCATTTTATAAAACAATGAATTGGGTGAGTGGTAACATTATATATGTTCCAAGAATATCTGGTTTGCAGTTTAGATCAATGATGCAATTATAACATGGAAACGAGCTGCCTTTTTCTTAACAAACATCACTGGTTTCCACTTATTATTTTTTAGGTGTGGAAACCTTAAAGCAAAGTTTACATGGAATCTTAATATGTAAAATATCACAAAGTGGTGATGAAGATAATGAAGAGCCACTTCTCCTCCATCCTACACCACTACTCATTTCATTATATAGCCCTCGAGTCACACATCTTGAAAATCACCAATACCAACAAAATATGTGCATAGAAAAAATTTCAAAAATGTTAAAGATCTATTTTTGGAATAATTATGGCCCTCAAAATTACATTTAATCAAAAACATCTAAAATAATGAAAGTATGCTGTTGTTAGGTGTCATCAAGATTTTCACTCATAGTGACCCCATGTGACAGAGTAGAACTGCCCCATAGGGTTTTCTAGGCTGTAATCTTTATGAAAGCAGACTGCCAGGTTTGTCCCCTTGGGGACACTAGGTGGGTTCGAACCACCAACCTTTTGACTAGCAGCCAAGCACTTAATCGTTTGCGCCACTAGGGATTCTTAATGAAAGCATACAAGTCAACACTTCTTTTATGCACGATAATTAATCTGTCACATATTTTAGATAACCTCATGCATATTTTAATGCTTACATAATATCTTTAATAGTATGCCTGATGTCCAAATATTGTTCATAATTTCAAATTTTTACCCATTAATAAAATACATTAAATCTGCTTACAAAGAGAAGAAATTACTATACTAAGATCTATTACAAAGTATCTACTTACTAAGAAGAAAATTGTTATGGTAGTTATCAGTCCTTTAAATGGATACTACCTTGTATTTGTACAAAAAGGCAGTTTGTTGTTGTTGTTAGTTGCCAGTTGAGTCGGCTCCAACTCACGGCGACTTCAGGTATAACAAAGGGAAAGGTTGCCCGGTCGGTCTATTCTCAAATTACTTTCACCAAATTATCATCCCAAGACTCAGACAAGAGCAAATAATGTCTCTACTATACAAATAAGGAAACTGATAACCAAATAGGTTAATTGACTTGACCAAGGTAACCCTAATTGTGAATAGGGAAGAGTTCCTCCATAAATTGGAATACTTTAAGAAATACATACTCTAAGAACTACCATGCTTTGAAGGAAATCTATAAACCATGTTAAGTGTACTGAAAAGGTAATATGGACTACTACAAAAAAATAATAAAATTCTAAGAAGGATTTAAGACTTTGATTCTGATTAGTTGAAAATGACAAATACAGAATTAGCTAGATTGAGAGCAGGATTTGTTTATCCTACTTATCTAATTCAAAGCCTACAGAGTAACCAGTTGTAAATATTAAACGATGCAGGAAACAGCAAAAGAACACAGAAGGAATACACAGAATCCCTATACCAAAAAGAACTGGTCTACCATTTTAGGAGGTAGCAAATGATCAGGAACCAATGGTACTGAAAGAAGAAGTCCAAGCTGCACTGAAGGCATTGGTGAAAAACACGGCCCCAGGAAATTGATGGAATACCAATGGAGATGTTTCAACAAATGGATGCAGCACTGGAGGTGCTCCCTCGTCTATGCCAAGAAATTTGGAAGACAGCTACCTGGCCAATCAACTGGAAGAGATCCATATTTATGCCTATTCCCAAGAAAGGTGATCCAACTAAATGCAGAAATTATCGAACAATATCATTAATACCACATTCAAGTAAAATTTTGCTGAAGATTATTCAAAAGCAACTGCAGCAGTATATCAACAGAGAACTGCCAGAAATTCAAGTTGGATTCAGAAGAGGACGTGGAACCAGGCATATCATTGCGGATGTCAGATGGATCCTGGCTGAAAGCAGAGAATACCAGAAAGATGTTTACCTGTGTTTTATTGACTATGCTAAGGCATTCAACTGTGTGGATCATAACAAATTATGGATAACACTGTGAAGAACTGGAATTCCAGAACATTTCATTGTGCTCATGAGGAGCCTGTACATAGATCAAGAGGCAGTCGTTCGAACAGAACAAGGGGATACTGCGTAGTTTAAAGTTAGGAAAGGTGTGCATCAGGGATGTAGCCTTTCACCATATCTATTCAATCTGTATGCTGAGCAAGTAAAGTGAGAAGCTGGACTGTATGAAGAAGAACAGGGCACCAGGACTGGAGGAAGACTCGTTAACAACCTGTGATATGCAGATGACACAACCTTGCTTGCTGAAAGTGAAGAGGACTTGAAGCACTGATGAAGATCAAAGACTACAGCCTTCAGTATGGATTACACCTCAACATAAAGAAAACGAAAATCCTCACAACTGGACCAATAAGCAGCATCATGATAAACAGGGAAAAGACTGAAGTTGTCAAGGATTTCATTTTACCTGAATCCACAATCAACACCCATGGAAGCAGCAGTCAGGAAATCAAAAGATGCATCGCACTGGGCAAACCTGCTGCAAAAGACCTCTTTAAAGTGTTGAGAAGCAAAAATGTCAGCTTGAGGACATTATGCTGAGTGAAATAAGTCAATCACAAAAGGACAAATATTGTATGAAACCTCTTGTAAAAACCCATGAAAAAGTTCACAAACAAAATGTAACAATCTTTGTTGGTTACCAGGGATGGGAGGGGTGGGGGGGAAATAC
>NW_004443967.1:5728223-5751804 GCF_000243295.1 Trichechus manatus latirostris | reverse complement strand
GACATGTTGTGGGGTTGTTAACCAATGTCATAGAACAATATGTGTACTACTGTTTCATGAGAAACTATTTGTTCTGTAAGCCTTCACCTGAAGTATAATAAAAAAAAAAAAAAAATGTCAGCTTGAAGACTAAGGTGCATCTGACCCAAGCCACGGTATCTTCAATTGCCTCATATGCATGGGAAAGCTGGATGATGAATAAGAAAGACTGAAGAAGAACCAATGCCTATGAATTGTGGTGTTGGCGAAGAATATTGAATATATCATGGATTCCCAAAAGAACAAACAAATTTGTCTTGGAAGAAGTACAACCAGAATGGTCCTTAGAAGCAAGGATGGCAAGACTACGTTCCACATACTTTGGACGTGTTATCAGAAGGGATCAGTCCCTGGAGAAGGACATCATGCTTGGTAATGTAGAGGGTCAGTGAAAAAGAGGAAGACCCTCAACAAGATGGATTGACACAGTGGGTGGCTGCAACAATAGGTTTAAGCATAACAACGATTGTGAGGATGGCGCAGGACCAGGCAGTATTTCATTCTGTTGTACACAGGGTCACTATGAGTCAGAAAGGACTCGATGGCACCTAATAACAACAATATTAAGCAAGTCCCTGTAAGTAGGGAACCTATATGCCTAGCACGGAATACTCTGTGAATTCTGTTGTGACCCAGAGCTCCATCCTTGTTTCAATTCTCTACCTATACAAACCTCCTTGGTGATCTCATCCAATCTCAGGGCTTTAAGTACCATCAATTTAAGTTTCCAAATTTAGTATTTTTAAGTTAAATAACCCCTAATTTGTATCTACAGAATAGATTTCTCTCCACCAAACTCCAGGCCCATATAGCCAACTGTCTCCTCAACATCTCCTCTTGGATGTCTTAAAAGACATTTCAAACTTAAAATACCGAAGTCAAACTGATCTTCCTCCTAAACCTTCCTCATATTAGTTTATGAAGTCTCCATTTTTCCATTTTCCCAAGCCAAAAACCTTAGAGTCATCTTTGATTGTTCTCTTTCTCTCATTCCTTACATCCAATCCATCAGCAAATTCTATTAACCCTCCTTTCAAGTTACATTCAGTACTCAGACAATTCTCAGTATCTCCACTGTTACCACCCTGTCAGAGCTACCATCGGCTCTCACCTAGATTATAGCAGTAGCCTTTTAACTGGGTCTCTGCTTCCACAGCCCATTCTCAACACAGTAGCCAGCCAGAACCTTTTAAAACTAAGTCAGATCATATCAATCTTCTGCTCAAAATCCTTCAGTGCCTCCCTGTTTCACTGAAGGTAAAATTCTTACAATGGCGTAGGAGGCTAAAGCTTAGATGATCAGGCCTCATCCTTCACAAAGCCCTACTACCTCTACGACCCCTTAACTTCATATACCCACCCCTCTACCTTGCTCTGGACCTTCACTGAGCTGATACCTGACTAATCTCTCCTTCAGTAATTCAACTCCAGCCACAGCGGCCATTTTGCTGGTTCTCAAACACACCAGGAATGTTCCCGCATTAAGACATTTGTACTGACTATTCCCTCTGCCTAGAATGGTCTTCCCCTAGATATCTATATGGCTAACTCCCTCACCTCCTTCAAGTCTTTGCTCAAATATCACGTTCTCCATAAGGCCTAACCTGGCCATCCTATTTTAAATTGCAACCCTCATCCCCAGATCTATCCGTCCCTATTTCCCTGCTCTACTTTTATTTTCCATTCTCATATCACCTTCTAACATACTACATAATTTACATTTATTATTTATGATCTATCTCTCCTAGCTAGAATGTAAGCTCCACAAAGACAGGAATCTTGGTCTGCTTTGTTCTATGATATACCCCAAGCACCTAAAACGGTACCTCGTATCTAATAGAAGCTCAAAAAGTATTGTTACATTAATGAATGAACAAAAATAAATGAATTAATTAGTGAATAAGGGTTGTCACATACACATTTGCAATGCTACTTTTCTTTTAAAACAGTCACCTTTTCAAATAGGTTAGCAATGAAAACTCAATTGCATTAAAAAAAAAAAAAAGTTGCTGTCGAGTCAATTCTGACTCATAGCAACCACAAATAGTCAAGTCTGCTGTTCTTGCTAGCTGGAGAACGAACTAAGTGAGAAGAATTTAATCTAGCATATTACCTATCACTTGTCTATCCACAAAGTTAAATAAAATAGAGATATCTTCTTCATTTTTACTAAATTTCTAAAAGGAAATGTAAGCTACCCATGAATTTCTTCAAGACAAACTCTAATCTTATCTGTACCTATACACTATCCTAAAGTAAATTATTGTGGTGGTACAGTGGTTAAGAGCTAAGCTGCTAATCAAAAGGTCAGCAGTTTAAATCCACCAGCCACTGCTTGGAAACCCTATGGGGCAGTTCTACTCTGTGCTGCAGGGTCGCTATGAGTCAGAATCAACTTCACAGCAGCGGGTTTGGTTTTTTGTTTTCTTAAAAAATTATTTATGTTATATGACTAACCCATAAAAAAGTACTTCAGAATAAAAAATTTATGAGTTTTGTTAAAAGACTATATTTTTCTAAATCAAGCAAAAATACCAAGTTTTTACAATTTGAATAAAGCCATAGAGTGGAAGTACTTTTTCTGGTAATCAATACTGCCCCCTAATGGCCCATGTTGAAATCTAAAACGAAAGGACTGAAACCAATACCATGAAGAGAAAGGATCCAAAAACCAGATGTGAAGAACGATAATACTTAAAATGTTCAAATTCAATTGTTTCTCTCAATATTTAGAATTACGTTTTACACATCAGGTAAATTACATACATAATTTACTAAAGTACTAGTCTTCTAAAACTTCTAATCAGTAATTTAAGGGCTTAAACCAACCAACTCAGATCCTTATATGAGAACTGTGCCTGAACTGGATTAAAAAAGAACAACTGGATTGAGCAGGACATTCTGGAACAGGAAAGGCACAAGGACACTTCTATAACAGTTAAGTAACAGTCTTCTATATAAGAGATGATGACCTGTTTTTCATCTCTACAGCATAGGAAAAAAAATACTTTTGTTGTAACAGATTAAGAAAAAAATCACATGCTGAGGCCCGCTGGCTTATCTTTTTAACCTGTCTGCTCTTACCATTGAAGCCCTGGTGGCACAGTGGTTAAGAGCTACAGCTGCTAACCAAAAGGGCAGCAGTTTGAAGCCACCAGCTGCTCCCTGGAAACCCTATGGGGCATTTCTACTCTGTCCTATAAGGTCACTATGAGTCAGAATTGACTTGACGGCAATGGGTTTTTGTTATCCTTACCATCTACTCCACATTGCAAAGGTTTTCTGAGTAAACATGAGAGAAGTATTTATCCCACTCCTTGTCAATGATGGCACCAATCTAAACTTATATTTTAGTTAGAGTCTTTATTTCTTCAGGGTATCCCAATCATCTGAACTCCTTTCCTACGTTTGGGAAAATCATTAATGGTATTAATTTTATTCAGAAACACGATCCCTTTCCATTATACAAATCAGAAATCTTAACTCTATATTTCTATACCTCTAGACAGTCCAGGTATGGGCAAAACCTGGGTTTAGCCAAACAGATGCTAGTAAGCAGGACTTTGAATCTTCACAAGTGACACAAAGATATGGGGACAATTTGGAATTCTTTCTATCCAGGCCTGCAGCATGGAGTATCCATGGTAATGATACAATGATGGGACAGTGGCAATGACAGGAATAGCCTAGTCACACCTTCCTGTGGCTTCACGTTTGCTGTGGAACTAGCCACCTAGCCTTCCTTTGTACCTGTGTCTTTCCAAGCATGATTTTTCCAACCTTCTCGTCTCTTTTGTGAGCTACTCAACATCCTTTTATATTAGGGTATAAGTTAAGAGAACCAAAGATAAGTTACTGAAATAAGTTAAAAGTTAATTTCTCTCTCATGAAACATTTTAGTGGTGAATGGTCCAGGGCTACTGGTTGCTATTTCAAAAAAAAAAAAAAAAAAACCATTGCTGTCAAGTCAATTCTGACTCCTAGGAAGCCTGGTTGCTATAGCTGTTGCCATTTACCAGCTACTGGGAAAGAGAAAATCCAAGACATGACATGAAATTTGCACACAGCACCTCCACCCCCATCCTACTGACCTAAACTTAGTAGTATCGCCATACTAGCTGCAAGGGAGGCTGAGAAATGTGATACGTAGCTGGAAGGCCATGTGCTGAGCTTAAAACTCAGTGAATTCTATTACTAAAAAGAAGAGAACAATGAATGCTGGGAGACAGCAGCCTCTGCCACACATTGTAATGACTGCCTTCTCTGCTCAGCTTAGCCAGAATTAGTTTCTGTTGCTTATAACCAAACACCCCACGTGATTCAGATTTTTTTTTTAATTATGTAAAAGAGAGAAACCTGGAGCCCTCTGATTAAGGGAGTTAGTGGGGCCACACCATAGTTTTGAGTCCACTTTAAAACTGCTGTTCTACTGTATTCTTTACATATGAACATAAATCCAATTTGTTACACCATTATTTTGATGTTTTTTAAAAATTCCTCATCTATCCCAAGGTTCAAACATCTTGAGAGAGCAATGCTTTCCAAAGTTGTCTTTTTCCTTCATATGACTTATGACTTAAACAAAATTTAAGTGAAAAACGCCGCAGAAGCAGATGAGTCCACAAAGGTCCCTATTTTTTTAGTAATCTATTTAGTGTGTGTGTGTGTGTGTGTGTGTGTGTGTGTGTGCGCGTACACCCAACCAAACCCACCGCCATCGAGTCGATTCCAACTCATAGCGACCCCATAGGATTTCCAAGGCTGTAAATCTTTCTGGAAGCAGACTGCCTCATCTTTCTCCCGCGGAGCCACTGGTGGTTTTGAATTGCTGACCTTTCAGTTAGCAGTCGATCGCTTTGACCACTGCACCACCAGCACCAGAGATCCATATATATACATATATATTCATATGTTATAATTGTATATATGAGATATATTATCTTTGACAACTATACATTATGACAAAATTAAACATTATGAAATAAACTTTCGTGTGTTTTTCAACTTGCTGCACTTAGCATTTTCCATACTCTTTACTATATTAGCTTTTGATTTTTATAAGTGCTTTGTATAGGAAAAGAGAGACAGTTGACATTAACGGTGCTATCTATCCTCAAACCCTACTCCCACGTACTTTGGGAAAACATCTCAAACAGTAAACAGATAAAAGCAGATGGTTAAGGAAGAAGGCAACAGGTAATAAAGATATGGGGGAAAAGTATAGTCATTCCTGAGCAGAAGTCTTAGAGGTGCTATACAGGAAGACTAAAGAAAACAAGGAGATACGAAGACCAGGTGGGACAAGCACTAGCGAAATTTTAGGAAGGGAACCCAAGACTTAACACAAAGGTAGGCTTTTCCCCCGTGCTGCCTTAATAAAATGTCCGTGTTTACGAGTAACACTCACTTATATATATATATAGCGCAGCATACAGCCAAACAAATAAGTAAAGTCAACCAACATCAAAGGATCAAATACAATGAAGATAACAACAATCTTTTATTTTAACCTAAAGAAAAGAATCCAGTACCAAATAACACATTGTATAAAACTGTCAAATTTTGAATCTCTTGAAGATTGCCTTTTCAGCCCTCATTTTCAAATACTGTATCTCTAGTTCTTTGATCATTCCCGAGATGTTCTAGAGGAAAACTATCTCTCCTTTTGCTTTACTAATTCCTCCCCATCACACATATCTGAAGTAAAAACATTATTTTCTCACTAATGATCCTGGTCATAACCCTACCTCCTTTTAGCTATGCTACCTTATACCCAGAATCAGGATCAGGTATGAGGCTCAAAGTAACCAATGTGCACATCGCCGATCTTGAATGAAGCACACTATCTCTTTTACCAAGCCCTCTACCTCCAAAACATTCACAACAATTCAGAGGTCAAGTCCTGTATTAGTAAGAAATAATATGGTATAAAAATTTGTCTGATTTCTGTATAATATCTTACAATTTATAAAGCACTTTCACATCATTTTCATTTTAATAAAATACCTCTGTATTTTAACTATTCATATTAATACTTTGTTTTAAAAGTGAACATACCACCCAGTATTCACTTCATCATTTTTCTTTGCTTATAGACATATTAGAGTCAGGAATATTTATTATTTGGGGCATGACTGACAAGAATAACTGAATGTGAAAAGACCGATAAACAAAAGCCAGAAAAACAAAAGATAATATTTTGGACCCGATCTCTATTACAAGACCCCTCCAAAAATAAAGCAGTTCAAAAAGGACTAATAAGAGGAAGTAAAGAACAGAAAAGGGATAGAAATGGTTTACAAATACATTTCCTCTTTTGCTTTCAAGACTACTGAAATAGGATGGAGACTAAGGCAGTTTAAGATAAGTTTGAAAAACACTGTTATTATATGCATCTCTGAAATACCATGTAAAACCTATACTTCTATTTCTCAGGTCTTAATTCAAATATTTTCTTGAGGTACTATTCGCGCCATAGAAAAAGATGTTATTTTAGTTTCAAGGCTAAATTTTTTTTTAATTATATTTTCAAGGTACTTTTGTGAGAAAGAAAAGTAACAAATTATTTAAAAAAAAAGCCATTTAACAAAATACTTGACCCTATAATTAAAAAGCATTGAGAAATTTGAATCTCTCATAATTATAATAGGTAATCAAATTCAATCCAGTAAGAAATCACTGATATTTTCTGCAATTAGTGTTTTTTTTTTTTTTTTTTTTTTTTACAAGATAACATGGGTTTAAGATAGGCAAGGGTTTCATAATCTATACAAAGCCTAAAAATTCCCCTAGGTAAGTACTTAGCATACTCAGTAACACTGAAAATAAAAAGTCATCTCAAGAACAAGAAATACAACTATATGAGGAACACATTCTTTGTGATTTACTCAGAACAAGTTTGACAGGAACTATTACTACCATTGCTATACCATGTAACAATGCACGATCATGAACCTTTGGATTATGTATTTGAGTTAACATTCTATCAGCAGGATTAATATGTTGGCAAAAAGTAAGTTATCAATACATAAACATAACTAGCAAAAATTAAGCTCTCAATAAATACTTGACTGAATAAATGGTTCAGTGGGTGGGTAAGTGAAAGGACAGCTAGACCTATCTCTTAACTCCACAGTAACAGAATTTATCATACAATGGCCAGATACCCAAGTAAGCTGAACTGTATAGTACACTCTAAAATTAATACTAGATGGTAGATATTTATAAAAATTGTTTTGAAAGTCTTCCCTAGCAATCTTACTTTTGTAATAGGAAACTAAACTACTCTAGCTTCTAAGTACTTTTTTTAGTCTATGTTGTTTTAAAATAGCCACAAGAGGTCAGTCTTCTATAACAAATAAGCTTAATACACTACAGTCACAAGTTATGCATTTATTTTTGCAATATACACTTTACGTTACCGATTATAAATAAAATTTGAATGCACATGTTAAATTCAGTCAAGTCATTAAATCTTTGGAGATTCAACAAAAATTACAGGTCATAATGATCACATATCTACAAAGAGCCTGCATATATAACTTCAGTTGATCCTCAAAACAGCTTGTATATAAAATTATTACCAATTCTATTTGTGAGGAAGTAAGGCAAATTATTAAGAAGATGCTGGCTAAACTGAATGTTCTTTTAAAAAATGAGACTTGGGTATGCAAATTATAGTAAACAAATGAGTGCAGAATTTTCTATTAAAATTATATTCATATATATGATATATGAATCAACGTTTCAAAAGCCATCACACCACACATGCTTACCTTGCCAACTATCATTGCAGACACACAATTTTTCTCCTGTTAGGTCACAGTAACCGTGATCTGGACTGCCACAATTGGCTTTACAGTAAGGAATATCACAGGCTTCACCCTTCCAGTATTTATCACATTCACAATATACTTGACTTGGAACAGAGATACTAGTTGTACACTTCCCATGACCAGAGCAATTGTTAGGACAAGAATTGATTCTGTAAAATATAATTTATATATTCAAATTCAAGATAAATGAAAAAGATTTTTGTCTGACATTCTGTAAGCTTTATAAGTTTTATGTTGTGTCTTATGTGCTTCATTTAACACAACTGCACAATGTGGCTTCAATTCTTTATTCTGTACTCTTTTACCCCTTAATACAATTCAGTTGGTGTTTATTTGCAATTGGTCTTCATTCAACCAATGAGTTGACTTTGCTACCATGACTCCAAACTTCCAAGGACTACACACTCAATATCTGCAGCATCTATACAGTTTCAAGGACAAGGTTTTTAAAGACTTCAGTGCTCAAACGTTTCGAATATATATTTTACAAAAAGAAAATTAAATTCATGAGTACCTGAAAGCATATGAGAATCCAAGATATAACCTAGTTATATAATACAGTAAAACCTGCAAAAGCTGCAACCTGTGTAAGGCAGAAACCTGTCAGAGCAGGAAACCTCACTGAGTATTTATGAGGTAGGATTCTTAATAGAAAGCACCCTGTCAAAGGTGGAAAACTAGCAAGACCCAGAAAAACTTGACAGCAGTCCCATCAAGTTGCAGCTCTCACAGGTTTCACGGTACTTAAATAGCATGCTATGACCTACATATGCTTATGGAAGAAAAGGAATATTTATCAAATTCCATTTTAAGACCCTTTAACTATATATATTATATTAACTATATAGAATATATATAATATATTCTACTATATATTTATTTTTCCTTGGGTACCTACTTGAGATAAATTCTATAATTTCTGATTACAGAATTTTGGGAATATTTTATTTCTGGTGAAAAATTCTATGGTTATCAATTTCTGTATTCCTGGTGATAAGGAAAAAATGAATTTATACAGCTCCTCTGTGGACATTACTGTGAAAGAATTTGAAAGCATCTCTGACTACTTCATTTTACCTTTGTACTTCTAGATAGAAAAATTTAGGTAAAGCATCAGACGTAATAGATTCCCAATAAGCATTATTTTTCCTAT
Organism: Trichechus manatus latirostris; assembly: GCF_000243295.1. Taxonomy (NCBI): domain Eukaryota; kingdom Metazoa; phylum Chordata; class Mammalia; order Sirenia; family Trichechidae; genus Trichechus; species Trichechus manatus. The sequence goes on along the minus strand of NW_004443967.1, from coordinate 5,742,777 downwards.
TTTAAGGAGACAGTGGCAGAGCCACTTACCTTATCTTTTAAGTCTCAATTTCTTCATGTGCAAAATGATGAGATAATGTCTACAAAGTACTCACTGCAGTCCCTGTAACACAGAAGGACTACTAAACCTTAGCTCCTATCCCCCTCTTCATATCAGGAGTAAAATACCTTAGAACACAGCAAGTCAGTCAGGAATTCCTGTAATCCCACACATCTGTTGATACAAATTCAGTTACATCAGTTTGTATTTGTTTGCTTAATCCTTTGCCAACAAACCATTTTAAATTTTGTAATTAATTTTCAACCAAACTTAATTTGCTACCATAATGTCCTAAGAACTCAGAAATTATCCTAATTTTGTTGCATATTACATCACTGAGGAAGAGATCCTGTATAATTGAAATCTGACACACTAGCCTGCTCCTGGTATGTAAGATATTTGTAAAAACAAGTAACAAACTATTTTAAGTCAAATTAAGAGAATGATTACGAGATAGAGTTTTTTCAAAATACTTACGAATAAAAAATGTTGAAACCAGTTAGGTTATATGCAGCATCACTAAAAAAATGCAGCAGTGCATAGCCAGATGTTGTAACAACTTCAGGCACAGTTTCATTTCCCCTTACTTCAGGAACTATCAAGCCACTAAAAGAAAGCAAAATTGACCATTGTGTATATTGATACACATATGACTGGTAATTACATAAAGTTTACTCAAAGATGCTCTTGTCAGAATCACTAAGCATCTACATTACAATGGGCAACTAGAAGACAAATAAATCTAAAATGAGCTCCTATCCATTTCTCACCCAGTTAGCTCTGCTACAGCTGCTATACACTAACATCAACTCTCATACCTCCCCCTCCCTTTTTTTTTGCTTCTCACCATCTGGACTATGATGTGACATTTCTCTCTTGTCCTGCTACCCATCCTGTCACAATACTACAGGGATGACTTTTACTTTACTCCCAACAAGTGGCCCTGTAGCCTTATTCTTTCTCACTGGTTGCAAACTCTGATGAAGCTAGAAGGTTCACGCCATACTACCTAAGTGATCATAAGGCACTCTACTTATGTATTTCCAATATTAATCCAGGTTTTTTAGGTAATTTTAAAATATATAATTTCTATGTTTCTTTAAAATTTTGCTCATCTATACAAATTATATTAATGTATAACTATTCCACAACAGAATCTTGCTCATTTAAGCCCATATGTTTAATGCATTTGAAATGATGCGTTTGAATTATGGTACTGGCAAAAATATTGAATATACCATGGACTGCCAGAAGAACAAACAAATCTGTCTTGGAAAAAGTACAGCCAGAATGCTCCTTAGAAACAAGGATGGTAAGACTTCTTCTCCCATACCTTGGACATGTTATCAGAAGGGATCAGTCCCTGGAGAAGGACATCATGCTTGGTAAAGCAAAAGGTCAGCAAAAAAGAGGAAGACCCTCAACAAGATGGACTGACAACAATGGGCTCAAGCATTACAACAATTGTGAGGATGGCGCAGGACCTGGCAGTGTTTCGTCCTGTTGTACATGGGGTCACTATGAGGACTCCACGGCATCTAACAACAACAAAAGCCCATGTGCACACAAAAACTAAATTGGTGGGGGAATGAAATAAATGTACAAAAGCAAGAGTTATAAGTTAGTAACTTACGCTTCCCCTTTTTTAAGCTACTTGTTGGGGTGGGGGCAGGAATGCATATCTCCAAAAACTACCATTTAGTTATACCATTCTACCATCTCTTTATCTGTGAAAACATATGAGAAAGAAAAGAAAAGAAACAACTACCAATTAACTCAATATGCCCTTTAGACACAGTTTAAACTTATGCTTAGGTACCACTAGGAACTGAATTCACTCATTCAAATTATTTGACAGAAAAAATGAAATATTATAATCAATTTATTTTGTAAACACCTACTTAAAAGAAAACAAATTAAAAAGTAATCAACTCTTGATTTTATGCATTAGTAATTATTATTATATCTACTACCTTATGTTTGTGAGTAAAGAAAAGAATTTAAAAGGAGACTTTCAGTAGAATTCAAGTTCTATAATATCAATCTTAATTATGCATCCATAATTTTCATTGTACAGTGAGACTACATCAAAATGGGTACATTGCTAAAAATACTCCCAGGTTTTTGTAATAGATATACCTAGCCTCTGGGATCTCTCAAACAGATGAAAAAGTGGATGTTTTCTTACTTTTTTTTTTAATATATTTTTGTAAAATTTGCAAGTGTAAGATAGTTTAACCACAGTTGGTTAAAACTGCTGTTTCTTTCTCCTCTGACTTCTCCTCTGACATATCATGTGATACGGTGTTGGAGTGGCTGTGGGGCACTTTTAGTGTTCCGCTAAGGGGAAGCTGAGTTGGGGACACATTTAGTTTGGGTTTAGTGGGGTATTTTTATGTGGTTCACAGTTATTTTTGTGCATATTTAAATCATTGCTCACAGTCCCAATGCGGGAATGGCTTCCAGGGATACTCCTACTGTTCACTTTCTTTTTTTTTAATTATGATTTAGGTGAAAGTTTACACAGCAAATTAGTTTCTCATTAAACAGCTAATACACAAATTGTTTTGTGACACTGGTTGCCAACCCCACAATGTGTCAACATTCTTCCTTTCGCCATCCCAGGTTCCACTTCCATTTGTACAGTTTTCCTGTTCCTTCCTGCCTTCTGGTCTTTGCTTTTGGGCTGATGTGCCCATTAGTCTCGTATACATGATTGAACTATTCTTGCTTATTTTTAAGTTTTCTAAATGCAATAAATGAAAGAGGGTTTCAACTTCTTGTATAACACAACAGGTAATTCATACCAACTACATTCCCAATGAAGTCACCTAGCAAAATGACAAATTATATAAAAACAAAAAAATCAGCTTGAAAGCATTCGAGAGCTAACAAGATGGTGAGCCCAGGCATTGGGGCCATTCTCCCCTATGGGTATTTGCTAATTTCAAAGTCGGAAGTGAGGGCTGAAGAGCTAAGAGGCGGGGTGGTATTATCACAGCTAAAGAAACAAAAAGAGGAACCCAGAGCCCTCACTTTGAACTGAGACCTGAACTACCAGGCATAAAAGTGAACTAGTGAAAGTAAGACAAGCCCTTAGGGAGAATGCACTGCAGCTCAGGTGTGAATCACAATACCTGAGTTTGGACTGAGTTGACTGTGGATTGCTAGTGTCCCTAGGCACTCTCTGGAGGAATATAACATCTTTCTAGGTCACAAATTATTACTACATATGATTTTGCAAACACAATGTCCAGCATTCAGTAAAAAAGAAATACTAATAATAACACTGAAACAAGACTATATGAACAATAAACAAGACAAACAACAGAGAATCCAAAATCTGATAAGGGTCTAGTATGAAGAAGCCCTGGTGGCACAGTGGTCAAGTACTTGGCTGCTAACCAAAAAGTCAGCAGTTGGAACCCACTAGCCACTCCACTGGAGAAAGATGTGGCAGTCTGCTTCCGTAAAGATTACAGTCTTAGAAACCCTAGGGGGCAGTTCTACTCGGTCCTACAGGGTTGATGCGAGTTAGAATCGACTCGCTGGCAATGGGTTTGGTTTTTGTTATCCTGAATATTAAGAACTCTTACAACTTAACAACAAAAAAGACAGACAACACACTTTAAAAGTTGGCAAAGAGTTCTTGCTTCAGCAGCACATATACTAAAATTTTTTTAAAAAATTAAAAATAGGCAAAGGACTTGAACTGACATTTCTTCAAAGAAGATCTACAAATGGCCAACAAGCACATAAAAAGATGCTCAACATCATTACTCACCTAAGTACAGCTATTAAAGGTGCATATATTGAATCTCCATCATAAACATACATATGATCCCAGCTACATTCTGTAGCAAAATGATTGAATCTTAATCTTAACACTGCATTTGGACTGTAAAAAACATCAAAGTAGTTAAAAATATACAATATACAAAGCACAAACTGAAGAAATTTTAGACAGTATTTTATTAAAAACCTAGTTACAGACAATTTTGCTATAAATCCTTAAATCACCAGAATAAAAGATTGATAAGCAGTCATATCTGATTTGTTAAAACTGACATACAACTTCAAAATCTATTAAGGCCATAAGTATGCATCATCATTTTCTAAAAATTTATTCAATAGGAAATGTTCTAAATCTTGACTGAGGTGGAGGTTACTTAAGTTGTATACATTATTGACACATCTTGTATGGTACATGTAAAAATCAAGACTTATTCAAAAAACAATTATTCTACAGAATCTTTAACTAAAGGCACTACTAAGGTCCTCAAGTTTTAATCAAAAGGTCTCAATGTGATATGTTAACAAACAAACAAACTGAGACCACAGGTACACAACAGAGAATTAATAGCTTTTAAGGTTTTAAAAATTGTTTTATAATAAGAAAAAAAGAATAGTTTTCCAAATACCATAAAATGGATCAAAAAGAATTCATATCAATTAATTTATGATTTATTTCACAATACATTTAAACAGATATATTCAGTTTTAAGCCCTAAACCACTGAAAAACACCTCTAACCAGATAATCAACTCTCTCTTCTAAAAAATGTTCTGTTTTAAGACCCTTAGAGCTAAAATGATGAAATTTCATGAACCAAGGGGATAGCTCAGCATGGAACTCTTTTTATACTTTCATGGAATCTTCATATTCTACAAGATGTTTAAAACAAGCTAAAAAATGCCTACTCAATTTAGAACACCACAGTAACATAACTCAAAAATAAAACATATATAAAAATTAAACCGTTATCACAGGTGAAAGGGTGCTATAATTTATATTAAACATGATGTCTAGAGGTTGTAAATCTCATGAAAAAATATCATGAAAAATTGTTTCAATAATAAGCAATTAAATAAACTATATAAAGTCCTTACACTTTAATGCTTTAACACTGATATTATCACCTTCTTTATCATTCTGGAATAAAATAAATTAATCCAATACAAGATGTATACTTACTAGCCTTCAATTAGCCATGTACATTTAGTTTTATATTTATAGTTAATTGGACCATCTGTTAAATACCCAGAAGGTTCTGTTAACCTAGAAGAAAACAAAATCATGAAAATAATTACCTTAGAGTAATTTTAAGACACATAGAAACATAAAAAAAAAAAATTAAGACATAGCAATTACCAAAAAGGAGAATTTCTTTACAACTTAGGAAAATTTTCAAACTATCATTTTTCTCTCTAAATCTCAAAAGAAACTTATTTTGGTTTTCATTAAGCCTTGATTTACCATGAATATTTCATTTTACATACAGGAAAAAGACACTGAAAGATTAAATATTATATTGTCGCATTCACTGTTGATGCAAAACTTTATTTGCACATAAATTAGGTTGAGGCAAAAAAAGAAAAATCAAATGCACTTTGAAAGATGCAGATCTATGGATCAGAGAAACAGTATATGTGAGGCCCATTTTGGGAAATTACATTATTACTTATATTTATTTTTCATCCACCAGGATTGCTAAAGTAGCTGTCACCAGACATCACAAAGTCCTGCTGCCATTTGTATTACTATTTTCTCTTGTCTATTTACAATTATCTTCTACTTTAAACATTTTAAAAAATATAATTAGAAAAACTTCCTCAGATTTTCAGAACTTAAAAATGTTTAGAACTAAAGATTCCATTTTTCTTCATTTTGTTCTCCTTAACTCCAACCCAATTATTTTATCAACAAAAGACCATATTTTAAAGAATTAAAATATCTTCTCACTTAACTTTTATATATTTGTATGTGCACATGCACAAACATGTACATAGACGCATACATATATACATTAGGGCTTATCAGTCTTTATATATTCACACATGCCTAGACACATACACATACATACAAATACATATATACACATATGAGAATAATTATCTAGTTGTAGATAAAATTAAATTTTCCTTATAGTATAGAGCCTTAAAACATTTTTTTTAAGTGAAAAATGTTTCATTTACCTAAATCGGGGTGACAGAGAAGTCAGTCAATATGAATGTTTTTGAAGCCTTTCATAATCCTTGAAAATTGCTTTGGATAATAAAGGGAGTAATTCATCCTTAGGGAAATTTCTGAAGAACAGCAGGCAAATCCCTTTGCTCTCAAATCAATCTAACAATAATTGAGCATTTTCTAAGTGTCAGGTAAGCACATAATGTATTTCCTCATTTAATTACTTCAAAAACCCTATGAGATAATAATTATTAACCCCATTTTACAGATTAGAAAAATGAAGCACCATTTAAATAACAGGTTAAATACCTTGACCTGACTTTCCACTTCGAATAATAGCAGAAGGAATTCAGAAAACCCTGTACTGAAGGCAACTAAAAAAGCTAAAGGAAGATTTTACAATCTTAAAAGCATCTAATAAGTAACAAAACTGTAAGAATTTACCAAGCCAAGATCCAGAAGTTGAAAATTTATAAAGGGTGCCAAATAGTCAAGGCTGCTTTTGCTCAAGAGTGATTTTTTTTAGAAAAACCAAAAATCCAAACCTGTAGCCTTTGAGTTGATTCCAACTCATGGCAACCCCATGTGCCAGAGTAGAACTGAGTTCCATTGGGTTTTCTTGGCTGTAATCTTTACGGAGGCAGATCGCCAGGCCTTTCTTCTGCGGCACCACTGGATAGGTTCAGACCACCAACCTTTCTGGTAGTAGCCGAGAGCAAACCATATGCACTACTCAGGGATCTATCCATTTAGAACAGACTGTCAAAAGGCCAAGAGTGCTTTTGGCAGCCTAAAGGAGACAGGAAGACAAAACTTTGAGGCAGCGACTCACAAAAGGTAGGGGCTCAAATAAACAACATAGCACATTGACTTGGGACACAAAAGTACTATTAGGATAAGGTTGTACCAGAGGTAAATCAACTCCTACATGGACTTCAGCTTAGCCATGAGTCATCCGGATGGCAGAAAACCCTAAATCTTCAAATTGGATTAAGGTGATGCTAGTACTGCTAGGGGAGCCCTGATGGCACAGTGGTTAAGAGCCATGGCTACTAACCAAAAGGTCAGCAGTTTGAATCCACTAGCTGCTCCTTGGAAACACTATGGGGCAGGTCTACTCTGTCCTATAGAGGTGCTATGAGTTGGGATCGACTTGATGGCAGTGGGCAAGGTTAGGCCTCCTAAGGAGCCAGAATTCTCCTTAGAAGCAAAGATGGTGAGACTTTGTCTTACATACTTTGGACGTGTTATTAGGAGGGACCAGACCCTGGAGAAGGACATCATGCTTGGTAAAGTAGAGGGTCCGTGAAAAAGAGGAAGACCCTCAACGAGATGGACTGTCACAGTGGTTGCAACATTGGGCTCAAACACAGCAACAACCGTGAGGATGGCGCAGGACTGAGCAGTGTTTCGTTTTATTGTACACAGTCACTATGAGTTGGAACTGAGTCAACAGCACCTAACAACAACAACAAAAAGGACTGCTAGTATGCCAAGGCTCCTAGCAGAAGACAGAAAAATCTTCTCTGAAGAAAGATAACATTATCCTAGGTCTCACATTATTTCTACCAATAATTTTTCAAATAAAATGTCTAGCACATGATCAAACATAATTAGTTAAAGATACAAGACAAGAAAAATAAGAATAGAAGGAACAGACCTAAAGCTGGTCCAATTACTGAGATTATCATATGCATACTATAAAACAAACATGCTTACTAAGTTCAAAAACATAAATGGTAAGATCTAAAATTTCAGCAGCAAATTGAAAACTATAAAAAGTAACACAGCACATTTTAAAAAAAAAAAGGAAATTCTAGTGCTTAAAATTATAATAATCAAAATGAAAAACTCAGTGGACAGGCTTAACAATGCATTAAACACAGCTGAAAACAGGATGAGAGATTTAAAAGACAGGTGCATAGAAAATATCCAAACTTAATTATGCAGAGTCCAAAGAAAGGAGAAAACAGAAGAAAAGTTAATACGGAGGATAGAGTGAGAAGGTCTAATATATATTAAGTTGGAGAACCAGAATGAGAGAAGAGAAAGAAGAAACAATTTTAACTATAAAATGGCCAAGAATTTCCAAAAACTGATAAAAGATATTAACACACAGATTTAATGAGCTCAGTAAACTGATAATGAAAATCAAACCATTTATTTAATACATGAACAGATTCAAAAAGTCATTTATCTCAATAAACAGAGTAAAAAGCCTTCTAGTTCACTGTATAGTGCCTGGGGTGTTAAAAGTTTGCAAGCAGGGATTGAAGGTATGACAGTTGGTCTCTATTCGCCTGGAGCAACAGAGGAAGGAGAGTTAGGAATAGGAGGAGGATATGGAATGTGTGGCTTAGTGCCTCCATGAACAACTGCTTCCTTTACCAAGAGACCAGAAGAACTGGACGGTGCCTGGCTATCACTACTGAACATTTTGATCAAAGATTCTACAGAAAAATCCTGACCAAAAAGGGAAAATGTAGAACAGAATTTCAAATGTTCATGGACTCCAGACCTTCTGAAGCCATGGAGGCTGGATGAATCCCTGAAATTACTGCTCTAAGATAATCTTTAAACCTTAAAACAAAAATATCCCCTGAAGCCTTTTTAAAAGCAATTAATACTCTAGCCTAACCAGTTAAAAATGTCTGCCTTGAGCATTACGCTTTTTTAAGAAGTATATATAAGGGATCAAAATGACAACAGAAACTCAAAAGATTAGAAAGAAAACTTAGAGGGCAGTGAGGTTATATTAATGGGGGAGGAACAACTCCAAAAACTAGGGTGAGAATGGTTGCATAACTCAAAGAATGTAAACAACATCACTGAATTGTACATGTAGAAACAGTTGAACCGGTGTTATATTTTGCTGTGTATACTCTCAACAGCAAAAACAAAATATAATAATTCAACAGCCAGTCATGTTTCAAAAAGAACATACTGTGTAACTATATTGAAAAGATGACTTTCTTAATCTGAAAAAAATGGTGTCTACAAAAGCCAACTGCAAACAAAATACTTAATGGTGAATTATTTGAACCTTTCCCTTTCAGACTGGAAATGAAACAAGGATGCCCACTATCACCATATTTATACAACAGGGGATTATAGACCCTAGCCAGTGCAATGAAGAAGGAAAAAAATAAAATAAAATAAACAATATAATTATTTAAAAGGAAGAAATATTATGTCATTATTCATGATGATAATCTAAAAGAATGTGTTCACATAGAAAGTGGAAAATGTGGTAAATTTTAAAAAACATTTGTAGTTTGGTTAAGAGTATTGTGGATTAATCTTAAGTTTCTGTTTTTGGTAATAGTATCATGGTTGTGTATGATGTTAACATTAGGGGGAGCAGAATGAGGATATAAGGTTAACTTTTTGTAGTATTTTTGCAAATTTTCTATACGTTTAAAATTAGTTCAAAATCATTAATTGACTTACACTCACTGATTTTTAACCAATGAAAGAGTTTGTAAAGGTTGCTAGATACAAAATTATACACAAAAATCAACTGGATTTTTGTCTTCTAATCACAAACAGAAAATGAAATGTTTAGAAAGACAACGTTCATAAGAGTTTCAAAAATATTAAACAGAAATAAATCTAACAAATGATGTTCCATACTCCACTTAGAAACTACAACGCTATACCAAACCCAACCCAATGCCGCCAAGTCAATTCCAACTAATAGCAACCCTGTAAGACAGAGCAGAACAGCCCCACAGGATTTCCAAGGAGCAGCTGGGGGATTTGAACTGTTGACCTTTTGGTTAGCAGCCAATCTCTTAACCACTATGCCACCAGGGTTCCATAACACTATAGAGAGAAGTTAAAGAAGACATAAAGGAAGTTATTCCTTCTTCTTAATTGTATGACATTATACATTTTATGTCGCTCTACAGATTCAGTGCAATCTCAATCAAAATCACAATGATTTTTTTGTGGAAATTGCCAAGATGATTCTAAAGCTGGGAAGACCAAGGGCCAAGAATAGTCAATAAACTCCTGAAGGAAAAAAAAACTAAATAAAGGATATCAAGCTTTATTATCAAACTACATAAATTAAAACACTGTGATATTAGTGCAACGACAGACAAAAAAAGACCAATGGAATAAAATACAGTCATAAAACACATATATACATGAATATTGATTTATAACAAAAGAAGCGCTTTAGAACAGTGAGGAGAAGACAGCCTTAATAAATGGCACTAGACCAGTTTTGTTTTTTTATCTTCTAGAATATAGAAATATATCTTCATGACCTCAGCGTACAGAAAGATTTCTTAAACAGAACACAGAAAGTAAAGACTGGTAAGCGGGACTATATTAAAATTAAGAATGCATGTACATCAAAGACATCATAAAAAAGTAAAATGATAAACCACAAACAAGATTATATTTCCAACAAAATTAAAAGGGTTTATAGTTGGAATATATTAAAAATTCCAACAAATCATTAAAAAAAGACAATGGGTAAAAGACTTGATCTAGTACTTCAAAAAAAGAAAATCCCTCAATATAAAAACTTACTACAAAGCAAAAGTAATCAAGACAGTGTGGTGCTGGCATAAAGATGGACATACAGACCAATGGAATAGAATTGAGAATTCAGATATAAACCCATATATCTATGGTCAATTTATTTTCAACAATGGTGCCAAGACATCCAACAGGGAAAGAACAGACTTTTCAACAAATAATCCTGGGACAACTGGATAGCCATATGAAAAAAATGAATTTGGACCCCTACCCGATACTATATGCAAAAAGTAACTTGAAATGGATTATAGACTAAATGTTAGAACTAAAACTATAAAATTCTTAGAAAAAAATACAGGAATAATTCTTTATGACCTCGAGTTACGCAAAATCTTTGTAACTATGACACCAAAAGCAAAAGGGACAAAAGAAGATATAAACTGGATTTCATCAAAATTAAAAACTTTTGTGCTTCAAAGGAAACCATCAGGAAAGTGAAAAGAAAGGTCACACAATGGGAGAAAATATTTGTAAATGGTGTATCTGATGATAAGAAACAATAAATAAAGAACCCTTACAACTCGATAATAAAAACATAAATAACCCAATTAAAAATGGACGAAGGGACTTTCGAGCAACATAGTGCTATAGTCAGAAGCACCACACAATCCCTCTGCAGCAAACACCCAAAAAACTAAGTCAAACAGAGTCACACGTCAATCCTGAAACCCTAAGCATCAAATGAAGAGATAAGGAACTCAGCCAAGCACCTAATGGAATAAGAAACTGACTGACAACAGAGAGCAAGGAGAGATACATGCAGAGGTCCCCTATCAGTTACCACAGCACGGATCAGCCATCTTGGACTCCTACTGGATATCAGCAAACAGGAGGTACGAGAAAGCAGCTTCACAGAACTTCCAGCAGGAGACAGAACAACCAGTAACCAGCAATACACGCTTTCCAACCCCCCAACCTTCACCCCCGCTCGGCCTCCTCTGCTTCCTGCAGCCACAGTCTCTTGGCCAGGAAGCACCCGCTTCACACCGGTGTTGCTTGGTTTCCACTCGCCCATACTGGCCGACTTCCTGAGTGCCGTTTGTTGGCTGCTGATGTTGCTTTTTTCCTTCTTTAGATTTCTTCCTTACCTCTCACCACCTCCCCCTCCTTTCTCTCAAATACCTGGCTCCGTGCACCATCTTTGCTTCTTCCTGAAAGGCTGCAAAACACTGCTTGGCTGGGAAACTGTTTCTCAGCCCGTGCCGCCACGCAGGTGGGACCCCCAGGGCTTTTTTCTTTGTTTGTTTGCTCTGATTTCTTCTGTTTTGAAGTGTTTGTTTTCTTTTTCTTTTCTCGGTTTGGGAGCCCCTTCTAGCCAGGCAGTACGGCACAGCTTGGAAGTTACTCCCTTACTCTGTGGAGACGCACAGGGACATCCCTGAGGACATTTCTTTTTTCTGTTTTTTTTTTCTCTTTTTTTTTGGTCTCTTTCATTTGTTTTCTTCTCTGTCTTATTCCCTTTTTGTCTTTCTTCATTTCCAGTCCCTTGATTTATTCATTTTTTTCTTTTACACTTTTTCTTTTTTTTTCTTTCATTTTTGTTCTTCCCCACTTCTCAGTCTCTCAACTCTCCACTCCAATAGCAAGCTCCCTTAGTGCTCTTTTTTGTTTGTGTGTATGTTTTTGGCCCCTGTTCCTCTCTCCTCTCTCTTATCTTTCCCATACCCATCTTAGCTCCACACATCACAATCTACACCCTCCTTCCTGGCTACCTGCACCATGCACTGAACATCACACTCCCAAGTAGCACAGGCACAGCCTACTGAAACCTGCCCTGCATTGATTGCCGGTCTGCACTGTCAGCCCTAGTACGTGCCACAAACAACCCATCCCAGCAACTCCCCTTCAGCTGGACCTGCCCTGCTGTACTATACCTCAGTGACTGACCCTGCCCACTGGAGAAGGAGGTGAAAAGTAACGTGCCCACATATGAGCAAACAACAAAGAATGCACAGTCCAGCTGCTCAGACATAACCAAATAAAACAAAAAAGCAGGATGAAACAAACAAATCTACAATCAATAAACAAGGAAAATAACCACTGAATGCCCCAAAGACAGCAGACAATATCAAAACATATACAAAAACGGTAGGCATCCAAAATAAAACACAAGATGACATTCCAGTAGAAGAAAAGGCACTATAACTACCTGATGGGGAATTCAAATCTCTAATATTCAGAATTATCCAAGAGTCGAAGCAAAAAGCAGACAAAAATGAGGAAAAAAATAGACAAATTCATGGAAAAGGCAGACAAATTCATGGAAAATAATACAGGAACAAAAAGCTAAAATAAATTCAAAACTAGAAACTCATGCAAAAAAAAACAATTAGAAATCCGAAAGATAAACAACAAGATTTCAGAAATCGACGTGTCATAGAAGGGCTAAGGGGCAGGTTTGAAATGACAGAAGATAGGATCAGTGAAATTGAAGACAAACACTTGGCTACAACTCTGTTGGAGGAAAAATCAGAAAAAAGAACAAAGAAAATTAACAAACCCTGAGAATTATGTGGGATACAATCAAAAGCAAAACTCTGTGAGTGATTGGGGTTCCAGAACAGGGTAGAAAACAGAGAGGATCACTGAAGAATTGCTGACAGAAAACTTCCCCAATATCATGAAAGATGAAAAGCTGACCATACAACAAGCTCAACGAACCCCATATAGCATAGACCCCAAAAGAAAATCACCAAGGCATAGCATAATCACACTCACTAAAACCAAAGGCAAAGAATCCTGAGAGTAGCTTGAAAAAAAACAAAAGTCACATACAGAGGAGAAACAATAAGACTAAGCTCGGATTATCTGGCAGAAACCATGCAGGCAAGAAGGCAATGGGATGACATATATAAAAGCTTGAAAGAAAAAAATTGCCAGCCAAGAATAATAAATCCTGCAAAACTCTCATTCAAATATGATGGTGAAATTAGGTCACTTCCAGATAAACAGAAATTAAGGGACTATGTAAAAATCAACTAAATTACAAGAATTATTAAAGGGAGTCCTTCGATCTGAGAAAAAACAACATCAGACCACAGGCTGAATACAGGACACAGGATTGTACTAGCCAGATACCAACGTAGGAAATGAATCCTTAAGGACTACCCAAAACCAAAAGAATTACAATGGGGAACCAGAGGTTAATCTGTAAATAACAGCATCAGAACAATAAAAGAGGGAATAAAACGCTGTAGGTACTGAATCTTCTAATGGAGAAGAAGGCAAGGTGATATCAAGTAATAGACTGGTTCAAACCTAGGAAGATAAGGGTAAATTTCAAGGTAATCACAAAAAAAGTTAACAAATTTACTCATCAAAATAAACAAGAAAAACATAAAATCTCAATAAAAACAAAACCTACAAAAACAAAAGAAATGAAAAAAATCCACAAACAAAAGGAATTCAGCACAGGAGAATAAAAGGAACAAAGAAAACGTCAGCACCACAAAAAAAAAAGCACTACAAAATGACAGCAATAAACTCACACCTATCAATAATTAAACTGAATGTAATTGGCCTAAATGCACCCATAAAGAGATGGAGAGTGACAGAATGGATTAAAAAACAGGATCCATCCGGCAATCCGGCAAAATGGCGCTCTAGGCAGAAGCACCACGCCATCCCTCCACAGCAAAGATCCAAAAAACTAAGCCGCACAGAGAATACAACAATCCTGAAACCCTAAAACATCAAATGAAGAGATAAAGAACTCAACCAAGCACCAAATGGAGTGAGAAAACAGACAGAGAACGGAGAGCGAGGAGAGATTCATGCAGAGATCCCCTACCAGCTAACGCAGCGCAGATCCGCCAACTTGGACTCCTATCGGCGACCAGCAAACGGGTAGGAGAAAGCAGCCTCACGGAGCGTCCAGTGGGGAAAAAACAACCAGTAATTTGCGATATACGCTTTCCCACCCCCCACCCTTCTTCACCCTGACTCGGCCTCCTCTGCTTCCCGCGGCCACAATCTCTTGACCGGGAAACACCGGCTG
>NW_004443967.1:5715310-5719184 GCF_000243295.1 Trichechus manatus latirostris | reverse complement strand
AAGATTAGGAGTCACCAATTTTAGGTTCAGTGTAAAAGCCAGAAGCCTCTGTAACAACAGTTAAAGACATTAAATCCAGGGGGTAGGTCAGGCTGAAAAACAGGCATAGGACCAGATTATAAGAGTAGCAGAATTACAGAAAAGGTTTAGTTCACAGCCCTAGAAAGACCCCAATGCTAAAGTTAGTGAGCCAAAAAGGAAGTGGAACCGTGACATCTAAGAGGGTGTCATCAGGATAGATGCACTTAACCTTGAAGTCCAGATTTTTCTGAACCCTCTTGGCTTGTAAAAGTGGGCCACAACCCCTTGTTAGAAAATAACAACCTCCTCTTGTCTGGAAACCACATAAAGGCCTCACCAGAAAGGAATGTCTCCAAGAAGATACTTGTCCTCCTTAAAGTCTGACCCCATCTCCTTTTGACACTTACTTAGCCAATAACTAGAGTCAAGTTTTGGCATGGCTTTACTGGGCTAAGTACTGTCCCTGATTAGTGAGAAAAAGGCTGCAGGATCTGGCTTACACCTACCAACAGAAACCTGGGAGAGCATGCCTGAGAATGAATCTCAAATGTGTTGTTTCAGAGAAGATGGAATATAAGGCTAAATAAGGGAGCATGTATTGACATGGGGGCACTCTCCATGATTCAGGATTTGGCTTTCTGGTAAAAACACCTGGAGCTGATTTTAATATCCTGCGGGGAAGGCTCCATGAAGCTTAGAAAAATGATAGCCCACAGTAAATGAGGTCGTAATACTGAAACTGCTTTGGCAGAGATCAAGGAAGGATCTCTGGTGGGCATCTGGGAATAGATTTACTATAGAGAACACATCAGCTGACTATGTTCTCCAGGAATGCCAGAGGACATGTCCTTTATCATAGCTAAAAAGAATGAGCTAGGGAAGAGGGGCACCGGCATCTCTGAGAAGCTCAGGGTTGGCTGTCTTTCAAAAGCCAAGACTAACAATGAGAAAAACAAATTCCCACCCTCTTTAAAGGGCTACTTGTTCTTTAGCCATAGCAACAAATAACACCAGAACTGAATTAAATCAATTTAATCAATCAATGACAACTTGCTTCAGTAATTATGCCTCCAAAAGTCAGGCAATCAGTGGCATTCCCATGTACTAGGACCACAGTGCCCAGAGTAGAGAGATAAATTAAATATTCCCAAATGTTTGAAAATTAAACAAGAAACTTGTAAATCACAAAGGAAATTAGAAATTTTTTTAATTAAATAATACCAAAAGCACAAATCAAAACTTGCATGACTAAGCTAAAGCAGTGTTTAAAGGGAAATTATACCTTTAAATGCATTTATTAGAAAAGAAAATTTTAAATAAATTATCTAAGTTTCCACACTTTGGACCTCTTCATAACCTGGAACTGTGCTTTTAAAATTCAGAAGTCTTACACTCTAAGACCACACTCTGACCAGAAAGAACTAGTTTTTGGTTTGTTCATTCATTTCTTACTCCTAATAATACCCTCATACTCCAACTGTGTGGAGAGCTCCAAAAATTAGATAGCATATAGTTCAGCTACCTAAAAACTAAAATACGCTTCTTACGTAACTATTACTTCAAAAGTTGTTTCTATAGGACAATGTATTCTCCGTGTCAAACTTAAATTTGGTAGCACTCCTGTTCTTGAATCAAGGACCATATTGACTTGTTGATCTAGATCAGGGCTCCTTTAACTACTGGCCCTCCACCTGTTTGTGTAAACTAAGTTTTACCGGAATTTTGCCACACTCATTTGTTTATAAATTGTCTATGACTGCTTGGAGTTACAAGGGCAGAGTTGAGTAGTGACAATAGAGACTATATGGCCTACAAAGACTAAAATATCTACTCTCTTGCTCTGGACAGAAAAAGTTTGCCAATACGTCTTCCAGATGCCTGCCACATGCACATACGCCTTGCCAATATCTCATCCTAGCTGAAATACCCAATTCAAAGTCCCTAATCAAATAAGCATGCTAGGCTGTTTATAACACAGCCACTGCTAGATGCAGGAAAACCAGCACAAACATTAAACAGAACTAAAATTAAATGAATTGGGGAGCTGTTCTCTACCCTGGCTAGGAATAGAAATGCTGATTAAGACATTATAAAAATAAGAAAATACAATAGTTTTAATATTACAAAGTCTCTGAAGCAATAAATCCTGTTTATCAAAGAATAGGGTTTTAGTGTTGCCATATGCACTCTACAAGAAATAAATAGATCCACTCTGGCATAGTCTTTGTGAAAGGTCACCTTTATAAGCCATCTCACAAGTCTTTTTGTAAAGACTTTTTTAATACAGTGTTTCTAGTTAAAATATTAACTTTAACATTTTAAATATTCTCCCACGTATTTGTCAGTTTGTCATACTGTGGAGGCTTGCATGTTGCTGTGATGCTGGAAGCTATGCCACCGGTATTCAAATACCAGCAGGGTCACCCATGGCAGACAGGTTTCAGCTGAGCTTCCAGACTAAGACAGACTAGGAAGAAGTACCTGGCGGTCTACTTCTCAAAAGAATTAGCCAGTGAAAACCTTGTGAATAGCAATGGAACATTTGTCTGATATAGTGCCAGAAGATGAGCCCCTCAGGTTGGAAGGCACTCAAAATATGACCGGGGAAGAGCTGCCTCCTCAAAGTAGAGTCGACCTTTATGATGTGGATGGAATCAAGCTTTCGGGACTTTCATTTACTGATGTGGCTCGATTCAAATATGAGAAGAAACAGCTGCAAATATCCATTAATAACTGGAATGTGGAATGCATGAAGTATGAATCTAGGAAAATTAGAAATCATCAAAAATGAAATGGACTGCATAAACATTGATATCCTAGGAATTAGTGAGGTGAAGTGGACTGGTATTGGTCACTCTGAATCAAACAACCATATGGTCTACTACACCGGGAATGACAACTTGAAGAGAAATAGCATTGCATTCATCGTCAAAAAGAACATTTCAAGATCTATCCTGAAGTACAACACTGACAGTGATAGGATAATATCCATACGCCTACAAGAAAGACCAGTTAACACAACTATTATTCAAATTTATGCACCAACCACTAAGGCTAAAGATAAAGATACTGAAGATTTTTACCAACTTCTGCAGTCTGAAATTGATCAAACATGTAATCAGGATGCATTGATAATTACTGGTGTTTGGAATGTGAAAGTTGGAAGCAAAGAAGGATCAGTAGTTGGAAAATACAGCCTTGGTGACAGAAATGATGCCGGAGATTGCATGGTAAGATTTTGCCAAGACCAGTGACTTTGTCATTGCCAATACCTTGTTCAACAACATAAACAGCGACTATACACATGGACCTTGCAGGATGGAATACACAGGAATTAAATCGACTACATTTGTGGAAAGAGACAATGGAAAAGCTCAATATCATCAGTCAGAACAAGGCCAGGGGTTGACATCAATTGCTCATATGCAAGTTGAAGCTGAAGCTGAAGAAAATTAGAACAAGTTCACAAGAGCTAAAGTACAACCCTGAGTATATCCCACCTGAATTTAGAGACCATCTCTAGCACAGATTCGACGCATTGAACACTAATAACCAAAGACCAGATGAGTTGTGGGATGGTGTCTCAGTCATCTAGTGCTGCTCCAACAGAAATACCACAAGTGGATGGCTTTAACAAAGAGAAGTTTATTTCTTCACAGTCCAGTGGGCTACAAGTCCAAATTCAGGGTGTCAGCTCCAGGGGAACACTTTCTCCATCGGCTCTGGAGGAAAGTCCATCCCATCAGTATTCCTTTTGTCTGGGAGCTTCTCTGCACAGGAACCTCAGGTCCAAAGGACGCGCTCTGCTCCTGGCACTGCTTTCTTGGTGGTATGAGGTTCCCATGTGTCTCTG
>NW_004443967.1:5706998-5714627 GCF_000243295.1 Trichechus manatus latirostris | reverse complement strand
GGCAACGGGTTTGGTTTTTTGGTATGGGGAAAATATTAAACAAATATTTAATATTTTAAATATTAAATCAAAAGAAGATGGAAGGAATACACAGAGGCACTGTACCAAAAAGAACTGGTCAACATTCAACCATTTCAGGAGTAACATATGATCAAGAACCGATGGTACTGAAGGAAGATGTCCAAGCTGCACTGAAGGCATGGGTGAAAAACAAGGCTCCAGGACTTGACAGAATACCAACTGAGATGTTTCAACAAATGGATGCAGTACTGGAAGTGCTCAGTCATCCATGCCAAGAAATTTGCAAGACAGCTCCCTGGCCAACCAACTGGAAGAGATCCATATTCACGCCTATTCCAAGGAAAGGTGATCCAACCAAATGCAGAAATTATCAAACAATATCATTAACATTACACACAAGTAAAATTTTGCCGATGATCAATCAAAAGCAGCTACAACATCAACAGGGAACTTCCAGAAATTCAAGCCAGATTCAGAAGAGGACATGGAACCAGGGATATCATTGCTGATGTCAGAGGGATCCTGGCTGAAAGCAGAGAATACCAGAAAGATGTTTACCTGTGTTTTATTGACTATGCAAACGTATTCAACTGTGTGGATCATAACAAATTATGGTTAACATTAGGAAGAATGGGAATTTCAGAACACTTAATTGTGCTCATGAGGAACCTGTACTTAGACAAAGAAGTGTCATTCGAACAGAACAAGGGGATAAAACCACGTGGTTTAAAGTCAGGAAAGGTGTGCATCAGGGTTGAATCTTTCACCATACTTATTCGATCTGTATACTGAGCAAATAATCTGAGAAGCTGGATAATATGAAGAAGAACGGGGCATCAAGATTAGCAGAAGACTCATTAACAACCTGCGTTATGCAGATGACACAACCTTGCTTGCTCAAAGTGAAGAGGACTTGAAGCACTTACTGATGAAGATCTAAGACCACACCTTCAATATAGATTACAACTCAACATAAAGAAAACAAAAATCCTCACAACTGGACCAATAAGCAACATCATGATAAACAGAGAAAAGATTGATGTCAAGGATTTCATTTTACTTGGATCCACAATCAAAATCCATGGAAGCAGCAGTCAAGAAATCAAATGACGCATTGTATTGGGCAAATATGCTGCAAAAGATCTCATAAAAGTGTTAAAAAGCAAAGATGTGCCTGACCCAAGTCATGGTGTTTTCATTTGCCTCACGTGCATGGGAAAGCTGGACAATAAATAAGGAAGACAGAAGAATAATTGACGCCTTTGAATTGTGGTGTTGGCAAAGCATACTGAATATACCACAGACTGCCAAAAGAAAGAACAAATTTGTCTTGGAAGAACGACAGTCAGAATGCTCCTTAGAAGCAAGGATGGCGAGACTATGTCTCACGTACTTTGGACATGTCATCAGGAGGGATCATTCCGTGGAGAAGGACATCATGCTTGGTAAAGTAGAGGGTCAGCGAAAAAGAAGACGACCCTCAATGTGCTAGACTGACACAGTGGCTGCAACAATGGGCTCAAGCATAAAAACAAATTGTGAGGATGGCACAGGACCGGGCCGTGTTTCACTTGTTGTACGTAGGGTCCTTATGAATCAGAACCAACTCGATGGCACCTATCATCAACAACAGTTAAAGTATTACTTAAGTTCATTGATTGTTGTTTAAACTAAATGAATAAAGAGGACTTCTGGACTATTTTCACTGCAATTTTTTTCCTCTCTCACATTGATAAATTATTGTATTACACTAACTGTGCTGAGCTTGATTTTTTCCTTGTTCCTTTCAAAGGGCACTCTGTAACTCTGCCTTCTTTGGCCATCTGGCCCCTAAGGACCCCTAATAAAAGCTTTCAGGTGACTTCATCTGCTAAAGTAGTGGTCTCCAAATCTTAATTATGCTCCCTAACAGTAAAGATTTTGATTACATAACTCCAATATATGTGTATTTATATACAAACATGTAAAATATATACTAAGAGGCATTGGTGGTTCAGTGAAGAATACTCGTCTTCCCTATGGAGGCTCAGGTTTGATTCCCAGCCAAAGTACTTCATGGACAGCCACTACCTATCTGTGTTCGGTAAAGCAGCAAAGTAAATGCATGTAAAGTTCTTGGCACACTGATCTCAAATCCAAGTCTAATATCAAAATTAATGCTCTTAATTAGCCCCTACGCAATCTGGAAATCCAGAAGACAATCAGTTTATAACTAAGGAGGAAGTTCTTACTGAAGAGTAAAAGATGGCTTGATACAGAAAAGGAGCCGGACAGATACGTTGTGGCATCTAATCTGTCACTAAGTAGCTATTAGACAGTACATAAGTAATTGCTTCAGTTCTTTCAGTCTCTATTTCCACTTATAACAAGAATAATAATACCTATCTCACAGGATTTTTACTGGCATTAAAAGGGGCAATGTAAGTAAAAGCTTTTTCTACCACATTATACCACTTCTCAACTAAACTCATAATTTTATCCTTGAAATGCTACTCCACTAATATTTTTTCTTACATGAAATAGCTATAATAATAAATTCTATTTGCAAGAAAAATATTATTATACCGAAATTACACTGTCAAAAAAGTACAAATGAAATTTGGCATTAAAATTAATACATCACAACATAGAAAATGCTCTTAAACTTTCAGTATTTTTACAACAGATGTATAGAATCAACTTGAAAGTTTCTACTTTACAATGTTTTTATTTCTAAATGCTTATATTTTACCTATAAAACTAATAAGTATTTCCTCCTCCCACTGTGGAAGGCTATAAGGTGAAGTCCTGTCAACCAACCTTGCCCTACCCTAAGCAATAATAAAGGTAAAATAAAGACATTCCAAAATGAAGGTAAACCAAGAGAATTTGTTGCCACCAGATCATCTCTGAAACAATTGCTAAAGAAATTCCTTCAGACATAAAGAAAACGACAACAAAAGGAAAGGCAGAACATGGAGAATGAAGCAAAACCAACAGAAAAATTAGTATCTGGTAAATATAATACACTATTCTCCTCCTCCTGAGTTTTTTAAATTACGGCTTATGGTTAAAAGCAAAAAACAAAATATGGCATGATAATGGTTCTCAATGTATTTAAAAAAACCAAACCTGCTGCCATTGAGTCGATTCCAACTCAAGGCAACCCTACAGGACAGAGTAGAACTGCCCCATAGGGTTTCCAGGGAGTAGCTGGTAGATTTGAACTGCCGACCTTTTAAAAGTAATTTTTAGACAATTACATCATATTTAATGGTGAAAGACTGAATGCTTTCCTCTAAGATTAGGAACAAGATATGGATGTTATCTCTCATCACTCCCATTCAACATTGTATTGAAAGTTTTACCCAGTGCAATGAAACAAGAGAAAGAAATAAAGGAGATATCAAAGGGCATGGAAAAACTGGTGAAATCTGAAAAGCTATCTAGTTAGTTAACAGTATTTTACCAATGCTGATTTCTGCGTTTTGATCATTATACACATATGGGGTTGCCATGAGTTAGCATCAACTTGATGGGAACTGTTTTTTGTGAGATGTTACCATTGGGGAAGGCGTAAACTGAAACACACTAAATTATTTTGCAACTTCTACATGAGTAAAGTAGAGGGTCAGTGAAAAAGAAGAAGACCCTCAACAAGACGGATTGACACAGTGGCTACAACAATAAGCTCAAACACAGCAATGATCATGAGGATGGTGCAGGACCAGGCAGTGTTTCATTCAGCTGTATGTAGGGTCACTATGAGTTGGAACTGACTCGATGTTACCTAACAACAACAAAATTATTTCAAAATAAAAATTTCAAAAAATAGTAGTTTTCTACATTTCCATGCCTTAATTAGATAAAAAAGATTTGAAGTATTTAATTTACTATTACCAATCAAATACTAAAGCTTCAAAATATGTGTATTTAAATCTAGGACAATATTTGATAATTTAAAATGCTTCATCTGGAACCTATAATTTATATGTTCCCAATAGGCTTATAACAATTTATAACTCAAAATCAAAGTAAGGATCTTAGCATTAATGAAACTAGTAATGATTTCAGTTTACACAAATAATGAAGATTATATAATGAGATGCTGTTATACTGCAAGTTAAGCACAATTCTCTCCTGCATTAACCAATGTACAACTCTTGCTCTACTGAAAATCTTAAGGAAAAAAATTTATAACAGATGTTATGGTTAAGATTGTGTGTCAACTTGGCTGAGCCATGATTCTCAGTGTTTTAATGTGATCACTCCCATTACTGAATACACTTTGAGCAGCCAATCAGATGAAAGGGCATCTCCTGGGGGTGTGGCCTGCATCTGAATATAAGCAGATGTTCTGGCTTTTTGCTCACCCTGGATCCTGTGGCTGCCTCCTGTCATCTCATCTCCAGTTCTTGGGACTTGAGCTGTCAGCTCATCTGCAGAACTTGGGATTCGTCGGTCTTCATAGCCTGTGAGCGGAGCCCTGCTCTCTGACCTACCGATCTTGGGCTCATCAGCTTCTGCAGCTGCATGACTTGGGAGAGGCCTCTACCCTGATCCACGGACTTGGGACATTCTAGCCTCTACAATCGCGTGAGCTATTTCCTTGATATAAACCTCTTTCTCTCTCTCTCTCTCTCTCTCTCTATATATATATATATACATATATGTATATATATGTATATATATATTTATATGCTTTACTGGTTTTGCTTCTCTAGAGAACCCAACCTAAGATATTTGGTACCAAGAGTGGTTCTAGAGAAACAAAATTGTAAGGATGAGTTTTCTAAATTGGTTCTCAAGTCTGGTTAGTCTTAAAGATGTTGATGACTCTGCTTCCAGCAGTAAAGAGGCCACTGCTAGTCCATGGAGCGAGGTGGCGATACAAATATGCAAAATATCACCACCAGTAGACCAGGTATTGGTGAAAAGCGAGGTTCAGGGTGAACACATTTGCGATCTTTCTACAGCTTTGTCAGAACGAGAAGTGTAAGTAAGCTGGTTTGTTTGTCCTACTTTTGCTAGACGAACTGTGGAAAAAAAGTGATGTGCTCAGGGCTTCAGAGTCAAAGCTCAAGTGCCGCACACATGACCTCAAGGCTTCCACTTGTGCTTTGAAAGAAAGCCTTATTTCTTGTAGTAACAGAACTGAAATTGCCAAAAACCAAACCCAGAGTCTTATTGTAAGAGTGGCTGAATTACAACGCCAGCTCAACTGCCCACCTTGAGAGGTGTCTGAAGTTAAAGTAAGGGCTTTGATTGGGAAGAAATGGGATCCTAAAACTTGGGATGGGGACATACGGGCAGATAATCAGGAAGCTGGGGACACTGAGCCTGTAAATTCCATTGAATCACTCCTGCCAGCAGAACCAGTCCCATCTGAAGGGATTACTTCATGTTTGTCTGCTAAACCACCCTGCCCAGAAAAACCATTAGCCTCTCCACCCATCTAATGAGATTAGCCCTAGCCCAGCTGCCTGAGTCATTGCCTGGGGCATCACCTGAGGCAGATGCTTTACAAGACAATGCCAAATGTTCTCAAAAGAATTCCACACTACCGATTCAGGCTTCTAGACCTATAACTAGGCTTAAGTCTCAGCAAGCCCCAAAAGGTAAAGTATAAAATGTGACTGAGGAGGGGGTACGCTACACTCCGAAAGAACTACTTGACTTTTCTAATATGTACAAACAGAAACCTGGGGAATATGTGTGGTAATGGCTACTAAGGGTGTTGGATAATGGTGGAAGGAACATAAAGATGGATCAGTCTGAGTTTATTGATATGGGTCCACTAAGCACAGATTGTTCATTCAATGTTTCAGCTAGAAAAGTTAGGAAAGGGTCTAACAGTTTATTTGGTTGGGTTGCTGAAGCATAGATTACATGGTGGCCTACGCTAAATCAAGTTGAAGTACCAGACCGCCTTGGTATACTGTAGAAGAAGGTATCCAAAGACTTAGGGAAACTGGCATGCTAGAGTGGATTTATCAAGTTAGACCCACAGACCCACACATGGAGTGCCCAGAGGACACACCTTTTACCACAACTGTGAGGACAAATTTGTGAAGGAAGCTCCAGTATCCCTGAAGACTGCTGTGATTACTATTTTATGTAAGTCAGATTTGACGGTGGGAACTGCCCTAACTGAATTAAGACACCTAACTACAATGGGGCTGATTGGACCCTGCGGTAGTAGGGGCCAAGTGGCTGCACTCAATCGACAAAGACAAGGTGGGTGTGGTTACAGTAATGGACAGAGGAGTCAAAGAAGTAATCAGAACAGTCTGACTCATACGGACTTATGGCATTGGCTACTTAGTCACAATGTCCCTATGAGTGAAATAGATAGGAAATCTACTAAATATTTACTTGATCTATACAAACAGATGAATTCTAGGTCAGGTGAAGAGCAGTCTAACTCGAATCACCAGAATAGAGAGTCATGGTCCCTCAATCAATTCCCAGATTTGAGCAAGTTTAAAGACTCACTACCCCTTGAATGAAGGGGAGGCCTCGTCCCCTTAAGGAAGGACTCCGATACACTGCCAAAAATTTTTACTGTTAATCTTTCTCCCAGCCTTCCCCAAAGGGATCTATGGCCTTTTATGAGAGTGACTGTTCACTGGGAAAAGGAAATAATCAGACTTTTTGGGGATTACTGGATACTGGCTCTGAACTGACACTAATTCCAGGAGACCCAAAACATCACTGTGGCCCACCAGAGTGTGGGCATATGGAGGTCAGGTTATTAATGGAGTCTTGGCTCATGTCTGCCTCACAGTAGGTCCAGTGGGTCCCCAAACTCATCCTGTAGTGATTTCCCCAGTTCCAGAATGCATAATTGGAATACATATACTCAGCAACTGGCAGAACCCCCACATTGGATCCCTGACAAATAGAGTAAGGGCTATTATGGTAAAAAAAGCTAAGCAGAAGCCATTAGAACTGCCCCTACCTAGGAAAATAGTAAACCAAAAGCAATATCGCATTCTGGGAGGGACTGCAGAGATTACTGCCACCATCAAGGACTTGAAGGATGCAGTGGTGGTGATTCCCACCACATCCCCATTCAACTCGCCTATTTGGCCTATGCAAAAAACAGATGGATCTTGGAGAATGACAGTAGATTATTGAAAACTTAACCAGGTGGTGACTCAAATTGCAGCTGCTGTTCCAGATGTAGTTTCACTGCTTGAGCAAATACACCTCCTGGTACCTGGTATGCAGCTATTGATTTGGCTAATGTCTTTTTCTCCATACCTGTTTCAAAGGACCACCAGAAGCAGTTTGCCTTCAGCTGGCAAGGCCAGCAATACACCTTCACTTGCCTACCTCAGAACTACGTCAACTCTCCAGCCCTATGTCATAATTTAGTCCTCAGGGAACCTGATTGCCTTTCCCTTTCATAAGATGTCACACTGGTCCATTACATTGTTGACATTATGCTGACTGGACCTAGTAAGGAAGGAGTGTCAATGACTCTGGACTTATTGGTAAAACATTTGCGTGCTAGAGGCTGGGAAATTAATCCCACAAAAATTCAGGCACCTTCCACTTCAGTGAAATTTCTAGTGGTCCAGTGGTGTGGGGCATGTCGAGACATTCCTTCTAAAGTGAAGGATA
>NW_004443967.1:5700105-5706655 GCF_000243295.1 Trichechus manatus latirostris | reverse complement strand
GAGCAAAGCTCTGCCATCCTCTGCAGATAACTACTCTCCTTTTGAGAAACAACTTTCGGCTTGTTACTGGGCCTTAGTAAAGACTGAACACTTAACCACGGGACACAAAGTCACCATGTGGCCTGAACTGCCCATCGTGAGCTGGGTGTTGTCTGACCCACAGAGTCATAAAGTTGGATGTGCAAAGCAGCACTCCACCATTAAATGGAGTGGTATATTCGAGATCTGCCCTGAACAGGACCCAAAGGCACAAGTAAGTTGCATGAGGAAGTGACCCAAATGCCCATGGTCTCCATTCCTGTCACATTACCTTCCATCTCCCAGTCTGCACCTATGGCCTCATGGGGAGTTCCTTATGATCAGTTGACTGAAGAAGAGAAAACTCGTGCCTGGTTTACAGACGGTTTTGCGTGATATGCAGGCACCACTCGAAAGTGGACTGCGGCAGCACTACAGCCCCTCAGCCCCTTTCTGGGACCCCCCCAAAGGACAGTGGTGAAGAGAAATCCTCTCAATGAGCAGAACTTTGAGCAGTGCGCCTGGTTGTTCACTTTGCTTGGAAGGAGAAATGGCCAGATGTGCAATTATATACTGATTCATGGGCTGTGGCCAATGGTTTGGCTGGATGGTCAGGGACTTGGAAGGAACATGATTGGAAAATTGGAGACAAGGATTTATGGGGAAGAGGTATGTGGATAGACCTCTCTGAATGGGCTAAAGTGAAGATATTTGTGTCTCACGTGAATGCTCACCAAAGGGTGACCTCAGCAGAGGATGATTTTAACAATCAAGTGGATATGATTACACATTCTGCAGAAATGTCTTCCTCTTTCCTCTGCCAGTCCCATCATTGCTCAATGGGCTCATAAACAAAGTGGCTATGGTGGGAGGGATAAAGGTTATGCATGAGCCCAGCAACATGGACTTCCACTCACCAAGGCTGAATTGGCTACAGCCACTGCTGAGTGCCCAATCTGCCAGCAGCAGAGACCAACACTGAGTCCCTGATATGGCACCATCCCTCGAGGTGATCAGCCAGCAACCTGCTGGCAAGTTGATTATGCTGGACCACTTCCATCATGGAAAGGGCAGCGTTTTGTCCTTACTGGAATAGACACTTACTCTGGATATGGATTTGCTTTCCCTGTACGCAATGCTTCTGCCAAAACTACCATCCATGGACTTACAGAATGCCTTATCCACCGTCATGGTATCCCACACAGCACTGCCTCAGATCAAGAGACTCCCTTTACAGTAAATGAAGTGCAGCAGTGGGCCCATGCTCATGGTATTCACTGGTCTTACCATGTTCCCCATCATCCTGAAGCAGCTGGCTTGAGAGAACCATGGAATGGCCTTCTAAAGACACAATTAGGGCACCAGCTAGGTGGCAATACCTTGCAGGGTTGGGGAAATGTTCTCCAGGAGGCCATATATGCTCTAAACCAGCATCCAATATATTGTGCTATTTCTCCCACAGCCAGGATTCATGGGTCCAGGAATCAAGTGGTGGAAATGGGAGTGGCACCACTCACTATTACCCCTAGTAACCCACTTGCTTCGTGTCCTCTCGACCTTATGCTCTGCAAGCCTAGAAATCTTAGTTCCAAAGGGAGGAATGCGCCTACCTGGAGACACATCACTGTTTCCACTGAACTGGAAATTAAGAATGCCACCTGGCCACTTTGGGCTTCTTATGCCTCTGTATCAACAGGCAAAGAAAGGAGTTACCACACTGGCTGGTGACTGATCCTGATTACCAAGAGGAAATCGAATTGGTATTACATAATGGAGGTAAAGAAGAGTACGTCTGGAATGCAGGAGATTCCTTAGGTCGTCTCTTAGTACTACCATGCTCTGTGATTAAAGTTAATGGAAAACTACAGCAACCTAATTCTGACATGACTACTAATGACCCAGACCCTTCAGGAATGAAGGTTTGGGTCACCCCACCAGACAAAGAACCACGACCAGCCAAGGTGCTTGCTGAGGGGAAGGGGAATACAGAATGGGTGGTGGAAGAAGGTAGTTCTAAATACCAGTTACAGCCACATGACCAGTTGGAGAAACGGGGACTGTAATTGTTATGAGTATTTCTGCTTTGTATGTACGCATCAAATATTTTTGTTTCCTTCACTTATAAAATATAAGATGTAAATGGGGCTAGTGCGTTTTCGATTGTACGCATGTTAGTTGTATCATGTTAGGCACAACCATGACCTTCTAATTGTCTTTATTCAGAGATTATGTATGGTTTAAGGAGATATATACGTGTGCCAAGCTGACAAGGGGTGGACTGTGATGGTTAAGATTGTACATCAATTTGGCTGAGCCATGATTCTCAGTGTTTTAATGTGATCACTCCCACAACTGAATACACTGTGAGTAGCCAATCAGATAAAAGGGAGTCTCCTTGGGAGTGTGGCCCGCATCTGAATATAAGCAGACGTTCTGGCTTTTTGCTCACCCTGGATCCTGCGGCTGCCTCCTGTCATCTCATCTCTGGTTCTTGGGACTTGAGCTGTCAGCTTATCTGCCAAACTTGGGATTTGTCGATCTTCACAGCCGGTAAGCAGAGCCCTGCTCTCTGACCTGCTGATCTTGGGTTTGCCAGCCCCTGCAGCTACATGAATCAGGAGAAACCTTGTCATCTTGCCTGCCGATCTTGGAATTTGTCAACCCTCACAGCCTGTGAGCAGGAGCCCTGCTCTCCGACCTGCCGATCTTGGGCTCGCCAGCTTCTGCGGCTGCGTGACTTGGGAGAGGCCTCTACCCTGATCCACGGACTTGGGACGTTCTAGCCTCTACAATCACGTGAGCTGTTTCCTTGATATAAACCTCTCTATATATATATATTTATATGCTTTACTGGTTTTGCTTCTTTAGAGAATCCAAACTAAGACAACAGAAATAAAATGTATAATTTTATTTATTATCCTGCGGAAAAAGTTGGTGCCTGAGCCTACAGCTAGCCCAGCAATGACCGCAGCCCAAATCCTAACAAATTCATTTATTCATTTAACATTTATTGGGTACTCACGTTCTAATATTGTGCCAGATTCTAAGCATAGAAATAAGCACAAATAAGTCACAATGTATAGGGGGAATGGTGCACAGGTAAAAAATAATTACAATATTAATGGTTTTACAAGTGTTTTATCTTGTCCAACAAAGACATATAGAAAATCAATTACCATCTACTACTCACCATCATTTTATAAAATAAAAGATATTTTAACTCTAAAATATAGGGAAAAAATAATTTTAGGATTGGACGTCTGAATCAACTTACCTTTATGAAAAACTCAGCATGTTGCCTTTATTTTTCCCATTTTACCATAGTCATATGAAAACTTTCTGTCAACAACCAGCATTTGGGATCACAGCCTTAAATACTACAGCATTTAGACAATAGGGAGAGATGATCAAATTTGTCTTTTACAAAGCAAATTCTGGCAGCAGTAAAGGATAAATTAGCAAAGGGAAAATTGGAAGCAGAGAGATTAATTAAAGGCCTACTCCAACAGCCTAAGAAAGAAAAAATTACGACGTTTACTAAAACAGTGGCCACAGAGATGGAAAGGATAGCAAACCTCGAGAGAACCTGATGACTAACTAGGCAAGTGCAAGAAAAAGTAGTACTTAAGGTCACAGTCAAACTTATTAGCTTATGGCATTCTTAGTTAAATAAAGAATCAGAATATATAGAGAGAAAATAATATGTAAGATAAAATGCTTACCTCACACCACGTATGAAAATTAAATTCAAAATGGATCAATGACCTATATATAAGAACTAAAACCATAAAACTCTTAGAAGAAAACATAGGAGTAAAACTCCTTGTTTTTTAACAATGGATTCTGAGCTATAACACCAAACACACAAAAGAAAAAATAGAAAAACTGAACTTCATAAAAATTTTAAAATATTGCACATCAAAGCACTTTGTCAACAAAGTAAAGTGACAACTTACAGAACGGGAGAAAACATTTTGGAACCATATATCTCGTAGGGGGTTAATATCCAGAATATATAAAGAATTCCTACAAGTCAACAACAACAACAAAAACTTCAATTTAAAATGGGCAAAGGTCCTAACTAGACATTGCCGCAAAGAAAATATTCAAATGGCCAATATGCACATGAAAAAGGCTGTCATTGTCATTAGCCTTTAAAAAACCAAAAACCCATTGCCTTTAGGTTGATTTAGACTCACGGCAAGCCCATGTGTTACAGAGTAGAACTGCTCCATTTATTACAAGTTTTCTTGGTTGTAATCTTTACAGAAGTAGTTCACCAGGCCTTTTATTCCATGGAGCTGCTGGGTGGGTTCAAACTGACAACTGTTAGGTTAGCAGCCGACTACAAGCCACTTACACCCCCCAGGGAAATGCAAATCAAAACCATGAGATACCACTTTACATTGACTAGGATGGCTATTACCAAAAAAAAAAAAACAAAACAGGAAATAACAAGCGTTATCAAGGAAGTGGAGAAATTGGAACCCTTCTCCATTGCTTGGACTTAATTGGACTTAATCAAATTTAAAACTTCTGTTCTTTGAAAAACACTGTTAAGAAAATGAAAAGCCTATGGAACCTAAGGCTGAGAAGGGGAAAGTGTTGACATGTTGTGGAGTTGGCAACCAATGTCACAAAACAATATGTATATTAATTGTTTAATAAGAAGATAGTTTGCTCTGTAAACCTTCATCTAAAGAAAAAGAAAATGAAAAGCCTCAGCCTGAGAGAAAATACAATCATATATCGGCTAAGCAACTAGTATCCAGAACATGTAAAGAACTATACCCTTATGAATATAGATGCAAAACATTCTCACACAACACTAGTAAACGGAACCCAACAACTTTTTAAAAGGATTATACACTATGATCAAGTGGGATTCTTTCCAGGAATGCAAGAATGGTTCAACATAAGAAAAACTGATCAGTGTAATACATCACACTAATACAAGAAAGAAAAAGAACCACACAATCATCTCAATCAGTGCATAAAAGGCATTTGACAAAATCCAACACCCTTTCATGATAAAAACACTCAAAAAACTAGGATTAGAAGGGAAACTGCTTGCATAAAGGACACTTAGGGAAAATCCACAGCTAACATCATACTCAATACAGAAAGACTAAGCATTTTCCCCTTAAGATAAGGAACAAGACAAGGATGCTCACTCTCACCACTGCTATTCAATATTATACTGGAAGTTCTAGCCAGAGCAATTGTATTTCCATATAATGACAATAAACAAATGGAAACTGAATTTAAAAGAAACCTTACCGTTTAAAATAGCATCAAAACTCCTGTAATTTAGGTATAAACCTAACAAAATATATTCAGGATCTATATGCTGCTAACTATGAAACACTGATGCAAGAAATCAAAGAAAATCTAAATAAACATACCACAGTGATGGACTGGAGAACTCAATATTATCAAGATGTCAATTCTCCTCTAAAACTATCTATACAGTCAACAAAATCCTAGCAGAATTTTTTGCAGAAATCAACAACCTGATTCTAAAATTATGTGGAAAAGCAAATGACTTAGAGAAACTAATTTTCAAAAATAAGAATACCAAACCAAACCCACTGCTGTCGAGTCGATTCCGACTCATAGCGACCTTATATGACAGAGTAGAGCTGCCCCACAGGGTTTCCAAGGAGCAGCTGCTGGATATGAACTGCTGACCTTTTGGTTAGCAACTGAGCTCTTAACCACTGTGCCACCAGGGCTCCAAAAATATGAATGAAGTACTATAAAGATACATTAATTAAGAAAGTGAGGAATTGGTGAAAGGAGAGACATACGCATCTACGGAACATAACAGAGTCAAGAAATATAGATATATAGATATTGCTATCCAATTGATTTTTGGCAAAGTACATAGACAAAGGGGTAAATTTATCGAGAGGACATAATCCAAAATTGTATGCACGTAATAACAGAACTTCAACATACATGAAGCAAAAACAGATAAAATTTCATGGAGAGACAGACAGATGAAAATTATAGCTGAAGATGTCAATATTCCTCTCTCAATTACTGATAAAAGAACTTGAAACTCAGAAAGGTTATAGAAGACTTCAACAAAACTAACAACCAATTTGACCTAATTGAAATTTATAGAACACTCCACCCATCAACAGCAGAATACACATTCTTTTCACATGCACAAAGAACATTTACCAAGATAGACACTATTCTGACCAACAAAGTTAAAAGAATTCCAATCATACAAGGTATTTTTTCTAACCACAATGGAATTAAATTAGAAATAAATAACAACTTTAGCTCTGGAAAATCTCTTGAATATTTGGAAACTAAATAATACTTCTCTAAACAACTCATAGGTCAAAGAAAAAATCAGAAGAGAAATTAGTAAGTAATTTGAGCTGAATGAAATAGAAACAAATTATTTCCAAATTTGTGGGATGCCACCAAGAGCACAATACATTTACAAAAAAAAAAAAAAAAAATATAACACAAAAAAGGATAAATTGGACTTAATCAAATTTAAAACTTCTGTTCT
>NW_004443967.1:5669574-5700005 GCF_000243295.1 Trichechus manatus latirostris | reverse complement strand
CCTAAGGCTGAGAAGGGGAAAGTGTTGACATGTTGTGGAGTTGGCAACCAATGTCACAAAACAATATGTATATTAATTGTTTAATAAGAAGATAGGTTGCTCTGTAAACCTTCATCTAGAGAAAAAGAAAATGAAAAGCCTCAGCCTGAGAGAAAATGCAATCATATATCTGCTAAGCAACTAGTATCCAGAACATGTAAAGAACTACCAAACAACAATAATAAGAAAACAAACAACCCAATAAAAATGTGAAAAAAAAAATTTTGAACAGATATCTCACCAAAGAAGATATACAGATGGCAAGTAACCATATGACACAATGCTCAACATCATTAGTTATTAGGGAAATGCAAATCAATACCACAAAGAGATACCACTACATGCCTATTAGAATGGCTAAAATTTAAAAGGCTGTCCACACCAAGTGTCGATGAGAATGTGGAGAAACTAGAGCACTCACACACCGCGGGTGAGGATGTAAATGATACAACTACATTGGAAAGCAGTTTGGCAGTTTCTCAGAAAGTTAAACATATATCTACCATATGATCCAGCCATTCCACTCTTAGTTATTTACTCAAGAGAAATGAAAGCCTACGCCTGTACAAAGATAGCTACATGAAAGTTCATAGCAGCTTTATACATAACAGCCAAAAACTGGAAAGTACCCAAATGTCCACCACCAGATGAATGGATAAATAAATTGTATCCATACAATGGAATACTACTCAGCCATAAAAAGGAATACTACTAATATACTATTAATGAATCTCAAAGTAAATATGCGGAAAGAAGCTAGATAAAAAAGGAGTATATACTGTATGATTCCATTTATATGAAATTCTAGAAAATGCTAGCAAATCTATAGTGACAGAAAGCCGGTCAGTATTTGCCTGGAGACAAGAGGTGGCAAGAAGGGGAGGGAAGGAAGGATTACAAAGGGGCACATAGAAACTTTGGGGTGTACTGAATATTTTTATCATTTTGATTTCAGTGATAATTTCACATATATATGTATATACATACAGTCATGCACCACATAACATCCATTCAGGCACCATCCAACCACATATATATTTGTGGTCCCATAAGGTTATAACAGAGTTCAGAAATCCCAATTGGAGAATGGGACATAATGGACATAACCAGACGTAGCAAATGCAACAGCTTCCTGCACACAACATATGTATCTCATGTCTCTTGTATACAAAGCGACTGCACGCCAGGTGTATTTATCTCAAATTTTTAACATAATAGGCTTTATGGAAGTCCATTCTTAAGTATGAGTTGTTCGTAAGTCGGGTGTTCGTAATCTGGGGACTGCCTGTAACATGGTGTTCAAACAACGTCCAAATCACATAGCATCCTATTTCACAGAATCTATTGTGGACATTAAGTGATGCAGGACTCTATACATACATGTATACATGTATATACACATATATATACACATATATGTGTGTATGTATGTATATGTCAAAACTTATATCAAACTGTCCATTTTCAATATGTACAGTTTATTGTACGTCAGTCAACTAAACCTCAATAAAGCTGTTTAACATGATTTAAAGAAAAAGTATCACAATTAAATAATTCATTTTCAAAGTACTAAGAAGGAAAACCAGTGTTTTAAGCATATATAATAAAAGGTGACACAGCCTAAGCAATCAGAAAAGCCTCCTTTAGAAATTGATATTTAAGCTAAGATTTGAAAGACGATCAGTAATTAGCTAAGCAAAGACTAGATAAGAGATCATTCCGACCATCCCTCACAAATACAACAAGGAAACGGTGCTCAGCTTTGAGGGACTCCGAATCAGGGAGCAGAGGAAAGCAGTCCGGAACTGCAGGGAGACAAGAATCAACAAATCAACGAGTCACATACAGTGAGAAAATCACTTCTCCCACCATCCCTGCCCCTTGCCCAGCCATGTGAGCCACTGGCTGCTGTGAACTGGGGTAGTGGCCTCAGAAAAAGAGCCTGCTTCCCTAACCACCACAGTCCCTACCTGTGTAGGGACAGGACCCCAAGCTTCTGTCCTAAAATCAACAAGGCAGACCTTCCCAGGGGTCTGTTTTGAATGTGCCAGCACCT
Source organism: Trichechus manatus latirostris (assembly GCF_000243295.1). Taxonomy (NCBI): domain Eukaryota; kingdom Metazoa; phylum Chordata; class Mammalia; order Sirenia; family Trichechidae; genus Trichechus; species Trichechus manatus. The sequence goes on along the minus strand of NW_004443967.1, from coordinate 5,697,910 downwards.
CCCCCATTCAAACACTGTCAGTTGCAAGCCTACTGTGAATTGCTATAGAAGGCATGTGCAGTGGAGTCTGCTCTTACAGTCAACACTCTACCTGCCTCCCTGAGTACTTGTCTTAGTTACCTAGCGCCACTATAACACAAATACCATAGTAGATGGCTTTAACAAACTGAAGTCTTTTCTTTCACAGTCTAAGAGGCTATAACTCCAACTTCAGGGTGCCAGCTCCAGGGGAAGGCTTTCTCTCTGTCAGCTCTGGGGGGAGGTCCTTGCCATCAATCTTCCCTGTAGGAGGAGGTTCTCAGTGCAGGGACCCCAGTCCAAAGGACACGCTATTCTCCTGGCTTTTGTTTCTTGGTGGTATGAGGTCCCCCATGTCTCTCTGCTGGCTTCTCTCTTTTATATATCAAAAGAGACTGGCTTAAGACACAACCTAATCTTGTAGATTGAGTCCTGCCTCATTAACATAACTTCCCGGATCTTGCCTCATTAACATCACAGAGGTAGTATTTATAACACATAGGAAAATCACATCAGATAACAAAATGGTGGACAATCACACAATACTGGGAATCATGGCCTAGTCCAGTTGACACATATTTTGGGGGGCCACAATTCAATCCATGACAGTACTCCACAGCTCAGGCCTCTGAAACCAACAGGACAGACCTCCCAGGGAGTCAGTTCCGGTCTGTCTGCTCTCCCTTTCAGTCAGTGCTGAGGACTCCTGACTGAGGCTTCTGTGTGCTAAGACACAGGCATCTTTAATGGAGGCTCCCTGCACAGCCAGCATACTTCAGGGTGGGGCTCTGACAGCAACCAGGCAGATCTCCACAGGGATCTGACCACAGCATGACACCTCTTCCCCCACCTGGTAACTGTTGGTTGCCAGGCTATTGCAAATTGCTACAGAAGGCCTCCCCAGTGGAGTTTGTTCCTATAGTCAGCACTTGACTTGTTCCCCGATGGACCCCATAGCTCAGGCCTCTGAAAGCAGGAAGACAGACTTCCCTGGGGATCAGTTTGGATCTGTCTGCCCCCCCTTACAGTTGGCGCTGAGGACTGCTGACTGAGGCTGTTATGTGCTAGGAAGCAGGCATCTTGAGTGGAAGCTACTTCCACAGCCAACATACTACAGGGCGGACTCTGATAGCAACAAGGCAGACCTCGCTGGGTGTCCATTTGGGGTGTGACTACCTCTCCTCCAACCAGTAACTGCTGGCTGCTGGACTGATACAAACTCCTACAAAAAGCTCCCTACAGTGGAGTCAGGAGGTGGGTTTACCTAAGTGGAGACTGCCCTCACAACTGCCACAGGGCCACTAGGGCTCTGAAACCAACAAGACAGATCTCTCAGAGGTCCTTCTGGGGAATGCCAGCCCCTCTTCCTCCCGAAATGGAAGAAAGCCTGCCTGTGCTTCCACTGAATGCCAGCTCAAATATAAGCAGCCCCAAAGAGCAGAGAAGGAAGGGCAAAACTGGACAGCAACACCCAGGCCCGAAGGGGGCTTACTGGGTGTTGATTTTCTGAGTAAATATATGATTGCAGAAACAGAGAAGGGAAGGGTGTAACGGACAGAGTGGACTGCGCCCCCTGGTAGACAGACCGATTAATCCACGATATCTCGCCTGAGTGGCAGTGCCCCCTGGTGGACAGACTGACTACAGCTTGTTCTCTGGTGTGTTTGGGAGAGACTGAAAGTTGAAAAACAAGATCTGGAACTTTCAAATCCCAATTATACCAGGAAGGGAGAAGGAGCTATCACAGAGAGGGAGACGAAATGGTAAGCAAAGGCCAAAGGCTCTGCACACCTAAGAGTTTCTTGCAGAAAATAGTGCAGGCAAAAAAAAACAAATACTGGGGAAAGCTGAGAAAGTTAACATCCTCAACAATTCCAATGCTTCAACAAAAAATCACAAGACACACAAAGAACAGAGAAACAACAGCCTATCCAAATGAACATGACAAAGGGAAGTGAAAGCACATCTGGGGATGATCAAATATGAAAAAAAGGAAGAATATAATAGAACATTAAACACAATTAAAGAACTAATGGAAAACACAGACAAAGAGCTAAAAGAAATAAGGAAAATAATGCAAGAACAAAATGAGGATCTAAGAAAAGAGATACTGCAATCGAAAGGGACAATAACTGAAATGAGAAACACAATAGGACTTACCAACAGATTTAATCACAGAAGAAAGAATCAATGAATTAGAAGATAAGACAGTTAAAATTGCAGATAGTTAAAATTTTCTTGTCACTGAAGAATGACAAGAAAAGAGGCCCAACAAGGCTGAGCACAGTTTAATGGAATTATGGGACAACAATAAACCTAATATATGCATCATGGGAATTCCAGAAGGAGATGAGAGAGAGAAAAGAACAAAAAGAATATTTGATGAAATAATGACAAAAAAAATTTCCCCAATCCAACAAAGGACATGAATCTACCAAACCAAGAATTTCAAAGAACCCCTAGCAGGATAAATCCAAAGAGATCTACACCAAGAGGCATCAGAGCTAGGTTCTCAAAATTTAAAGATGAAGAGAGAATCATGAAAGCACTGAGAGAGAAGCAAACAGTCACATACAAAGGATCCTCAATAAGATTAAAGTACCGATTTTTCCTCAGAAACACTGCAGGCCAGAAGGCAATGGAATGATACATTTAAAGTGCTGAAAGAAAAAAACCGTCAACCAAGAATACTATCCCCAGTGAAACCACTCTTTAAGAATGAAGGTGAAATTAAAACATTCCCAAACAGAAGCTGATAGGGTTCATATCCACCAGACTGGCCCTACAAAAAATACTAATGGGAGTTCTGTAGATGGAAGGGAAAAGACACTAGAAAGTAATTCAAAGCTGTAAAAAAGAAAGATCCCCAATAAAGGGAAATGCATGGACAAGTATAAGGGCTATTAATAAGGTATTCATGCTTGATAATTCTAAATGTTCTGTCCTTCATGTTTTTAATGCCAAATATATAAAATGCAAGGATAAAATTATGTTACAGGACACATGAAATATAAAGACATAATTAGTGATAACAACAAAGGGAGGGAGAGAAATGGCATAGATATAGAATTTCTTGTATGTTTCTAAAGTTAAGTTTGTATCAAATTACCCTACAATGTTATAAATACAAGCTCTTAAATGTAATATTCATGGTAACCACTAAGAAAATATAAAAACATACACAAAAGGTAAGGAGAAGGGAACCAAAAGGCTCACTATAATAAACCAACAAAACACAAAATCAAGCAGTACTAAAGGATAAAGCCAAAGAAGGCTTAAGATACATAAAAAACAAATAAGAAAATGGCAGAAGTTAGTCACTTCTTATCAGTAATTACAGTAACTACAGTGAATGTCAATGTACTAAAGGCTCCAATCAAAAGGCAGAGAGTGGTAGAATGGATAAAAAACATGACCCAACTATATGCTGTTAGAAGAGACACACCTTAAACCCAAGGACACAAACAGGTTGAAAGTGAAAGGATGGAAAAAAATATTCCATTCAAGTAATAACCAAAAGAGAGTTGGGGTGGCAATCTTAATATCAGACAAAGTAAACTTCAAGACAAAATCTGTCAGAAGAGATGAAGATGAACATTACATAGTGATAAAATGGTCAATTAATCAAGAAGATTTAACAATCATAAATATATACGTACCCAACATCGGGGCACCTAAATATATAAAGCCAACACTGATTGAATTGAAGGAAGAAATAGACAGTACTACTATAATAGCTGGAGACTTCAATACACCACTTTCAATATTGGACAGAACATATATAAAGAAGATGAACAAGGAAACAGAGGATCTGAATGACACTATAAACCAACTAGACTTAAAAGACATATATAGAACACTCCACCCAAAAACAGCACAATATACATTCTACTCCAGTGCACATGGATCATTCTTCAGGATATACCACGTTAGGTCACAAAGCAAGTCTTGATAAACTTAAAAAGACTGAAATCATACAAATTCAAAATGGATTAAGGACCTAAAGGTGCAAACTAAAACCACAAAATTCTTAGAAGAACAAGCAGGGGCAATTCTGTCAGGCCTAGCTTTCAGCAATGTATTATCTCATATGACAAAAACACAAACAGTAAAAGACAAAATAAATAAAATGGTACCTCATAAAAATTAAAAACTTTTGTTCCTCAAAAGACTTTACCAAAAAAGTGAAAAGACAAGCTACTGACCAGAAGAATATCTTTGGAAATCATATATCCAACAAGAATCTAATATCCAAAATACTTAACAACAAACAGACAAACAACCCAATCATAAAATGGTCAAGGAACTGAATAGACTTTTCACCAAAGACAACATCCAAATGGTCACCAAACACATGAAAAGATGCTCAGTATCATTAGCCGTCAGGGAGATGCAAATCAAAACAACAATGAGATACCATTTCACTCCCACTAGAATGGCTAAGATTAAAACACACACAATAACAAATGTTGATGAGACTGTGGGTAAACTGTGGAACATTTATCCACTGCTGGTGGGAATGCAAAATGGTACAGCCGTTGTGGAGAATAGCATGGTGGTTCCTCAAAAAACTAAAAATAGAACTACCATATGACCCAGTAATTCCACTCCTAGGTATATAACCAGAAGACTTGAAAGAGAGACTCGAAAAGAGACTTGTACACCAATGTTCACTGCAGCACTATTCAAAATAGCTAAAAGGTGGAAACAACCTAAACATCTATTAACAGATGAATGGGTAAACAAAATGTGGTACATATACACAATGGAATACTACTTAGGTAGCAGGAGAAATGAGGCCTTGATATATGCTACAGTATGGATGGAGCTTGAAGACATTATGCTGATTGAAATAAGCCAATCACAAAAGGACAAATATTGTATGACCTTACTTATATAAAAAGACAAGAAAGGGCAAATGTATAGAGACCAAAGTTTATTAGTGGTTATCAGGGGCAGGAAGGAGGAGGGAAAGGGGGATTAGTGGTGATGGAAAAATTGCATTGATTAAGAGTAGGGCTGCATAGCCGATTATTGCAATTGCTGTCAATAAGTTGTACACCTGTAAAAAGTTGAATTGGCAAAAGTTGTGTGATACGTATATTTACAACGATGGGGAAAAAGTAGCTGCTGAGGCTGCTTATGTACAACCAAACACCTCATGGGATTTGGTTCCTTGGTTTGGAGATTTAGGGTCATAGTTTCATGGGACATCCCAGTTGACTGGCCTAATAATGTGTTTAGTGCTTCTGTTCTACCTCCTAGTTCGTTGCATAGTGCCTAGAGTCTTAAAAGCTTGCAAGCTGCCATCCAAGGCACAACACTTGGTATCTATTCACCTGGAGCAACAGAGGAAGGAGAGTCAGGAATAGGAGGAGGATATGGAATGTGTGGCTAAGTGCCTCCATGAACAACTGCCTCCTTTGCCATGAGACCAGAGATGGATGGTGCCCAGCTACCATTACTGAACATTTTGATCAAAGATTCCATAGAAGAATCCTTATCAAAAGGGGGAAAATGTAGAACAAAGTTTAAAATTCTCATGGACTCTAGACTTTTTGGAGCCATGGAGGTGGATGAACCCCTGAAACGACTGCCCTGAGATAATCTTTAAAGCTTAAACCAAAAATATCCCCTGAAGTCTTCTTAAAACCAAACAATAGTTTAGCTTAACTAATAAAAAAGGTCTGCCTTGAGCATTATGCTCGTTTAAGAACTATCTATATGGTTTCAAATTGACAACAGCAACTTGAAAGATCAGATAGGAATCTTGGGGGGCAATGAGTTTATGTTAATGAGGGAGAAACAACTAAGAAAAGGAGGGTGAGAATGGTTGCGCAACTCGAAGAATGTGATCAGTTCACTAAGAATGTAATCAGTTACATGTCACAAATAATGTAATCAATGTCACCAACGTACATGCAGTTGCATTGGTGTATGTTATGCTGTGTATATTTTCAACAACAACAACAAAATAAATAAAATTTAGGGGAAAAAAAGACTAGATAGGAAAGAGGGTCCAGAGAGAATTAACAGCATGTGTGAAAGACCACGCACGAAGCCAAAAGCAACTGGCACGTTCACTGAACGCTAAAAGACCAGTGCAGACAAAAAGGGGAGCAGGGGTGGGGGAGGGGGAGGGATGAGTCGCATCTGAAGTGGGCAGGAGCCAGATCAAGCAGACACTTAACTTTAGAAACAGTGCTTCTACTTTACCAATTTTGGATCTGAGAAACATTCAACTGAAATTATTTTAAATTGCTATCATATGATTAGTTTAATAACGTAAAGAAATCCAAGGATATAAACTATATATTACAAATTTACTTTGAAATAAGACCTGGGACAGGGAACATTAACTTTACAGTTATTAATAGCTTCCTCACTATTAATAAAAAGATCCCAAATATATATGTATATATGCATATATATTTTTAATAGTTGCTTAGGAAAAGTAATGTTTACACATTTACCCTTGCTTCTTTTAGTGCATAACAGCACCTAATTCCTGCCATTATATTTCATTTTGCTGTCACTAGAAATAGAATACTGCAATTATAAATACATATGAAAGTCAGTATTCATGTCTGACTAACCTAACAAGTTAAAAAAACGTGTACACATTATATACATAATAACCCTAATAGATGATTTCAGGAAAATATTCAATAAATGTGTTTAAAATAATAATTTTACATATACTAGTAATTAACAATATAGTGAGATATTTTCCAATCTTAGAGCATTAATTTAGGTTATTTTGTTTCCCTAAGAGAAATTAGAAATGATAGCTTCCTAAGTCACATTATTAAGAAAACGTCCAAGTTTGAGCACAAAATATAAATGCAAATTTCCACTACTTCACAAAAATAATTCTAAAGAACTAGCTTCCAAAAAGGAAACATCATTCAAATTGTTTATCTGCAAAATGTTTTCTAACCTAATGTTAGACTAAGCTACTCAAATAACTCTGATTAGAATATATTATATACTTGGTTGTTATTATTATATTGGCACTGTCCTTTCTGATTCTCAGTGCTAGGTCCTTTAGTCTACCTTTAAGCTGAAGATCAGTGTTCACTGTGTTTTACCTATGTGAGGGATGGCTTGTAATTCTGAATGTTTTATTCTTGTCAAGCAGAAACAGAAGACTGCAATCAATGCTAAGAGAACTCAAGTACCAATTTTGATGCCATATTTGCTTCCGCTTTTCTCCCCCCAACCATCAATCTTCCATTCTAGAGAAGCATTTGAAGAATACTTATTCCCTAGTGAAATCCCTATGGTAGGGGGAAAAAAAAAGCTAAGTTACCATGGAATCAGCCAATTAATTTTGACACCTGCTTATCAAGACTTATCAATCATTTTTTATGTCTGTTAGATTGCTATCCTTCAGTTTACTAAAAGATTCTCAAGATAGTTAATAAAGTGAGAACTCCCAGTTAAAGTCTTTCCCACTGTGAAATTACTTCAAATGCTGGATAAAACAAGCCACCATCCTCAAAATAAACCTTTCACAGCTCAGCATGTACTTTACCAGGAAGAATTCTTTTCTTCTAAGTATGATTCTTCCCTTTAACATTAAATACCACCTTTTCTTCACCTCTAAGAGTATACATAAGAAAACACAGATAGTTGTACCAGTTATATTTACTCAAATTAGCAGCCTGTATTTCACAGAGAAATGAAAAAGCATTTACCAATAGGGCACAATGAATCATAGGAAATAACAGCGTCCAAGGAAATGATGAATGTTCAATGATTTTTCAAAGTTTATCGTTATTTAACTATATCTACATTAAAAATCTCTCTCTCTTTTACTCACTAATGTTTGATATTAATGAACGCCATCTCTCAATGTTATTTAACCTAGTTTCAACTCTATCTGTGATCTTTCTTACTAACTGGGACAACATCTGCTAGTGAGGTCACAGGCTGCTGAGCCAGCTGATTAACAAGTTCCACTACTATAAAACATAGCTAGAAGCTTCTCAGGATCACAGCAATTCTTGTCCTTTGCAGACAAATGGAGTAAATCCACCCACACAAAGGCCAATATCCCTAAATTACATATTAATCAGGCAATCGTATGAGAAAAATGTAAAAAATGGATGTGGCCTTTTTTTCACTGTTGGCAACCAGTTTATATGTTCAAAATTCCCTCTTGTCAGGCAAAAAGCTGGCTGCCACTGTCATAACAAAACTTAAGAACACTTAGTTCTGCTGTCACATGGGGTCGACATGAGTCAAAACTGACTCAACGGCACCTAACAATAACAAGTACAAAAGGGCTACTAACAAGCACAGTTCAGTAAGATATCTTGCCTCATCTTGAAACGGTTGCTTCTTTAACTTTTCATTAGCACCTCTCCCAAATTAAAAAAAAAAAAAAAGTATTAAAAAAACTATGGTACTGAAAATAAAAATAAAAATAAAAACTATGGCACTGCACTAATTTGAGAAAGTATGAACACAGGAAACATTTCAAACTATTGCTGTGAGTGAATTTCATAAAACTTCATTTTGAGATTTCACTTCCAAAGACCTGTGGTAAATAATTTAAATAGTAGGATCTCACCTGAAATGAAAAAGTTCCATTTAAAAAAGAATTATCTTACATTGAGTTTTAAGGGGCATTTTTTTTAACCAGCAACAACAACAAAAAATTGGAAAATACGCCATGTTTAAAACACGAAGAAAATGGTTCTACAATACATTAGTAAGGCGAACCATAAAACGGTCAATTCCTATGTTTGCTTAGAGCCCAAGATACGTTTCACAGAGATTTTGCTATCATCCTGACAATAAATATTAGTAATCTGCATAGTGTAATTTCAGAGCCATAAATTAGCCAGCAAACCTTTTATTAAATTTTGCTGACTAAGAAGTAGACTTACTTTATCTTTAACATAGAACTGCTATCTGCAAGTTGTCAGATGGATACCCTAGCCTCCACTTACTTACTGCCACTTACTGCCAGGACTTCCAACCGGTTACTTCAGGTTCAAATCCCTGCTGAGAACTTGTATTTCTAACAAGTTCCCAGTGCATGCTAAAGCTGCTGGTAAGGGATCAGTTCTGAGAACCACTAGCACAGCAGTGGTTCTCAAAATTTATTATACCTAAGAATCATCTGGGGATCTTGTTAAAATGTAGATTCTGAATCAGCAGATCTGGAGTGGAAATGCAAATTTCTCAACAGGGGTTCCAACCAGAAAGAACTGGTTTGAAGCCCTGCTTACTGCTCCCCACCTCAACCGTTGTCTTTTTATATCAGGAGGAATGCAATAAACACCAACCAATAGGGTGAAAGTATTTTTACAGTCGTAAAGCAAATTCCTTGCCCTTTTATCTTCAGAAAAACCTAAGTGATGCTCCCACACAACAGCTGATAGTGAAATAAACCAAAAAAAAAAAAAAACAAATCCATTGCCATAGTGTCTATTCTGACTCATAGCGACCGTACAGAACAGAAGAGAACTGCCCCATGGGGTTTCCAAGGAGCGGCTGGTGGATTCGAACTGACGGCCTTTTAGTCAGCAGCCGAGCTCTTAACCACTGCACCACCAGGGCTCCGATAATGAAACAGCCAGTCAGAAAATTCCTTATCTTCACTACGTAAAGTCCAGGTATCCTTTTAATTCACCCAAAGTCACCTTTGTATTTCTTAATTCAAGACTGTCCTAGCAAATTCAACATAGCATATTGGTTAAAAACACATTGTGGAGTTAAACTGGACGAATTGGAATCACGACTCTGCCTACTACTTGGTAACCTTGGGCATATGACTTAAATTCATTGCCTTGATTTCTAGCTGTAAACCCAGTATAACAATTCTAGTGACTCAGAGTTATGAAGATTAAATGAGATAATACCTGTAAAGAGATCAGAACAGTGTTTGGCACACAGTAACCCCATCATAAACTCTATTTATTATGATTATTATTACTAGTAATTAAACTAAAATGATGCCAGTGGTTACCTCTAGAGAGGGCAGTAGGATGGGGAAAGTGGGAGGTACTGGTGGATCAAAACTTTTAACATTTACATTTCTGTACTGTTTGAATTTTTCACGATGTGCGTGTATAAATGAGTTACTTGCGTAATTTTGATTTAAAAATATTCTCCTAGCAAAATGCTGTTTGGCACCATAACTAACTGGAAATGTTCTCGATGAGCGGGGCATCAGAAGCGGCTGCCGGCATCTGGAACACTCGGGAAAGGCTTGGCGTCCACACGGGGAGTGCTCCGCGCAGAGCCGGGGTCCCCCAGCGCAGCGCCCAGGGCTGGAGAGGCGCGGCGCGCGGAACTGTTCCCGGCCCTGGGACCCGAGGCCGCGGCGGGCGCGGGGCAGGGATGCGGTTCGGGGGCCGGCGAAGGCACTTACTTGAATCTGCCCTGGCAGTGCTGGCACTGGTCCCCCACCCAGCCAGGGTCGCAGAGGCAGGTGGAGTTGACACAGCGGCCCGAGAAGCAGGAGCCGGTCTTCTCGCACGGCTTGGACTGGGACACCTGCGCGTAGAGTGCCAGGTAGAGGAAGCCATAGCACAGCAGCCAGCTGTGCCCGTCCAGCAGCCAGGAGGAGGCGCTCCCGCAGCCGCCGGCCGGCCGAGTCCTCCACAGCCCCGGGGTCTCCGGCTGCGGGGGGCCAGAGCTGGCCTGGCCGCCCGGCTCCATCTTCCCCCGCGCCCCTGGCCGGCGGGGCTACGCGTGGTGGCGCCGACAGGGATCCTCCGGGGGGACCCGCTGCAGCAGCCTCGCCGCCGCCCGCCGCCGCCGCTCCTCCTCCTCCTCACAGCGCCTGTCCCAGTCCGCTCCCCAGGAGGGACAGATGGACAGATCCCAGCCGCTGTCGCCTGCGCTCGGCTGCCTCCAGTCGCACTCGGGCATCGCCTCTCCGTCTCCTGACCTTGTCCTCAGCGAGCGGACCCACGCCGCGGCGCCCGGGCCGGGCCGGAGGCGGGAGCAGCGGCGCGGGCTGCGCGGGGCTCTCGGAGAGGACCCGCGGGGGGCAGGGGCCCTGGGGGAGGGGCTTGGGGGAGGGGGAGGGGCCCGCGCGGCCCCGCCTAGCCCGCGGCTGGCGCCGACTGCCTCGACTCCGAGAGCCGCGCGTCCGGGGGGCAGGGGCCGAGCTGGAGCGCTGAGGTGGGCGCACCCAACGCGGGGAGGGGGGATCGGGGGGCGGGGGTCAGCCCTGCACAGCCCGGCGGGCAGCCAGCGGGCCCCCAGCTGCCATCTACTCTCCCGTGCCGTCAGCCAGCGGCCCGGGCTGCGGCTGGAGCCCGCTGTGCGCCGGACCGCCTCCCCACCCTCCCGCGAGCCCACTCTCCACCCCCGGCAGCGCTTTGGTCTCGCCCCGCCCCTGACAGGGACCGGGGGCTCCCCGCGCGCGCCCGCCCGCCGGCCAGCTCCCGAGCAGAGGGGAGGCTGCCCCCAGGTGTGGCCCGCGTACCCGCGGTGCCCGTCCCCTCGGCGAGTACGGGAACCCCCTAACCCCGGTCCCCTGAACCCCTGAAATTAAAGATCGGACGGGCTTCGCAGCTTCAGCAAAAAAGCAACCCTTCCCGTCCGCCGTCTTCAGCGGAAAAAGTGCAGGGCTTTTCCCTAGCGCTTCCCCTTCTTCCGCCCCATCCTCCAGCCGATTTCTTCTTTTTTTTCTTAAATGAGAAAAACTCCCAACAACACACAAAGAGCTGGGCCTGTGCAGCAGGCAAAAGTCTTAAAGGCACCGCAGTCCTACCACGTTGTGGGGTCCGCAAGAACAGGGAGGGGCGGGGGCGAGGGGCGGGAAGCCTTGGCCAAGGAGGGACCTTTCCAAGGGGGAGCCATTTCTTCCACGGAAATAACGACGCCCTCCTCCCCAACAAAGAGCTCCGAGGTTCTGAGCTCCTAACGCGCCACCCATTGCGACGCTGCTCGGAACCCCACGTATCTCCTTGTCTGCCTGTCAATGTTTCCTCCATCTGGGACAATATTCTGCCTTGAAAAAAATATTGCAGCCTCGTGGCTTTTTTTCAGAAGAGCAGAAATGATGCCCAGGAGAGAGTCGTTTTCCTTTCTCGGCGATAATCTTTCTTCCTTTAGATGACTTTCCAAGATTGGATGGCATATGGTGAAATTTTTGCTTTATACTTTCGTGCCTTCTCTAAACAGACTGTTTGAACCTTTGAAAAAGGAAGCCAAACACAAATTGCAGCCGTGTATACTCGCAGTGTTGCTGGAGCCATACCAGAGAAGGGCAAGCAGAATGAAAAAGAATTTGAAATCATCATTTCTGACAGCAAAAGGAGAAAGAAGTTTTAGTTGTAACCACGCAGTCATAATATTATTGTTAAGATTCAACTCGTGTTTATTTTGGGTATAATGTACCCAAAGTCATCTCTTTTAATCCTCTATTATTCCCACTTTGCAGATGAGATCCTCCATTAACCCCATTTTGCAGATGAGGAAAGAGAGATTCAGAAAGGTTGAAGGATTTGTCAATGGCAGGTTAAAAGAAGTAGTGAACAGAGCTTTAAACACAAGTCCTCTCACTTATGTTCTTGTTTCACTATTACCAGGCCGCTTTTATCAGCAGATGCTTTGTTCTCTTTTGGTGAATAAAACAGGGCTTCAAACCGGTTCCTTCAGGTTCCAACCCCTGCTGAGAATTTGCATTTCTAACAAGTTCCCAGGCGATGTTAATGCTACTGGTTAGGGGCCCATTTTGACAACCATTAGTAGAGCAGTGGTTCTAGAAGTTTATTATACATAAGAATTACCTAGGGATCTTGTTAAAATGTAGATTCTGATTCAGTATATCTGGGGTGGAAATGCAAATTCTCAGCACGGGTTCAAAGGGAAAGAACCAGTTTGAAGCCCTGGAATAAAATAGAAGAATAAAATGTAAGTGTTGGCTTGTTTTGCAAATACCTCAACAGTGACTTAAGGAGTAAAACAAAGGTCCAGAAAGAGGTGGCTCCTTTGCAAGTAAAAAAGAAAGTGAATCTCATTTGTATTCAAGCCAATCATAATTTCCATATGATATCAGTATCAGCAATATTATCACCAAACCTAAAGATTAGGAGACCCCCTTCTTCCCTTCACATCTTTTCCTCATCAGGGTGCCCCGTAGAGACTTCTTGGGATGGACGAGAAGGAGGAGGAAAACATTGCAAAAACCAATTAAAAGAAGGGTACTATTCTTGTCACACTTTTTTATTTCCATGACTATGAAATCCAGAAGAAGAACTCTTTCTAGTATCAGTCATATATGAACAGTATCTGCTGCTTTTTCCACTCCTCTAATGCCAACCAAAGTCAGCCACATCTTTTTCGCATCTAATGGGGAGTTGCTTTCAGACATGTGGAAAGTGGCCAAGCTCTTAAAACCCTCAGTGAGTGTGAAGGTGATTCAAAGGATACACTGGAACCCCTTTAACAAGAGAGATCACTGCTCAGCCACACACTGACTGCAACCTGCATTGGAGCAAAGGGTTTGCCCATTAAAAATATATAGCTTTTAATCGTCTAAAAATGATTACCAAAGACATCATGCTTGTTAAAGTAGAAGGACAGCGAAAAAGAGGAAGACCTGCAACAAGATGCATTGACACAGTGGCTGCAACAATGGGCTCAAATGTAGCAATGACTGTGAGGATGGCACAGGACCAGGCAGTGTTTGTTCTGTTGTATGTAGGGTCGCTATGGGTCCGAACTGACTCGACTACACCTGACAACAACAACAATCATCTAATAACTATAATCAGCTCAGTACTGCGTGTTGCACTGAAGAACGTGCAGCCCCAGAGGCTTCCTCTCACCGTTGCCTTTAGAATCAAGCTGAATGTATGAAATTTATATAAAATTACTCTCATAGTGATCTCACAGACTTTCAACTTACCCTATATTCTGTGTTCCTTTTTTTCGACAAACTCTTTCAGTCCGCCTTTACTAAGTAACTATTATGAATCTGAGCAAGAGAAAACAAAGGTGAAAAAAACATGATTTCTATCCTTGGATGAGCTGCTCTTCTGTTAAGCTCACTAGACTGGGAACTCCTTGTACAGTTGAGTGCCATATATTTTACAAATGTAGAAACAGAAAACTTAAATGATTTATAGTGTTCATACAAAGAGTCAGTGACAAAGCTTGCCTAGAATCTTGACTAATGGTTCAGTATCTTCTATGACTAAGAAATTTTAAAACTCCAACATGATGTGATCTCTTTTTTCCAAAGAAGTAGAGTCAGCATCATAGCAGTACTATATGACACTACAATAATTCATAGTATTGGTAATAGCAGTCATAAATCTAGCAGAAAGGTGAAAAGTTACTTCAAAGAGGTAGTGGGAAAAAAGTCAGTTACTGAAGTAGGATGAAATTGTTAAGACGGGAATTATCTATTAAAATCTCTCCATAGGAAAGATGAGAAAACTATATTTGTTTTCTCCACAATTAGCCTTATGTTATGACTTTCAGATATTTGAGGGAGTATATTTAATTTTAGCTCAACCACTTAACAGTTGTACTGTAACATGATGGGCAAAAATCTAAGACTTCACATCGTCAAATTGTTGGAAGGAGGCTCAAAGGATTGAAAAAAAGAGAGAGAGAGAAATGGTAGATCCACTGATCTTTTGATTGCTACTCAAAAAGTAAAAGATTCTATTTGGACTAATGAACCAAAGCAGCCCTCCTCAGCTGCTTGATTTAAGAATGATCTCTGCTCTGGTTATTGTTCACCATTTGGCTCATATGAGGCTTCCGAAAGCAGCCAAGATAATGAGAGCTGCAGAATCCTGGCCCTAAGAGCCAGAAATGCATTCATACAAAGGGACCCTTAGTGTAATTGTGTCAGTACTTTGAATACACTGATAGAGAATGAATGGCCTGCAAGATGAGAAAATAAAGAAAAATGAAGTTTAAGTACTCATTACAAAATTATTGATGATGTTAAAAATGTTTATATGGCTAAGATCTGAAACATTACCCCCCAAAAGAAATTTAACACTTTACTGTCTCTTGGATTTGTTCTTTTCTGCCATCCATTTCTCTTGCTGTCACACATGCAAACACACACATACACTCTGATCTTTCTGCCAGTTTTTCTACTTAACACATTTCAAGCATATTGTTGTAAGTAAATCCAAGGAAATAAATCCAAAGATTCTAAATTCATTATGCTGGGCTAGCACAATTGTTTTTTTTTTTAACTGGAAAATAAAATGACCGTCCCTAAACTCTTCATCCTAAATATTCAGACATGTTACCAAAAAAAGTTGATTACTGGTAATCAGTTGCAAAAATTTGTCTGTTAGTGGTAACTTTGGTGAAGGGTAAGACAGTACACAATACTGGGGAAGCTAGCACATCTTGTACAAGGAAAGGTCATAGAAGCTCCATAAGCACATTCAAACTCCCTGAGGGACCGAATTGCTAGGCAGAGGGCTGTGGGGGACCATGGTCGCGGGGAACATCTAGTTCAATTGGCATTACACAGTTTTTAAACACAATGTTCTACATTCTACCTTGGTGAGTAGCATCTGCGGTCTTAAAAGCCTGTGAGGAGCCATCTAAGATACTCCACTGGTCTCACCCCTTCGGGAGCAAGGGAGAATGAAGAGATCTGGGTACAAGGAAAAGATCAGTCCGAAGGACCACATCCACCAAGGCCTCCACCAAACTGAGTCCAGCACAACTAGATGGTGCCCGGCTACCACCACTGACTTCCCTGACCAGGATCACAACAGAGGGTTCTGGACAGAGCTGGAGAAGGATGCAGAATAAAATTCTAACACATAAAAAAAAGACCAGATTTACTGGCTTGACAGAGACTGGAGAAACCCCAAGAGTATAGTCCCCGGACACCCTTTTAGCTCAGTGGTGAAGTCACTCTCAAGGTTCACATTCAGCCAGGGATTGGACAGCCCCATAAAGCAAAACGGGCCTAATGAGGCACAGCAGTCCAGGGACAAGGACTAGAAGGCAGAAGGGGACAGGAAAGCTGGTGATAGGGAACCCAAGGTTGAGTAAGGACCGTGTTGACAAGTATTGGGGTTGTTAACCATTGTCCTGGGGCAATATGTGTACTAAGTGTTTAATGAGAAACTACTTTGTTCTATAAACCTTCATCTAAAGTGAGAATAGCAGCACAACTGGAAGAACGTAATCAATGTCACTGAATTGTACATGTAGAAATTTCTGAAATGGTATATATTTGGCTATATGTATTTTCACCAAAAAAAAAAAAAAAGGTCCTCTAAGGCTGAGAAGAGAAAGTGTTGACATGTTGTGGGGTTGTTAACAATGTCATAAAACAATATGTGTACTGACTGTTTAATGAGAAACTATCTGTTCTGTAAACCTTCACCTAAAGTACAATAAAAAAAAATTGTTTTTTATAAGTTAGTCTTTTGTGAATTTAATTGAGTAAAAATATGGACTAGGAGTTCCTGTTAAACTTGGTGTATTAAGCAATTTATCTCTGTTCCCTCCCCAAACTTTACCAACATTATAGGAAACCAAAAACCAAACCTGTTGCCGTGGAGTTGATTCTGACCCATTGGCGTAGTGGTTAACAGCTAGCCTGTTAATCAAAAGATCAGCAGTTCAAATCCACCAGCTGCTCCTTGGAAACTCTATGGGGCAGTTCTACCCTGTCCTATAGGGTTGCTATGAGTTGAAATCGACTCGATGGCAACAGGTTTAACATTATAGGAAAGATATTTAAATTTCTTGTTTGTTTGTTTGAAGGTGTAAATTCACAATGACAAAGAAAAAGAGAAAGGAACCAACAAGTAGATGAGAGGAGTCAATGCATTTTTGGAAGAAGAAAAGTGGATGGAGAAGTGATAACTAAAGCATACACACCTGCAGAGATGAATAATGACAAGAAACAAGCCTGTTTCTCCTGAAGAGCCCAACATAGCTTCAGGACCCAGGCAAGAGGTACCATGGATGGTAGAAGTGGGGCTCTAGAGTGAAAACAAGCGGAATAGTTGAGGACAGTTTAAAGCCCCAAAGTCCCTTTCCTCGCCTTCAAGCAGCCAGAAGGCTACTTCAGACCCAGCCCTGAAAGGAGGTTAATCTCTTGAGAAACTGAGTCAGAGAGGCTCCAGACTTGGGTCACCAGGCATAATGGAAGAAGGAGTGAGGTACCCAGTTGAAAATGGAGAGATTCAGTGAAAATGTATATATTTAGTGGTAATAATGATTTGCCAGTCCCCTTTTCCCACCTTTTCCAGGAACCCTCATAGACAACTGAATAACCCTAAGGGAATATATAGAATTCTATACCCAGCTATTCAGATTCATTGATAATTACTGGTGATTGGAATGCAAAAGCTAGAAACAAAGAAGGATCGGTAGTTGGAAAATATGGCCTTGGTGATAGAAATGATGCCAGAGATCGCATGATAGAATTTTGCACGACCAATAACTTCTTCATTGCAAATACCTTTTTTCAACAACATAAACAGCAACTATCCACACGGACCTCACCAGATGGAAGGCACAGGAATCAAATTGACTACATCTGTGGAAAGAGACGATGGAAAAGCTCAACATTATCAGTCAGAACAAGGCCAGGGTCTAACTGCAGAACAGACCATCAATTGCTCATATGCAAGTTCAAGTTGAAACTGAAGAAAATTAGAACAAGTCCACGAGAGCCAAAGTATGACCTTGAGTATATCCCACCTGAATTTAGAGACCATGTCAAGAATAGATTGGATGCGTTGAACACCAAAGACCAGACGAGTTGTGGAATGACATCAAGGACATCATACATGAAGAAAGCAAGAGGTCATTAAAAAGAAAGAAAGACAAGACCAAAATGGGAGTCAGAAGAGACTCTGAAACTTGCTCTCGAATGTCGAGTAGCTAAAGCAAAAGGAAGAAATGATGAAGTAAAAGAAATGAACAGAAGATTTCAAAAGGCAACCGGAGAAGACAAAGTAAAGTATTATAATGACATGTGCAAAGAGCTGGAGATAGAAAACCGAAAGGGAAGAACACGCTCGGCGTTCCTCAAGCTGAAAGAACTAAAGAAAAAATTCAAGCTGGAAGTTGCAATAGTGAGGGATTCTATGGGGAAAATATTAAACGATGCAGGAAGCATCAAAAGAAGATGGAAGGAACATACAGAGTCATTATATCAAAAAGAATTGGTCGATGTTCAACCACTTCAGGAGGTAGCATATGATCAAGAACCGATGGTACTGAAGGAAGAAATCCAAGCTGCACTGAAGGCAATGGCAAAAAACAAGGCTCCAGGAACTTACGGAATATCAATTGAGATGTTTCAACAGACGGATGCAACGCTGGAAGTGCTCACTCGTCTATGCCAAGAAATTTGGAAGACAGCTACCTGGCCAACCGACTGGAAGAGGTCCATATTTATGCCTATTCCCAAGAAAGGTGATCCAACTGAATGTGGAAATTATTGAACAATATCATTAATATTGCACACAAGTAAAATTTTGCTGAAGATCATTCAAGAGCAGCTGCAGCAGTATGTTGACAGGGAGCTGCCAGAAATTCAGGCCAGATTCCGAAGAGGACGTGGAACCAGGGATATCATTGCTGATGTCATATGGATCCTGGCTGAAAGCAGAGAATACCAGAAAGATGTTTACTTGTGTTTTACTGACTGTGCAAAGGCATTCGACTGTGTGGATCATAACAAATTATGGATAACGTTGCGAAAGAATGGGAATTCTAGAACACTTAATAGTGCTCATGAGGAACCTGTACATAGATCAAGAGGCAGTTGTTCGGACAGAACAAGGGGATAGATACTGCATGGTTTAAAGTCAGGAAAGGTGTGCATCAGGGTTGCATCCTTTCACCATACCTATTCAATCTGTATGCTGAGCAAAACAATCCGAGAAACTGGACTATATGAAGAAGAAAGGGGTATCAGGATTGGAGGAAGACTCATTAACAACCTGCAATATGCAGATGACACAGTCTTGCTTGCTGAAAGTGAAGGGGACTTGAAGCACTTACTGGTGAAGATCAAAGACCACAGCTTTCAATATGGATTACATCTTAACATAAAGAAAACAAAAATCCTCACAACTGGACCAATAAGCAACATCATGATAAACAGAAGAGATTGATGTAATCAAGGATTTCATTTTACCTGGATCCACAATCAACACCCATGGAAGTAACAGTCAGGAAATCAAAAGACTCATTGCATTGGGCAAATTTGCTGCAAAAGACTGCTTTAAAGCGTTGAAAAGCAAAGATGTCACTTTGAGGAGTAAGGTGTGCCTGGCCCAAGCCATGGTATTTTCAATTGCATCATATGCTTGTGAAAGCTGGACAATGAATAAGGAAGACCAAAGAAGAATTGATGCCTTTGACTTGTGGTGTTGGCAAAGAATATCAAATATACCACGGATTGCCAAAAGAAAGAACAAATCTGTCTTGGAAGAAGTACAACCAGAATGCTCATTAGAAGGAAGGATGGTGAGACTATGTCTAACATACTTTGGACATGTTGTCAGGAGGGATCAGTCCCTGGAGAAGGACATCATGCTTGGTAAAGTACAGGGTCAGCAAAAAAAAGAAAGACCCTCAACCAGATGGATTGACACAGTGGCTGCAACAATGGGCTCAAGCATAACAACGATCGTGAGCATGGCGCAGGACTGGGCAGTGTTTCATTCTGTGATGCATAGGGTCACTATGAGTCAGAAATGACTTGACGGCACCTAACAACAACAACATACCCAGCTAAGCTATCAATAAAGTATAAGAATAAAGACATTTTCAAACATAAAAGCAGTCATCAAATTTATCTCACAGGGAAGCTACTGGAGAATGGAATAAAGGAAGAAGAGATTAAATTTAAGAGAACTGTGAAGAGATGTCCCAGGCTGACAGACAGCTGTGCCACAGGCAATCCAGTATAAAACAAAGGGCTGGGGAGGGAGGTATCCAGGGAAATAATGGATGAGTGCTTGGAAATGTTTGAGCTTTTGAAAAAAAATTAATAAAATGTGACAGATCTTGGAGTTTTTGCAGGGGAGCGGAGAACATAACAACATAGAAATGTAAGCAAATGTATAAAATGAGGCAAGTGTTGACCAGAAAAGAAGAAACTTGTACAAGATGGCTCAGCAATGAACAATACTTACATATCAAAATAATATAAATAATCACCATTGATTTAACATTAAAAAAATTCCTATATTAAAAAGATAACACTGCAAAGAATGGAAATTCCAGAACACTTAATTGTGCTCATGAGGAACTTGTACACAGACCAAGAGGCAGTCTTTTGAACAGAACAAGGGGATACCGAGTGGTTTCAAATCAGAAAAGCTGTTTGTCAGGGTTGTATCCTTTCATCGTACTTATTCAATTTGTATGCTAAGCAAATAATCTGAGAAGCTGGACTGTATGAAGAAAAACGTGGCATCAGGATTGGTGGAAGACTCATTAACAACCTGGATATGCAGGCGACACAACCTTGCTTGTTAAAAGTGAAGAGAACTTGAAGCACTTACTAATGAAGGTCAGACTACAGCTTTCAGTTTGGATTACACCTCAACACAAAGAAAACAAAAGTCCTCACAACTGGACTAATAAGCAACGTCATGATAAACAGAGAAAAGATTGAAGTTGTCAAAGGTTTCATTTTACTTGGATCCACAGTCAATGCCCATGGAAGCAAGCAGTCAAGAAATCAAGGAATGTATTGCATTGGGCAATTTCTGCTGCAAAAAACCTCTTTAAAGTGTTAAAAACCAAAGATACCACTTTGAGGACTCTTAATTTTCTAGTGCTGCTATAACAGAAATACCACAAGTGGATGACTTTAACAAACAGAAATTTATTCTCTCACAGTTTAGGAGGCTAGAAGTCTGAATTCAGGGCGCTAGCTGCAGGGGAAGGCTTTCTTTCTCTGTTGCCTCTGGGGGAAGGTCCTTGTCATCAATCTTCCCCTGGTCTAGGAGCTTCTCAGCACAAGGACCCTGGGGCCAAAGTATAGGTGCATTCCTGGCTCTTCTTGTTTGGTGGTATGAGATCCTCCTCTTCTCTGCTTGCTTCTCTCTTTTATATCTCAAAAGAGATTGACTCAAAATAGGACCTAATCCTACAGATTGAGTTCTGCCTCATTAACATAACTGCCTCTAATCCTGCCTCATTAACATCATAGAGGTTAGGATTTATAGCACATAGGATAATCACATCAGATCACAAAATGGTGGACAACCACATTATGCCGAAAATCATGGCCTAGCCAAGTTGAAACACATTTTTGGGAGACACAATTCAATCCATAACAAAGACTAAGGTGTACTTGACCCAAGCCATGTATTTTCAATCACCTCGTATGCATAGGAAAGCTGGACAATGAATAAGGAAGACTGAAGAAGAGTTGGTGCATTTGAATTATGGCGTTAGCGAAGAATGTTGAATATACCATGGGCTGCCAGAGGAATGAATAAATTTGTCTTGGAAGAAGTACAGCCAGAATATTCCCTAGAAGCAAGGATGGCAAGACTTCTTCTCACATACTTTGGACATGTTATTGAGAGGAACCAGTTCCTAGAAAAGGACATCATACTGGTAAAGTAGAGGGTCAACGAAAAGAGGAAGACCCTCAATGAGATGGACTGACATAGTGGATGCAACAATGGGCTCAAACATAGCAATGATTGTGAGGATGGTACAGGACAAGGCAGTGTTTTGTTCTGTTGTATGTAGGGTCGCTATAAGTTGGAACTGACTGGACAGCATCTAACAACAACAACATATTAAAAAGATGGTAGAGGTGAAATGGTAGTGCTAAATCCTTAGTTCCTTGTTAAGAATTAATTACATGTCCAAAATCAATAAATCCAGAAATAGCAATACCACACTTAAGTACAGAGTTGGAAGCTGCTTTCTCTGAGGGATGGAGAAGGGAAGGAGATGCAGCATTTTATTATAAGGCTTTTAGTACTTTTCGATTGACTGAAAATTAAAAATTAATTCTAAAAAAGACAAAAATACATGCATAAATAAAAACGAGTCAGTAAAAAATTAAAGGTGGCATAGGGCGTATGCCTCATGGAAACCTGGGTTTTATTTCTAATTCTCCCACGTATATGCTGGAAACCCTTGAATGATTCATTCACCTCTGTTCCTCAGTTGCCCCACATATAAGATAATCAAACTACCTGCCAATGTCCATTTCAGTGCTAAGGGTCTAGGAAAGATAATATATGAAAGCACCCAGTAAATGGTAAAGCACTATACAAACTTTGGTGTTTGATGTTCATCAAAAATTACTCGTAGCTAGAACAGAATTAATTCTATTCCCATGTGATGAAAAGGATTGTTGAAAGGGATTTGGGTCAATACAAAAACACAAAGAAACAATTTGTGCAGATCATTTTAAAAACGCATCTAGTCTAAGTGCTTCAGTTTATAGAAGAGGACCTGAGACCCAGAAAAGTAAAATGCCTTATCCAAACTCACACTGCTGATTAGTGGCACAGCTAGACCTAAAACCTCATTTCTCCTAAAATGCTACGCAGTTTTCTTTGTATTATACTTTATGGTTCAGGCTAATAGGACAAAATTTCAAGTTAGTTATTCATATCTCGCCTTCCAGAGCTCAATAAAGTTAAGTGACTTGCCCAAGGTCACACAAGTTAGTGGCAGCAGAAGCAAAACTAAAAACATGGCTGAAGAATGAACCAAAAACTTGAAGCCAAAGGAAAATTCACCAGCAGAGTCAAAGGCATAAATTGAAAGCCCAGCTCAGAGCCTTCAGCATAGCAGTTATCACTAAATATTTTTGACTGGCTGACTATATACGGAGAGAAAAACCATGAAGGAGATTTAAAAAAAAAAAAAAAAAAAAAAAAACAACAGTTGCTGTTGAGCCAATTATACTCATGGTGACCCCATGTATTTCAAAGTAGAACTGTACTCTATAGGGTTTTCAATGCCTGTGACCTTTCAGAAATTGATCACCAGGCTTTTGTTCCAAGTTGCCTCTGGATGGATTTGAACTGCCAACCTTTAGGTTAGTAGGCAAGTGCTTAACAGTTTGCACCACCCAGAGACTCAGAAAGGGGACAGGCATGGTTTAAAAAAATGTGGTTTGAACAAACTGAGTCAGCAGCAACATTCTCCTTGAAAATGGAGATGTAAGAATTTGACTTACTGAATCAAGGAGAATGTGAGAAACAGGGAGGAAAACAAAGGAAGAAAGCACCCAGCAATGGACAAAAATACCTCAAGGAAGGGAGCCTATATTTGGGACTCTCCAAGCTATAGGGTTGCTATGAGTCAGAACCAACTCGAGGACACCTAATAATAACAACAAGCTATTATAAGACAGGAAACTCTTGTGGTGTAGTGGTTAAGAGCTATGACTGCTAACCAAAAGGTCAGCAGTCTGAAGCCACCAGGTGTTCCAAGGAAACTCTATGGGGCAGTTCTACCCTACCCTTTAGGGTCATTATGAGTCAGAATTGACTCGATGGCAATGTGTTTGGTTTTTTTTTTTTTTTATTGTAAGACATCCAATAAATAGGCTTCCTCTCCTCTCCTTGTGATAACGTTGAAAGGAATGAGGGCATGTGGAAAATAAAAGGAAACTCTTCTCCATTCCATACTCACGAAATCATTTACGGGCACTTTCCTTCATGAAAAACCCCTTTTGAAAATACAGTAAATCCTGTGAAAGCCAGAACTTGTATAAGGCAGAAAGCTGTCAGACAAGGAAAATGCAGATACTTTCCACTAAGAGAGAATGATAGAAAATTGGTAAAACTGCACCCCGTCAAAGGGCGGAAAACTTGTGAGACCTGGAAAAACAAGGCAGTCCCATTGAGTTTCGGCTCTCACAGGTTTCACTATACAGTTTTGTCAATAAAAATGAGCAAAAGTACAATTTCAGTCAGGTAACAAAAAAGAAAATATCACACCATTTTATTGTCAGAAGTCATAATTTTTTCCCTACTATTACGGAGCCTTGGTGGCGTGGTGGTTAAGAGCTTGGCTGCTAACCAAAATGTCGGCAGTTTGAATCCATCAGCTGCTCCTTGGAAATCCTGTGGGGCAGTTCTGCTCTGTCCCGTAGGGTCGCAGTGCGTCGGAATTGACAGCAACGGGTTTTTAGTTATTTTTTAGGTAATTCAAGTCTCTCAAGATGTCTCCTGTTAGGAATCACTGCACTGTGTTACATCATCTTAAATCTAAATAAACCAACTTTTAAGAAGAGTTGTGGAACGGACTCGAGGGCAACTAGTCAAAAGAAGTGAAAAAAAGTTACTTGTGATTTTGAGAAATCGAAAGGATTGTTTTGATGGGAGCAAATCCAACAATGGCTATAATCAAACTCTTAAGGCATCGCCTAGATAGAGATAAACCACGAAGAATTTCTACAAACCTTAGTTAAATCCAGGTTTGTTTCATGCTCCCTCTGTATAAGGAAAAAGCCAGACACAGCAAGAAAAACAGGAAATACTTAAAAAACAAAAGCTTCCAAGCAAAATAAACAATTCATAGGAACACTAACATGCTAGCTTTTAGAAAGCTGCTTGGGGTCCTGACACAGGAAAATATGTTTATGTTTACAAGGAAAAGACCATGAAAGAGAATTATGGACTGTCTCATCAGGAGAGACTAAGCCGTTAGGATGCAGAGAAGGCTCCTTGAACAGGGCTCAGAGACAAAGAGGAACTACAAAACAGCACACACATATAAAATAGAAAAGTATCTAACAAATGATAGCCAGACCCCACAAATCCAGATAACACGGCATTCTACTTATTAAAAACATGAGTCTTGGAAGACTCCAGGCACAGTAATTTTGAAAATGTACACGAGTAAATTAAAACCAGTCTTATGATTTCTTCTTAGTGTAAGTCCCTCAACCGTATCCCTCCGCAACGCTGAGGTGAAATTTTAAATTAAAAGGAGGGTGGGCGAAGTCAACATGAGCATTGCTTATTTTAAACAAGAACCCCAAGTTTTCCATTTTTTTGATTGGAATATAGTATGAAAGTCTTTCTGCACATGAGGGTACATACTTTTCTAGGAAATTTGGTTTTAGGGTAAACCAGTCAATTAGGAAGCATGTGTGATAATTTTATTTTTAACTTACTTAAACCACTCGGTAGCAGCCATTTTTAGGACATGTTTTGTGGCATGTTCTTCATTGCTGGACATAGTCCTTTAGTTTTTGGAGTAGCACAAGCCAAGAGCACTGGACAAAGAGCACTAGACAGTACGTGTCTCACTAACCACCCTCAGTTTCTTCATTTGTAGAACAGCCAGAAATATTGGGCCTCCTCGAACATTGTTGGGAGAATCAAAATTTCAAATGAGATAAAATGTCACTGTTATTTTTAAAACTGTGAAACCGTGTTTGAATGTGCCCACTTCAGTTCTCTCCTGGAGAATGCTGCTCTAGGACCCAATGGGTCCATGTGACATTCGAGAACCATAGAGCAAGCTCACTAAAGAATTCCTGCACTGCCTATGACTAAGGTGGCAGGAACTTCACAGCCTTATGCGTAGGTGAGTTATGTGACCATATGCATGAGTGACTGCAGCAACCATGGGAAGACCCAGAGAACAAAACACACAACCCCCACACTCTAGCCAAAACTGGCAACTCCAGGTCAGTAATTTTGGCCTTGAGCTTAAGGGTTTATGGGCAGGTGCTTGCTCTATTGCAGATGTCTTAGAAGGGCTAATATGTTTAGTTTGTACCAGTCGTTACCATCTTAACTTGAATGACTTTGGATCTTTTTCTGAGAGCAGTTTTGATAAAGAATACAAGGAAAGTAAAAAGATACATCACCTTCACTGCCACCCCCAATAAGTTTCCCCCGCCCCCAACACATACACACACATACGCGCGCACACACACACACACACACACACACAGAGCACACACATAATGTGCACAGTCTTTGACTACTACCTGGCCTGTTAGAGGAAAAATGAATCTTAGAAGTCAGCAATACCTGTTAGTGATTTTAGAATAATATAATGCCCGTGAAAGAAATTTATATTTTTTACCAGAAGACCAAAAGAGGGAACCAACACAAAGGACTTAAACATCAATGGTGGAATTTTAGACAAAGTGGCTCCTGGAGGAGAGATTTGACATGTACCTCAAGTCAATTCTGGGGTTTACAACCTACTTCCCCTGAGTGGAGACAGGATCTAGCAGTGGTGTTCTGGCATCTCAGACTACATAATGAATTATTATCTAAGAGCAGGATTAGAAGGGAAGGGTAGGTCTTCACCAGGAAATACCCTCCCCAAACTCAAGTCTGGCAGAAATCATCAACAGGCTTGATTATTTTTAATGGCTAGGAGGATGCTTAACGAAATGTAAATCTTTAAGATTACCCCAAGTCTCCTCTGCATAAATAATAACATCATTACCGACAGATTCTTGGCTCTACTTTTAAACATGCAGACTAGTCAAAATGAAATACTTATTAGAGAAAGATTGGAAAGGGTGAAACTGGAAATGATCACCCAAAATAAGGAAAAAATAAGCCTCATTAAAAGGGGGAAAAATATGGGTAATCTGAGCTAGCCAGACACCAAAAATATGTATGAAAAAATATCAAAGCATCAACACGGTGCTTGTCTGATGGTCTTTGAGGGTGCAATGACTCAAGAGAAGCCACAGAAGAAGCCAATGCCAAACCCCAGCACGTGCTCATAAGATTTGTACATGCCCAGCAGTCCCGGGGGGTCGACCATATTTTATCAGGCGGCAACATTTCCTCTGGCTTATGATCAGTGTATGCCCCAAAGCCTGAGGACTTCCTACTGCTAATTATTTTTATTCTGACTCTGTTGCTGCAAACGCTATCCTCATTCGCAGGAATGCCTAATCTTTCTGAATCGTCCTAAGCTATCTGTAGCAATTATCCCGTGATTAAATGTCTAAAGCTAATTGTTAAGTTAAAAAAAGAGTCTTTTCTAACTTTAAATTTTTCTGCTTTTTCATTGTATCAAATGCCCTTTTGTTCCCTTACTATTAGAAAATATAAATAAGTGCCCAATTATCCTTGTCTTCAACACTTATTATTTCATAGCTCTTATCAGATTTCTACGTTTTTTTATCAACTAAAAAGCCCTAGTCATTCACCTCTAGGCTTTATCTTGCTGCACTGACAGTAATCATTTTAGCTGAACTTGTCTAAATTATTTCCTGTCTAGCTCTGTTATTTTTGAGATGAAGAAGATAAAATAGAATGGGCCATTTGAAATTAGAATGCATTCTTTGTAAAAATGGAACATAATTTATCACATTATTTTATACAATCCTTTTTAACCAAGATGGTTTCTTATGTACTTACTGCTCTTTAAGAAGACGTATCCTTTCAACTGTCCATGTTGGTGTCTAGATGCTTTTCCAGAAGGGTTAGAACTAATTTAGCACTCAGACCAGACCAGACCAGACCAGATCCATTGCTGTTAAGTTGATTCGGACTCATAGCGACCCTATAGGACAGAGTAGAACTCCCCACAGGATTTCTAAGGAACAGTTGGTGGATTTCAACTGCCAACCTTTTGGTTAGCAGCCAAGCTCTTAACCACTGTGCCACCAGGGCTCCATTCAGCACCCAAGAAGATATTATTTAAATTATTTCCTTCTAATATGTATGAGTTGTAGAATCTCAACATAACTTTCTATCTTTGGTGTGTTCCTCTACTTGGTTAAGTAAAATGTCGAGACGCTTATAGATATTCATGATTATGGGTTTTGAATAATCCGACTACTCCTTTGCCATCTGCTCTAGATAATTATGATGAGAAATAAACCCTTTTCTCCTTCCAAGGAAAAGCATCCTACCCATATCCTCCACAGATAAAGCTGACTTAGGCAGCCAGGTTTTGAACACTTGATTCTGCTCTCCTCAGCTGCTGATAATTAGAATGGGGGAAGGTGCCAACCTGTGGGCAGCCAATCCTTAGGCTCCCCAGCAGTTTACAAGGTAACTTGGCTTGAAAGCTCTGATCAAACAGGGATGAACGAGGCCAACCGAATTCTCACTTTGGGAATTTGGATTAGGAAATACGGAAATAATTAAGCAATTAAGAGCAGGAACTAAAGCTGAAAATTTGTGCAGAAAGAGATGGAAAGACCACTGAGTAAAGGAGTAAAAAAGATACAAGTAACCCAAGTTATGAGAAGGTTGAAATAATGAGAAACAAGAGATTATGGAAAAGTAGCAGCTACGACATAGAGAAATGATGGAGTAGAAGATGAAGAGATTTCTCCCTTCCAGTAGTTAGACAAAGAGACAAGCACACACACAGATGGAGTAGAAGATGAAGAGATTTCTCC